>NW_024070202.1:45173424-45553130 GCF_014754425.2 Oryx dammah | reverse complement strand
GCTTGGGAGTGGCAGGCTGAAGACAGATGGGCAGAGGACCAGTCCCCCTGATTGATTGTGGCACTAACTAGTGGGGAGCCCACCAGGTTGGGGGTCCCCAGCTACCAGGGGCTCCTGCTGGGAGGTGATCATTTTGACACCTTCCTGGCCCCATCCTCCGCTCAGTGGCCCTTCCTGCCCACCTGAGTCCAACCTTGGTGACACAGCACCTCTTTCTACCCTGGAACACTGATACCCCAGAACTTGACAGCCACTGAGAGGGCAGCCAGAGTGTATGATTTGTCCAGTCTCCCAGCCCTGCTGCCAAAATGATTTTCTGTAGCCTTGAGGATCTCTGCTACTTCTACCAGAAATGGGGAAGGTCTGGGTCAAGTTTAATGTAGTTCTTACCTTTACAGAAGCTGGAGATTGAATTTGTTTCTAGAGGGCCCTGTTCACCCCAAACCAGGGACTGCCCTAGAGCGTCAAGAAGTGGGGATATTTTTTGTACACCAACAAACTAGACTGCGATGAAAAGGACAAGTTCTTGGAAATACACCACATGAGACTTATCGGAAGGTTTGGGGCAGGGGAGTCTAAAATGTTAGTTGCTTTAACATAAAAGAGAAAGCAGCTAGAAAAAGGCTTCTTAAGACACACCATGGCCTGTCAAGATTCCCTTTGCCTGTCCATTTTCCTTAAACTGCTGCCAGAAAAAAAAATGTTTGGCCAGAGTGTCACTATCAAGAGGACCAGCTGACTTGTGTGATAGCCTGTGTGATAAAAGACAGCTTTGGCTACATCTTGTACCTGACCTGGCCTAAGATTTCTGTTTACACAAGACTTTTCAGCAATTCAACTTTAAGTCCCATTGGAGACAGCTGCCACTCTTGAGGGGTCTCTCAAGCCTGGGAATGATGTAGGAGAATTTTTCTTGTTTGGTCTAAAAATGGTGTTACATTTTTATCTTATGTTTTTTGGGGAAGTTTAACTCCTGACAGTGTCTGGAAAACTGAAACTGATGTCCTCAAAGATCACTGGGAGGGAATAGAGGTTTGTTGAGTTTACAAACAAAAATTAAGCCAAAGGCTGTGGGAAGACAGCTTCCTAGTGCCAGGGAGGCTAGGATCTGGGGAGGTGACTTGAGGCTGTATCCTGCATCCCCGCTGTGCCTTCTTATTATTTGCTTTCAACTTGTCTTTCCAATATCAGCAGGAAATTGCCATGATCGCCTTTTGGGGTTTGGGGTTATGTTTGTTTTGCTTTTCTTTGGCTTCTCTGGGGATCATTTTCTTACGTGTTTCTCTCCCAACTCCATTGAAAACAAAACAAGGGGTGAAATTTGATTTCAGTGTTGAAGTGCTAATTCCAATAAGTTACTTCTCCTCCATGATCCCAGAACACATCAGGAGAGAGCTCTAGACCTTTATCTTCTGGGTGTGGTTCGCCTTGTGTAAGCCATTCTTGGATGTTCAGTCATAAAGATGTGCACCTTTCTCAAGAAAATAAAAAATTAAAGTTGTTATGCCCAAAAAAAAAAAAAAAGAATACTTGTTAGAAAATGGCTTTTATGTGATGGTGCATAGACTCTTGGGGTTGCCTCTCACATGTACTTACAATATGAATCATGACCTAAGTCTCTTGGATCTCTTCAGAATCATCTTTCCAAGGAAATTTCATTTAGAAAGTCCCAAAGTACTTTCCAATCATTAATTATGAAAGACAGATTGAGGTTTTTGAGTTTTAACTGGTTGCAATTTTTGACATTTCCAGATTATGCCTGGAAAAAAAATTCTAAGTTCTTGTGTATATATATATTTTTTGCTGTAGTCCTTTAAGAAATAAGTTGTAGATTTATATCCACTTTGTAATTTTAACAAGGCATTGTAAGTTTTTCTAGATTGCAATTAATATCTAGCGTTTTTCATGATAACACATTGATACTCTATTAATTTTAGAACAAATCTGTATTAAATATTTATACAGTATTTCCAAATGTGGTCTTCTAAGACATTTGAAATTTCTTCAAAAATATCTTCTTATATTGTTGTCAGAATGTCAATAATAAATGGTTGAATTAGCATTATATCTCATTGGTTTAACTTCTAGTACTGGTTAAAATCAGTGCATTATTTTAGTATAGATTCTATTATTTAAAGCCTCTTTTTACTCCTCTATATCTTGTGATATAGACATGTTGAAATACACAAAAGAAAAAATCAGACTATAAAGCTAAAGATCATACTCCCTTCCAAAGAGGAACTGATATTGTTCTAGTGACATAGTGGTTGCTAAAATATTATTTTGCTCACCTATCCTTTTCTTCTCAATTCCAGTATATTCTTACTTCATACTTGATGCCTAAAATAAAAATATTTCCCACAAGGTTTTTTTGTGACCTTTTGCTATTATCAGCTTGATGGGGCAGCTTGCTAATGGCTGCCCCTCTAGTCCTTCACTCCATAGTCTGTATTATGTTAATACAGAGAAAGCCACTGAAACAGAGTGATCATTCTTATTTCTGAAGCCAAAAATCTGTGGTTTTTTTGGTTTGGAAATAAGTTCCTGTTGGTTAGGGATTGTATGGTGCATGTATTCTGTATATTGTTCAAAACGGTTGATGTCCTAAGTAGTATAAATATATTTGGTGATTATTAATTATAACTTCCCACTTTCGAAAACAATTTAAGATTATTTGCAACATAAAAAGAATGACAAAATAGAGTTCACAAAGTGAAGTATGGGAAGAAATCATTTGAAAGATACAGAAGTAACCTCCTAACTGTTAAGTTAATTACTGTATTGATCTCTCAAATTAACTCTGACGCATTCCACTTTAGCTTTAATGAAGTACTGGTACTGGACTAGTTAACCCACTGTAATCAGTCTTAAAATGGGACAAAATATATGTGGAAACTGTTTTGACTTTTACTGCATAACAGTCAGCGTAAGACAGAAGGTGAGCTTCATGATTGCCCTAGCTTTCTGCCTGCACATAATTTCCTAACTGTGCAGTAAGCAGTAAGCTGAAGCCCAAACAGAGCTGAGACGACGAGATAAAGATCAGAGTCTGGGGCAGATGAATTGTCAGAAAATACCTGGAGTAACAGGCAAATTTGGCCTTGGAATACAGAATGAAGCAGGGCAAAGGCTAATAGAGTTTTGCCAAGAGAACGTACTGGTCATAGCAAACGCCCTCTTCCAACAACACAAGAGAAGACTCTACACATGGACATCACCAGATGGTCAACACCAAAATCAGACTGATTATATTCTTTGCAGCCAAAGATGGAGAAGCTCTGTACAGTCAACAAAAACAAGACCAGGAGCTGACTGTGGCTCAGATCATGAACTCCTTATTGCCAAATTCAACTTAAATTGAAAAAAGTAGGGAAAACCACTAGACCATTCAGGTATGACCTAAATCAAATCCCTTATGATTATACAGTGGAAGTGAGAAATAGATTTAAAGGACTAGATCTGATAGATAGAGTGCCTGATGAACTATGGTCGGAGGTTCGTGACATTGTACAGGAGATAGGCAGGGATCAAGACCATCCCCGTGGAAAAGAAATGCAAAAAAGCAAAATGGCTGTCTGAGGAGGCCTTACAAATAGCTGTGAAAAGAAGAGAAGTGAAAAGCAAAGGAGAAAAGGAAACACATAAGTATCTGAGCGCAGAGTTCCAAAGAATAGCAAGAAGAGATAAGAAAGCCTTCCTCAGGGATCAATACAAAGAAATACAGGGAGAGAACAGAATGGGAAAGACTAGAGATCTCTTCAAGAAAATTAGAGATACCAAAGGAACATTTCATGCAAAGATGGGCTCGATAAAGGACAGAAATGGTATGGACCTAACAGAAGCAGAAGATATTAAGAAGAAGTGGCAGGAATACACAGAACTATACAAAAAAGATCTTCACGACCAAGGTAATCACGATGGTGTGATCACTCACCTAGAGCCAGACATCTTGGAATGTGAAGTCAAGTGGGCCTTAGAAAGCATCACTATGCACAAAGCTAGTGGAGGTGATGGAATTCCAGCTGAGCTATTTCAAATCCTGAAAGATGATGCTGTGAAAGTGCTGCACTCAATATGCCAGCAAATTTGGAAAACTCAGCAGTGGCCACAGGACTGGAAAAGGTCAGTTTTCATTCCAATCCCAAAGAGAAGCAATGCCAAAGAATGCTCAAACTACTGCACAATTGCACTCATCTCACACACTAGTAAAGTAATGCTCAAATGTCTCCAAGCCACGCTTCAGCTTTACGTGAACTGTGAACTTCCAGATGTTCAAGCTGTTTTTAGAAAAGGCAGAGGAACCAGAGATCAAATTGCCAACATCCGCTGGATCATGGAAAAAGCAAGAGAGTGCCAGAGAAACATCTATTTCTGCTTTATTGACTATGCTGAAGCCTTTGACTGTGTGGATCACAATAAACTGTGGAAAATTCTTCAAGAGATGGGAATAGTAGACCACTTGACCTGCCTCTTGAGAAACCTATATACAGGTCAGGAAGCAACAGTTAGAACTGGACGTGGAACAACAGACTGGTTCCAAATAGGAAAAGGAGTACATCAAGGCTATATATTGTCACCCTGCTTATTTAACTTATATGCAGAGTACATCATGAGAAACGCTGGGCTGGAAGAAGCACAAGCTGGAATCAAGATTGCTGGGAGAAATATCAATAACCTCGGATATGCAGATGACACCACCCTTATGGCAGAAAGTGAAGAGGAACTCAAAAGCCTCTTGATGAAAGTGAAAGAGGAGAGTGAAAAAGGTGGCTTAAAGCTCAACATTCAAAAAATGAAGATCATGGCATCTGGTCTGGTCACTTCATGGGAAATAGATGGGGAAACAGTGGACACAGTGTCAGATTTTGATTTTTTGGAGCTCCAAAATCACTGCAGATGGTGACTGCAGTCATGAAATTAAAAGACGCTTACTCCTTGGAAGAAAACTTATGACCAACCTAGATAGCATATTAAAAAGCAGAGACATTACTTTGGCAACAAAGGTCCATCTAGTGAAGGCTATAATTTTTCCAGTGGTCATGTATAGATGTGAGAGTTGGACTGTGAAGAAAGCTGAGCCCCGAAGAATGGATGCATTTGATCTGTAGTGTTGGAGAAGACTCTTGAGAGTCCCTTGGACTACAAGGAGATCCAACCAGTCCATTCTGAAGGATATCAGCCCTGGGATTTCTTTGGAAGGAATAATGCTAAAGCTGAAACTTCAATACTTTGGCCACCTCATGTGAAGACTTGACTCATTGGAAAAGACTCTGATGCTGGGAGGGATTGAGGGCAGGAGGAGAAGGGGACGACCGAGGATGAGATGGCTGGATGGCATCACTGACTCAATGGACGTTAGTCTGAGTGAACTCTGGGAGTTGGTGATGGACAGGGAGGCCTGGCGTGCTGTGATTCATGGGGTCGCAAAGAGTCGGACATAACTGAGCGACTGAGCTGAACTGAACTGAATGTGATACGGTGCGAAGAGGGAACCTCTCAGAGGAAAGATCCTAGAAGTCTTGTGAATATTGTCATGATTTCTTGGTTGGCCACTGGGCTGTTCAAGTATAGAATGAGTCTATGTTGCACTTACCAGGCAGAACTTATACAGGGGTAAGAACAGAATAGAAATAGTAGAGGGTGTGTAGTGCTAGAGTACATTGAAGGGCTGACTTAGCTAGAGGAAGAGATCATGGTAACACCTTGAAAATTCTCTGGGCATCCAGCTAAGATACCAAAAAGGCCAGAAAGGCCATTCCTTAGCAGTCAAAACATGACCTACACCAAGACTTCCCCTAGAATCACCAATTCTTGACAGAGATCCTTAAGGATTATAGAATATGCGTGCTGACTTCTGCCAAGTTAGAGGGACATGGGAAATTCATTGGGAGTTCTACATGTCTGTGCTAATAAAAAAGCTTTTATGAAACAAAGCTTACTCAGTATAAGATGATCAGTGAGTCACTGAAGTTCCTGCCAGAACAATAATCAAAACTCTTCAAGGGAAAATAAACTCTGTCATTTCAACAGAATTCAGTCTCTACATGGTATCATCATCAATATAGATATGGTAATAGATAGGAAAATAGGACTTGCAGTTCAGGGAAAAAAAAAGTAGTCAATAGAAATAAATCCTGAGATTGCCCAGCTGTTGAATTTAACAGAGTTTAAAACAGCTATTATAAAAATGTACAAAGAAGTAATGGAAAATAGGTTCAAAGCATTAAATGAAAGCATAGTAAGTTTAACACAGAATCTTAACAGAGAAGTATAAATTGTAAGAAAATAACCAAATGGAAATTCTGGAGCTAAAAAATAAAACTGAAATGAAAAATTTATTGGTTCAGCTTAACAGCATACTAGATAAGCGGAAGAAAGAGTCAGTGAATTTGAAGACAAAAATAGAAATTAGCAATTGGCACATCAAACAGGACAAAGTTTAAAGGAAAACTTCAGAGACCTGTGGGCCAATGTTCTAAAATATAAATAATAGAATTTCCAGAAGGAGAAGAGAGTGAGAGTTGGGCATAAAAATCTTTGAAGATATCATGGCCAAATATTCCCCAAATTTGATGAAAAATATTTGATTAAATTTAAATTTGGAAAGCTTAGCTAAATACAAAGAAATTCATATGTAACCAGTTAAACAACTAAAAACCAAGGATGAAAATAAAACCTTTAAAGTAGCCAGAGAAAAATGATACCTTAAACATAAGTAAGAGTGACTAGATTCTTTTTGTCAGGAATAGTGGAAGCCAGGAGATTTGAATGGCATTATTAAAGTGAAGACAAAAAAAGAAAAAAGAAAACCTGTCAGCCCAGGCTTCTATATCTAATGTATATATCCTCAAAATAAAATTTGAAAAAATATTCTCATGTAAGTGTCAGCTGAACTAATTCATTGTCATCAGATCTGCACTGTGGGAAATTCTAAAAGACATCATTCTAGTTAATAGGAAATAATAGTAGTGGAAATCTGGATCTGTATGAAATAAAGAAGGTATAAAGAACACTGAATATGATGTAACAGTGAGTGAATATAAAATATGGTAGTTTTCTTTTCTTTATAATATCCCAAAATAAAATAAGAAAAACTAATTACATTAAAATGTGAGATTTTAAATGCTTGTTTATTATACCACTTCACACTTGACCCTTTGCACATCCTTTTTAACATTGTTTACTTCTTCATATCTTTAAACTTCACATTCCATACCTTACAAAATTTGCAAGATTATTAGTGAAGTCGCTTAGTCATGTCCAACTGTGGCCCCATGGACTGTAGCCTACCAGGCTCCTCCATCCATGGGATTTTCCAGGCAAGAGTACTGGAGTGGGTTGCCATTATTACTTGCCCCAAAACAAAAGGGACAAATGAAAAAGTGATAGAGGTACACCTAACCATATCAATAATTACATTAAATATAAATTGATTAAACACTAATTAAAAGGCAGAGATTGTTAAACTGGATATGAAAATTGAGAGCCACATATATCCTGTTGTAAGAGATGCAGTTTAAATAGAAAAATATAATCAGATTGATAGAAAAGAATGGAAAAAATAAATACTATGCAAATAGCATGTATAAAAAGGTAGTATGGTTATATTACTACTAATATGAGACAAAATATCAAGACAAAGAGTACCACAAAAGTTAAACAGGAATATTTAATGAGAATGAAAGGTACAATTCAGTAAGAAGTTGTACTGATCCTAAATATGTGTGTGTGTGTGTGTGTGTGTGTGTGTGTGTGTGTATATATATATATATATGTAAAATTAAATAGAGTCTCAAAATTCATAAAGCAAAACTGAAAAAACTAAGGGAGAAATAATCAAATCCAAAATCATAATGGAGTTTTAAGTATAATTCTGAGTTCCATAACATACTAGGCAAAAAATGGAAACAGTCATTATCTAGTTCTGTCTGGTTCAGTTCAGTTCAGTTCAGTCGCTCAGTCGTGTCCGACTCTTTGCAACCCCATGAATCGCAGCACGCCAGGCCTCCCTGTCCATCACCAACTCCTGGAGTTCACTTAGACTCACGTCCATCAAGTCAGTGATGCCATCCAGCCATCTCATCCTCTGTCGTCCCCTTCTCCTGCCCTCAATCCCTCCCAGCATCAGAGTCTTTTCCAATGAGTCAACTCTTTGCATGAGGTGGCCAAAGTACTGGAGTTTCAGCTTTAGCATCATTCCTTCCAAAGAAATCCCAGGGCTGATCTCCTTCAGAATGGACTGGTTGGATCTCCTTGCAGTCCAAAGGACTCTCAAGAGTCTTCTCCAACACCACAGTTCAAAAGCATCAATTCTTTGGCGCTCAGCCTTCTTCAGAGTCCAACTCTCACATCTATACATGACCATAGTGGAGGGTAACCTAGATGAACAGACTTTCTCTAGCACTGAATTCTGAGAGGGATTCATGATTCAAATACTTAAAGACACTTTCTTATGGATTAAGTTTCTGAAATGATAGAGAATCTTCTAATGGACTGCCTTGTTTTACATTTTTTTATAAAAGAAAATTTTAAAAATACATTTAATTAATTTCTGTTTGAAAATAGATTTAGATAACATTATTTTACTTTTTAAGTTTATTTATTTTAACACAAAAATAGGATTTAGAACAGCTGAAAATATTAGCATGGCCCTCAGAAACTTTCTTTAAATTCAGGTGGTTAAGTAAAGCATTTAAGTTGGCCAGTATGAGGCTGAATTTGCAAACTGGTTTCTGATGTCCTATTTTCTAATTAAAAAAGAAATCTGTGTGTTTTAGGTTATAGAGATGCAGGTGGCATTTCATTATGAAAATTCAAGCACTCTGTATATGTGTCCATATGGAGCACCATCCCACTTGTTCATGGAGGTGGCCTTAGGGTTGCCTTTGGGTAGGGCCAAATTTTTTTTCTTAAAATAGTGCTTTGAAATTTGTCAAGCACTTGGACAGAGCAGGAGGACACTTGGCGCCAGAAGGGGAAAAAGCATTGAAAAGGGAGGTAGAAGAACACTGGATGAATTTGGCTGACTTCACAGCGTTGCCTGGGGTCTGCTCTGGTTTGGAATATGAATTAGGCGGTTTGTGATTGGTACACATTATTTTATCACACAAAGAAAATTGGTAGATTTTTTCCCTCTTGCTATTCTGTAAAATGAAATCAGTAGTGTATTTGCTTGCATAGTTACTAAACATTATAGCTTCCCATAGTCAAGAGGAGATTAAATTTCAAGATGACCTAGAGGAAAATATACCAAATCAGGAGCAACATCAAAGATTTTGTTTTTTAAGTAGCATATTCAAAGGTAAGAGTTCTGAGCCAATAGTTAACTTAGATATTTCAGTTGAAATACTGATTTTTCTCCTAGGAAATACTTTTGGATATTCTCTTTTAAATTGTATTATTTTTTATTTAAGTATGACAGTTGCATAGAAAGCTCAGCAACTTTAATCCAGCACATTTTGAATGGTGTGTAATATATATTCCAGAACAAAAAAAGTATCATAGAATCTTCTATGACTTTATATTTTCATCCCCAAAGGACATATAAAAAACCTGTATGTGAGGGGGTTTTTTTTCCAGTAAGACAATATAATGAACTAATCTTTCTCTCAAGGGTTGACATTTTGGGTTACTATTATCAAACTGGGAAATATAAATGGTCTGGTTTATTGAGTTTCTCTTCTAAATGAAGGTACTTCCTCATGCACACAGTATAATAAGAGTACATAAATTATGTTTATTTTGTGACAAGATCCATACAGAAATGTTTAAATTGCTTCAAGTAAATATTAACTGTCACTTATTTAGCCATTGCAGAACTTATATAATATTTAACATCTATTCAGGTATAGTTGTATGGTTGAAGCAGTCTAATTTCAGTGTTATCAGTTCTCATTTTTGGTTGAGGTTACTTACAGCTCTATTTTGTGTATCATCTTGTTTTGTAAATAGGTGAAATTTGTTGACATATTAAGCTAGTAATCAGGAATAGCTAATTCCTTCTCTAATTAATGAACAAAGAACCACCCAGTTTTATGTCCCTAAAGTGTGCATCACTTCATGGCAAATAGATGGGGAAACAGTGACAGACTTTGTTTTTGGGGGGCTCCAAAATCACTGCAGATGGTGACTGAAGCCATGAAATTAAAAGACGCTTACTCCTTGGAAGAAAAGTTATGACCAACCTAGAGAGCATATTAAAAAGAAGAGACATTACTTTACAACAAAGGTCCGTCTAGTCAAAGCTATGGTTTTTCTGGTAGTCATGTTTGGATGTGAGAGTTGGACTGTGAAGAAAGCTGAGTGCCGAAGAATTGATGCTTTTGAACTGTGGTGTTGGAGAAGACTCTTGAGAGTCCCTTGGACTGCAAGGAGATCCAGCCAGTCCATCCTAAAGGAGATCAGTCCTGGGTGTTCATTGGAAGGACTGATGCTGAAGCTGAAACTCCAATATTTGGCCACCTAATGAGAAGAACTGACTCATTGGAAAAGACTCTGATGCTGGGAGGGATTGAGGGCAGGAGGAGAAGGGGACGACAGAGGAAGAGATGGCTGGATGGCATCACCGACTCAATGGACATGAGTTTGAGTGAACTCTGGGAGTTGGTGATGGACAGGGAGGCCTGACATGCTGCGGTCCATGGGGTTGCAAAGAGTCGAACACGGCTGAGTGACTGAATTGAACTGAAAGTGTGCATATGTCCAAGGGATGGGGAAGGCTATGTATATGTCATAGGGGTACAGAAGATGATCCATTGCATGATGTGAAAAAAAAGTATTAGAACTTCTCTTTTTATACTATTTGTTTTGGCATTATCCTATCCTACAATTTCTAATTTTGAGTGTATTTTGTAATGTGTATAATATAATAGTGCAGTAATATTTCATTGGTGGTGCTTCATATCCCTACTTATTCTTTTTAGTCTCCTTTGCTGAGCTTTATTATTTGAATAGTGGATGGCTGAGTTCTTAAAGCACTTCTTTTACCTCTCTATATTTGACCTGTTTTAACTCCCCAACTCCTTAAACCTGTTGGACATTTTCATTATTCAGTAAATATTTATATGGACTGTGGTTCTCCCTAAGTAAATCCTTGTACGTGTGTGTGTGTGTGCGTGCGTGCGCACGTGTGTGTGTGCTCAGTTGTGTCTGACTCTTTGGGACCCCATGGACTGTAGCCCACCAACTCCTCTGTTCATGGGATTTCCCAGTGGAGTGGGTTACCATTTCCTCCTCCAGGATATCTACCTGACCCAGGAATAGGAAACCAGTGTACCCTGTATCTCCTGAACTGGCAGGCAGATTCTTTACCACTGAGTCACCTGGGAAGCCAAGGAAATCCTTCCATTCCACAACTGAAGGGTAGAAAGGAGCCCATGATTTGTTTCCTGCCTGTCTGGATCCTTTAGACCATCTGCTCCTTGCCTCCAGTCTGCTGGAAGACAGCATCCTGGATGCTTAAAGCTGCCCTAGACTTAGATTTGTGATCCTTCTTAACTTTATATTTTACTACTGCTGACCTTTTTGCCTCTCAGTCATACCCCCTTCATCCTTGGTCCCTTAACTGGGAATCATCACACGTTTGATTTTTAGATGAAGAGTTTGTAGGGGAAAATTTTTAATTCTCTGTATCAGTGGAAATGTAGTGAAGACTTATCATGTTTCATGGTCCATAAATTAGAGAGCCTGAAAGGTGTAAACATTAAAAGAGAAATGGGAAAAAATAAGAGAAAGGGCATGAGAGTGACAGTGAGTGAGACAGGACAACCTGGGGGAGGAGACAGAGGTAGAGATGAGGTACATAGATAGAGAGACAGGTGGATGGAAAAATAGTTAAAGGCATCAGTTCAGTTCAGTTCAGTCACTCAGTTTTCTCTGACTGTGACCGCATGAATTGCAGCACGCCGGGCCTCCCTGTCCATCACCAACTCCCGGAGTTCACCCAAACTGATGTGCATCAAGTCAGTGATGCCATCCAGCCATCTCATCCTCTGTCATCCCTCTCTCCTCCTGTCCCCAATCCCTCCCAGCATTAGAGTCTTTTCCAATGAATCAACTCTTCACATGAGGTGGCCAAAGTATTGGAGTTTCAGCTTTAGCATCATTCCTTCCAAAGGACACCCAGGACTGATCTCAGAGAAGACCAATTCCATGATATGATGATCTAAACTATAAAATTAATTTCCAGTTATCATTGCCTTTATCTTCCTGAAGACTATATATCAGCTGTAATCACACAGACATAGTTAGTGCTGCAGTATTTCAGGTTCATTGACAGACAAGCAACTTCAGATCCATACACCAAATATCACCATTCTGTACTACCTGAAAAATCTTAGCTTTTCCTTCTTTAATGAGGAAATTTGTGCTTGTTATATTTTATTCTGTTCTTGGGTTTCCTGTATCTTGCTCTTATCCAAGAGAGGTTACCATTATAACCAGAGGGAGCTGAACCTGAGGGGGAGCCAATTGAATTAATTTAGAAGTCCCTTACTCGCAAACTCTGATTTTATTTTTACATTTGTGATATTGTGATTTATAATATGAAATACATATTTGGTCTTGACTTATTTCCTGCAACAGAGCTCCTAAAACCCTTGGAATTTCCTGCAATAAAAACCATAAAAGTGTCTTTTCTTATGTTAACGAGGTGATTTTTATGTATGGATGTGAAAGTTGGACTGTGAAGAAGGCTGCGCTCCGAAGAATTGATGCTTTTGAACTGTGGTGTTGGAGAAGACTCTTGAGAGTCCTTTGGACTGCAAGGAGATCCAACCAGTCCATTCTGAAGGAGATCAGCCCTGGGATTTCTTTGGAAGGAATGATGCTAAAGCTGAAACTCCAGTACTTTGGCCACCTCATGCAAAGAGTTGACTCATTGGAAAAGACTCTGATGCTGGGAGGGATTGAGGGCAGGAGGAGAAGGGGACGACAGAGGATGAGATGGCTGGATGGCATCACTGACTTGATGGATGTGAGTCTAAGTGAACTCCAGGAGTTGGTGATGGACAGGGAGGCCTGGCGTGCTGCGATTCATGGGGTTGCAAAGAGTCGGACACGACTGAGCGACTGAACTGAACTGAACTAGCTGTGATAAAGAACCCGCCTGCCACTGCAGGAGACATGAGACTTGGGTTTGATACCTGGGTTAGGTAGATCCCCTGGAGAAGGCAATGCCAACCTATTCCAGTATTCTTGTGTGTAGAGTCCTATGGAGAGAGGAGCCTGGTGGCTACAGGCCATAGAGTCGCAAAGAGTCAGACACTACTGAAGTGACATAGCACGCAGGTAACCTAAGGATGGGGCTGTTTGCCTGTGGTGGTAATCATGTGATTAGAGGGTTGGCACTTTGAATTAACCTTTCCACCCCTTCTGCCTTCCAAGAGGGGAGAGGAGCTGGAGATTGAATTATCAGAAATGGCAGAAATGACCAATCAGTTGTGACTGTAATGAAGTCTTCATAAAAACCCAAAAGAATAGGGCTCAGAGAGCTTCAGTGGAATGTGGCACATCTGGAGAGGGCATGGAAGCTCTGTACCCCTTCCCCACACCTCACCCAATGCATCTCTTCCTTCTGGTGTTCCTGAGTTATATACTTTTTATAATAAACCAGTGACTTAGTAACATGTTTCTCTGAGTTTTGTAAACCGCTCTGGCAAATAAATCAAACCTGAGGAGGGGGCTTGGTAACCTCTGATTTGTAGCCAGTCACTGAGAAGTCTCGATAAGAACCTGGACTTGTGACTGGTGTCTGAAATCCAGGGAGGGTTCATGCAACCTCCAGTCTGTAGCTGATTGGTCCAGAAGCAGAGGTAGGTTTGTGATTGGCAGTCTGAAGTCAGGGCAGAGTGAGGGCATTTTTCGTAGAACTGACCCTTAACCTGTAGGATCTGATGCTATCTCTAGGTAGATAGTGTCAAAATTGAGTTGAATTGTAGGACACCAAGAGAATTGCTTGGATGTGTGAGAAATTGACAGAGAATTACATAATTATCTGTAATTGTGCAACCAGGTCAATATACAATGAAGTTAATTTACTTAATGTTGCTTTCAATTATTAGAGATACATTTTTATTTTATTTCAGAATTATATAAATAATATACATGGTTGTAAGTATCTATAAAGTCCACAGAATAAGATTGATTCCAAGAAGTCTTATTTTTCTTCTCTTCTCTATTTCATTCCCCATTGTAACTATTTTAAAAAATTTAAGTTTCTTGTTAATAATGTAAGCAAATGTCTCAATATTTGTATATATCTATACCAATGTCTGTATCTGTGTATCTCCTTCCCTCTCATAGATAAATAACAATAAATGTACATATACATTGTTGTTTTTGTTTACTTGCTAAGTCCTGTCTGACTCTTTTGCAACCCTATGGACTGTAGCCCGCCAGGCTCCTCTGTCCATGGGATTTCCCAGGCAAGAATACTGGAGTGGGTTGCCGTTTGCTCCTCCAGGGGATTTACATGACCCAGGGATTGAACCGACATCTTCTGTATTGGCAGGTGGATTTATTTCCACTGATGTTTTTTCCCACCAGGGAAGCCCTTATACATATACATACATAGTACATGCATAGTTTCTGTATCTATGTTGTTTTAAAGAAATTTAAACAATTCAAATTTTATTCCTCATCCCTTTTTTATAGCTGTATAGTACTGGCACAGTGTTAAAGAGTATGCCTGCCAGTGCAGGAGACACAAGAGACATGGGTTCAATCCCTGGGTCAGGAAGATCCTCTGAAGTACGAAATGGCAACCCACTCATTTTCTTGCCTGGAAAACACCATGGACAGAGGAAGCTGGCGGGCTACAGTCTGTGGGATTGCAAAGAGTCAGACACAACTGGGCACACACACACAGAGTACTTAATTCCATATTTATTCATCATCACCTATTAATAGTCGTTTGGATTTTTCTATTTTTTTTCCGTATAAGTAGTAGTGTAAAGCAGTGATTATCAATTTCTGACATTACTGACATTAAAAAGATGATTGAACCCTGCCTCTTCAGCTTTTGATTCAGTGAGTAATTTATTATGTTAAATTGATTTGTTTCTTCAAGTGTCACTATTGTGTGTGTATGTGTGTGTGTTTATGTATTATAGAAAATTTTACTCACATATAAAGCTAGATATGATAGCTCAAGGAACCCCCATGCATCTGTTACCCAGTTTCAACAACTATCAATTCAGAACCAATTTTGTTTTATCCATAACCTACTCATTTTCCCTTTTCCCACTGGGTTGTTTTGAGGAAAATCTCAGGCTTGAATTTTGTGACTTTGGTCAAATTACTTAATAATATTAAATGTCAGTTGCCTCCTCTATAACATGGGAATGATCATATCTATTTTCAATGGTACGGTGGTAAACCTACAAGAACCAGCTCTCTAGGGGAAAACAGGTCCTGATTTGCATCATGTGCCAATTTCTCTGATGTAAAACCTCACATCATGGCCAATTTCAAGCTACCAATGTGATGCCACTGAGTTGAGAAGAATTGGGAAGAGACATGTACAATCATTAGCATTCCCTTGCCAGTACATGCCAGCTCCACCACACCACTGATGCCACTTCACAGAGCTGTAATGAGGACTTATTGGGGGGTAGTACAGGTCATATAGTATCAATAAATTCTAGCCCTGACTGTTCTTATTATTTCTAGGCTGATGAGACTCTGTTATCACTTGAGAGACTCCTTCAACAAGTTTTTCCTCATTACATGTTTTCCTGCATCTAAACATTCAGTTCTCACTACTATCAAAAGACCCATAAAGCAGTGTGATCCCATTCACTGACTTACTCTGTGTAATAATTGGCTTGCTACACATTATAATTAAAATAAAAACTGAAATACGTTATTCCCTTAGGGAATATAGCAAAAAAAGTATTGCTATATCTGCCTCATAGATTTCATAATCTGATGAATATTAAGTATTTTGAGGGGAGTATAAAGTTATTTCAGACTTTTGTGTTTTGGGCTTTTATTTTAGTCTTGTCATCATTAATTGCCATCTGCTATTGATAGAAACATCTGGGGAAATATAAATATTTCCATTTATAGTTATGATATAATGAACAACATATGCCCAATTCAGTTTATCATGGTTTGGCTTGCATGTTAAAAACCAATAGAATAAGTAATTGTGCTAATGTCTTTAGAGGATGTAGCTTAATGGTTTACTTACATTGCTTTGACATTTTGTTCATGGGGATTTGAGGAATGTTAATTGTTGTCATTGTGCACATTTAAAAAAATCAAAGTGATCTTAGTATCTTACATTGTATATCTTCTCTTCACTTTGTAATCTTTTTTCAGTGAGGTGAAAGCAAATCGGACAAATCCTGAAACCACTGTCACTGTGTTCTGAGTTCCATTTATTCAAATTTTGGGAAACTTGCTAAAGATTTGACACAAAAACAAAATCAAGTTTACGATTGTAGGTGTTGAAAAAGTTCAGTTGCCATGAAGTTATTTCATGAGGGGACATCAAATGAAATTGGATACATTGTGTGCCATGTTAAAAATTCAATTAACATTATAGTTACATTATATTTAATCCAGTGGTTTGTAAGACTAAATATGAAACATTTAAAGATACCAAGTGAGCAAAGCATCAGTTCACTCAAATCAGTCACTCAGTGGTGTCCGACTCTTTGCGACCCCATGAATCACAGCACGCCAGGCCTCCCTGTCCATCACCAACTCCCGGAGTTCACTCAGACTCATGTCCATCGAGTCCGTGATGCCATTCAGCCATCTCATCCTCTGTCATCCCCTTCTAATCCTGCCCCCAATCCCACCCAGCATCAGAGTCTTTTCCAATGAGTCAACTCTTTGCATGAGGTGGCCGAAGTATTGGAGTTTCAGCTTTAGCATCATTCCTTCCAAAGAAATCCCAGGGCTGATCTCCTTCAGAATGGACTGGTTGGATCTCCTTGCAGTCCAAGGGACTCTCAAGAGTCTTCTCCAACACCACAGTTCAAAAGCATCAATTCTTCGGCGCTCAGCTTTCTTCACAGTCCAACTCTCACATCCATACATGACCACTGGAAAAACCATAGCCTTGACTAGACGGACCTTTGTTGGCAAAGTAATGTCTCTGCTTTTGAATATGCTATCTAGGTTGGTCAACTTTCCTTCCAAGGAGTAAGTGTCTTTTAATTTCATGACTACAATCACCATCTGCAGTGATTTTGGAGCCCCCCCAAAATAAAGTCTGACACCGTTTCCACTGTTTCCCCATCTATTTCCCATGAAGTGATGGGACCAGATGCCATGATCTTCGTTTTCTGAATATTGAGTTTTAAGCCAACTTTTTCACTCTCCACTTTCACTTTCATCAAGAGGCTCTTTAGTTCCTCTTCACTTTCTGCTGTAAGGGTGGTGTCATCTGCATATCTGCTACTGCTACTAAGTCATTTCAGTCGTGTCCAACTCTGTGCGACCCCATAGATGGCAGCCCACCAGGCTCCCCTGTCCCTGGGATTCTCCAGGCAAGAACACTGGAGTGGGTTGCCATTTCCTTCTCCAATGCATGAAAGTGAAAAGTGAAAGTGAAGTCGCTCAGTCGTGTCCGACCCTCAGCAACACCATGGACTGCAGCCTTCCAGGCTCCTCCGTCCATGGGATTTTCCAGGCAAGAGTACTGGAGTGGCATGCCATTGCCTTCTCCGAGGTTATTGATATTTTTCCTGGCAATCTTGATTCCAGCTTGTACTTCTTCCAGCCCAGCGTTTCTCATGATGTACTCTGCGTATAAGTTAAATAAGCAGGGTGACAATATACAGCCTTGACGTACTCCTTTTCCTATTTGGAACCAGTCTGTTGTTCCATGAGCAAAGCATAGTCATGGTGAAACTGGAGTGGGCATTGTTTTTGGTAGCATTAATGTCAGGGTTGGGCTTCACTCGTGTCTCAGTGGTAAAGAATATTTTTATTCTTTGTAGGAGAATAAAATATACGTTGCCAGTGTAGGAGACATGAGTTTGATCCCTGGGCTGGGCAGACCCCTGGGAGAAGGAAATGGCACCCCACTCCAGTATTCTTGCCTGGGAAATCCCACAGACATAGGAGCCTGGCTACAGTCCATGGGGTCACAAAAATGTCAGATAGGGCTTACTGACTAAACAACAACAACAACAAAATGTCAGGGTATGCACACACTCAAAAAGTGCACAAAATATGCATTATTTTCTCAGTAAAACTAATCTGATACTTTCTAAAGTCTTGCCTAATTTGTTTTATCCATTCAACTGACCAGTTTTATTTTTTTTTCACTCTTCAGTTTTATTTTAAATTATAGTTGCTGTGCTTCCCAGGTGGCGTGGTGGTGGAGAATCCACCTGCTAAAGCAGGAGACCCAGGAGACTCAGATTCATTCCCTGGATTGGGAAGATCCCCTGGAGAAGGAAATGGCAACCCACTCCAGTTTTCTTGCTTGGAGAATTCCATGGACAGAGGAGCCTGGGGGACTGCAGTCCATGGGGTCCCAAAGAGTCACACAACTGAGTATGAAGGCACATAGTTACTGTACAATATTATATAACTTGTAGGTATATAGGATAGTGATTCACAATTTTTGAAGGTTATACTCCATTTATAGCTATTATAAAATATTGGTTATATTACCCATGTTGTGAAATATATCCTTGTAGCTTATTTTATACCTAATAGTTTGTAACCGTTGATTTTCTACCCCAATATTACCTGTCCTCCCTTCCCATTCTCTTCTTTTTACCCTTCAGTTTTAAAGCTAAAGTGATCAAATATTTGCTACAGTCTCCAATGATTGACCAGCAGCTGTGAAGACTAGAAAATATAGAACTGAAGTCTTTTATCACCAGTCTTCTACTTTCTTTGTCTTTTAGGCAAGCCTGGACTCAGATCTTCATTACGTATAATAAAACATACAGGATTATTTTTCCTGTAGGGCTAAAAATATTTCTAAGGCTAGTTGGATATAATAAGATCGATCTGATTTTAATTAATAAAGAAAATTTGAGTCACATCATCAACATTTGCTATGCTGTGCTTAGTTGCTCAGTCATGTCCAATTCTGTGCAATCCTGTGGACTGTAGCCACCCAGGCGCCACTGTCCATGGGATTCTCCAGGAAAGAATACTGGAATGGGTTGCCACGCCCTCCTCCAGGGGATCTTCCCAACCCAGGGGATCAAATCTGGTCTCCCTCATTGCAGGCGGATTCTTTGCCATCTGAGCCACCAGGGAAGCCCAAGAATACTGGAGTGAGTAGCCTATCCCTTCTCCAGGGGATCTTCCCAACCCAGGGATCGAACCAGGGTCTCCTGCATTGCAGGCAGATTCTTTATCAGCAAAGCTCCCCAGGAAGCCCCAACATTGGCTATAATAAGGATTAAAAGCTGTTGGAGCACCATTGCTACATTATTTGTGTAATGAAGCAATGGGTGGGTAACCAAAGTAATGAAATAAAGATGTACAGTAAGGGATACACTAATGGTAGTGCTGGTACAGGTCAGAAAGGAAATCATTTTGTGAAAATGTAAGTATAATCAAATACTTAGACTTTGAAATTATATAGTCACAGCTACAGAAACCCACAACCCTCCCGATATGTCTTATTTCTGCTTATTTCTAACTCCTAGTCCCCATTATAAGCCATCAAAGAATTTGGCTTGAATAGTCACATTTTTTAGTGTTATACTTAGGGATGCAATTATCATATCAAAGATGAACAGACTGTATATTAAATTATAGAAGTTAATTATCAAGTACTATGTGCCAGGTACCATCCTAAGAGCTGTACCTATGATAACTCATTTAATTCTCTCAATAATTCTAAAAATCAGTTGTTATTATGATCTCATTTTATAGGTGAGGAAATGGATGCCTAGAGATTTCAAGTTGGCCAGGGTCATACAACTATTAAACAACAGAGGCAGGATTTGAAACAAGTCTGTCTAGCGCTGACTGTT
Organism: Oryx dammah; assembly: GCF_014754425.2. Lineage (NCBI taxonomy): Eukaryota > Metazoa > Chordata > Mammalia > Artiodactyla > Bovidae > Oryx > Oryx dammah. The sequence continues at coordinate 45,533,169 of NW_024070202.1, read as the reverse complement.
ATACTTGTAGTTACCCTTATACTATACTGCAGCCTACAGAGAGTATTTTAAAATGAAATAGACGTGATATATATATTTTAAATGTCACAGTTAGCTGCTGGTAGCATAGAAGATTTGAAGGTTTCCAAAGAGACTACTAAAGAGAGTAGTTGTATAAAACATGGTGGTGGTTTAGTTGCTAAGTTGTGTCCGACTCTTGCGACCCCATGTACTGTAGCCTGCCAGGCTCCTCTATCCGTGGGATTCTCCAGGTCAGAATACTGGAGTAGGTTGCAATTTCCTTCTCCAGGGGATCTTCCCAACCCAGGAATCAAACCCAGGTCTCCTGCACTGCAGGCAGATTCTTTACCAACTGAGCTATAACTGGGTTGTAAGTGAGCTAGAAATATCAGTGAAGTCATAACTAGAGATAAATGAGGAAATTTAACTGAAATCCTCCCTAAAGCCTTAAAGATGTGGCTTCCCTCAACCCCTTCCCTGGTGACTTGTTTTCCTGGAGTAGAACAACTGATTGCGTATTTATTTCTGTTGTTAGTGCCAAGCTTGTTTGCCACCACTTCCTTTGCCCGATTGGTGGCATTTAGTGCAGTGCTTGGTGGTTCTCTCCGGAGCTCTTAGACGTCAGCTGTAAATCATCTGCTCAGCATCCCTGACTGTGCACACCATACCTCCCACCTGGTGCCCTGGGCACAGGCATCCACACACTTTCCATATGTGGACAGAATTTTGCTCAGCATGGAGGGTGGGGTGAAAACACTGTAAATTAGAAGGTGAATTTGTAGTTCTCTGGGCAGGCCCTTATGTGTGTAAATCCTGTTCCTTGTAATTGGAAATGTGTTTGTAAATCCCTATACACCCAGGTGAGACTGTTATACCCCTGTACATTGGTTGGAAAGGAAAAACAACCTGCTAAAAGAGGCCAAATATACTTATGAAAACTGGGCAGTATGTGTGGGCTTTTTGCAACCACACTCTTTCATGAAATTAAATTTCGATCTTTCATAGAGTACTTTATATTTCTTAAGAAAAATCCTGAAATCTATATTCAGTGATAGCTTGCTGCTGCTGCTGCTAAGTTGCTTCAGTCATGCTTAGTTAGTGCTATTTCAATCTTTAGAAAGAGATCTTGATGTCACCTCTTGTGACATCTTTATAGGGAATCATATTATTGTAATCTAAGCTGAAAGTCTGCCTGGCTCTCAGGTTGGGTGGGGTGGTGATGTTTTAGGGGGCGGTAGTGAAGTTGCATTGTATTGGCAAATAAACTTAAGGTAGCTTTTACTAATAACTTTTGCTAAGTACAAGTGATTTTTCCTATTTGACGTTCTTTAATGAAAAGTTTAATTGTCAAACTTTATCACTGAATTTATCACTGTAATTGTTTATATGTTCTTTTAGAGTTTCTTAGTCAGAGATTTTCAATGTTAAAAAAACCCACATGTATGAAAATGGGGGTTACCTCTCTGTAAAGATGCATGTTGATTTCAAAAGTCATGTGGACTCTTGCAGTTTCCAGTTGAGAACCTAGAACGTTTTTCTACACATTTTTGTCAACATATTTATTTTATGATATAAATTCTTTCTCACCTTCCTGCTGTCTAATCTGACTAATGTCCTGCATTGTTTTATGTGGTGTTACATTATCTTATACTTTGTATTCTAGACAAATTTGAATTGTAAAATCACTTTTTAGAAAATGAGTTATTCCTTTATGAGGTGAAAGTGAAAGTCACTCACTTGTGTCTGACTCTTTGCTACCCCATGTACTAGACAGTCCATGGAATTCTCCAGGCTAGAATACTGGAGTGGATAGCCTTTCCCTTCTTCAGGGGATCTTTCCAACCCAGGGATCAAACCAGGTCTCTCACATTGCAGGTGGATTCTTTACCAGCTGAGCCATCATTGCCTCTCAACCTAACTCTGAGTCACAGAAACATTTTCTCTGAGTAAGAGCAGTGCAGCTCCTCATGATCTTCATTTATTTGAGCTGTGTTATGAAGTCCTAATCTCTGACATCCCAGAAGGCGACCTTATTTGGAAGTAAGATTACTGCACATATAATTAATTAAGATGATATCATACTGGAGTAGGATGGGCTTTTAACTCAAAATGACTCATATTCTTATAAGAAGACACAGAGACACAGGGAGAATGCCATGTGAAGGTAGATGATTGGAATGATGTAGCTGTAAGCCAAGGAGTGCCTTGGCCCATCAGAGGCTAGGAAAGAGCATGAACAAACTTTCCCTGACAGTCCTTAGAAAGAACCAACGTGCTGACACCTTGATTTTTTGGGCTTCTTGCCTCCAGAACTGTAAGACAATAAATTTCTGTTGTTTTAAGCCAGCCAAGTTGTGATACTTTGTTATATCAGCCCTAGGATACTGATACCAGATGTAAAGCAATGAATTCACATTAAAAACTGTTCTCCTGATACCAGAATTCCAACCTTTCTCGTGCCTTGCTGGGTCTCTCTTGCAGTAATTTTCTAGGCACTGTCCTTGATGATCTTTGGTTTGTACCTATCCATTCTATACACCACAACCATTTTAATGTTTCCTTCTGTGTACACAAAATTCCAGTGACCACTCTTCATTGTGCCTGCAGCAATGCAAATTCTTGAGTGAGGCCTTTAAAAGCCTTTTCTGGCCTCAGTTGCTTTTCTAGCTCTTCTTACTCTCTACCCCCAAGGCCCCAATTCTGCAACAACCCCCCACCAGAGAATTTTACTCCCCCTTTAAAACCACGCTCAAAGCCTGCTGTCGTTGTTTATTGATTCTGTCCCCAAAGCATTTGTTGTCCCTTTGGGCTCACAAAATAATGTAGATTTCTTTTATGATACTTAAAATAGTTTGCTTTGCATTACCAATGTCTGTGCCTGAGTCTTCTATTGTATTAAGCCCTCAAGGAATCTTTAACCTCTGTTGGCAGAAATCTGGCATCCTCGGGGTCGATCATAATTCCATAGCAGACCAACTAGAAACACATTCTGCTGATTTCATGTTTCTGGTGAGCTCCTCTTGACATGTTCCTCTTTTATTCTCTTGCTTGAAGAATACAGTAATGGACTCAAATCAAAGCCTTTTCTGCCCTTATTCCCATCACTGTTTGTATCTCCTTACCTACCACAGGAGGGTAAGTTAGAATCTGATGATTCCCTCAGGACAGAAAGTCACAAGGGAGACAGTTTTTCACACTAAATCTCTTAATTTCCTCCCTGACCTAGTGAAGGCTCTAAACCAAATGTAGCAAAATTTTTCTTTTAATTGGATTCCTCTGTTAGTAAAAAAAATCCCTCTATTAGTAAAAATAATTAGTAAAAGATTATACATAGCATGATGTGTAATTATTATTTGCCTGTTTATTTACTTTATAAATTCTATACTATACTCCTATACTTAGCTACTATATATACTCTACTTAAACTTGAGTTAATATAATTTTTAAAATAACTGTATTTTATCTATTTTTCTTTTCCTAATATATTTTGAATATGAAAAGAATTTTTAAATTTCTAAGACTACTTCGTAATCATTTAACCTCAAGGAATATGAAACACTCATTTTTCTGATGGAATATTCAAATTATTGCCTCAGTGGAGTGTGAATTTAACAAAATATAAATGGAATCAGTGTACATCATATTTGAAAACAATTCTTATAATCTGTCTTTAAAAATTTAATGTATTGACATTTCTTTTATCTGATTTGAAATCAGATAATCTGAAAATATGATGGAATACATTTCATCATCAAAATTCTTTCATTCATTGTCAGTGCTTTCTTATAGCATATAAACTGTCACTATAATGTATGCAAAGTGCTTGCCATATCATAATGTTTTATGTATTTAGCTATAATTTTTTATATTATGTTATTAAACTATTAATTTATTAATTAATAATTCATTAATTCTATAAGAAAACAAAAACTAAAGCTACTGAATGAACTACATTTTCCAGAAAAATATGTGTTTTTTTGTAAGTCATGAGGGACATGGATAGATTTAGGGCTTCTAAAAAGGAGTTTTAATGATGTAGAAGCAGCCTGCATTTATGGGCTAGGTTTTGTTCTATGCATTTACATATGTTAACTATATAACCCAAGAAGGTGGGTAATATTGTTTGTTTTCAGTATTTCACATATAAGGAAACTGAAGCTCAGAGGGTGTGCATAGTTTACCAAGGACATAGATACTATATGGCAGAACTGTGATGTGAACCCACACAGTTTGGTTATGGAGTCCTTGCTCTTGACTACTACTGTACAGCTTACATTCATCACAATTTCCCTTCAGCTGCTATAAAGTAAACAGATTATTATTCTTGATGACAGTAGGAAATGCTGTGGAAAAGAGGAAAAAGGCTCTGAAGTTAGCTCATTTAGCAAACAACTATTGAGTGATACTGTGCAAACGTAAGGCCCAACGTAAGGCCCAATCACTTCTCTCAAGGAACTTAAAATCTAATAAAGGAAATAGAATTAAGTGAAGTGTGATAAGAATATATTAAAAGGATGTATTAATCAGGAAAATCCAGTATTGCTGTGGTAACAAATTAACCCCCAAGCAGCAGTTTAACTCAATAGTCTGATAGGAGCCGAAGACTCTTCAGAGTAGTTGTCCTCCATGCAGGGACTCGGCAATCTTAGGTATTTCCAAATTGTGGCTATACTATCACAATGTGTGACTGCCATTGCCATTAAGGAAAGGAAATAAAGGAACCTAGAGAACTCTGAGTCACTGTTCTGTGCTTCAAGTAGGAAATAGTGCCCTGGAACTTCAAAGAAACTAGGCGGGTTTGGGAGTATGTGACTACCTCTGTTGCCGTTGTTTAGTTCCTCAGTTGTCCAATTCTTTGCAACACCGTGGACTACAGCACACCAGGCTTCTCTGTCCTTCACCATCTCCTGGAGTTTGCTCAAACTCATGTCCATTGAGTCATTCATGCCATCGAACCATTTCATCTCTGTAGTCCCCTTCTCTTCCTGCCCTCAATCTTTCCCCGCATAGGGTCTTTTCCAATGAGTCGACTCTTTGCATAAGGTGACCAAAGCATTGGAGCCTCAGCTTCAGCATCAGTCCTTCCAATGAATATTCAGGGTTGATTTCCTTTAGGATTGACTGGTTTGATCCCTTTGCTATCCGAGGGATTCCCAAGAGTCTTCTCCAGCACCACAATTCAAAAGCATCAGTTCTTCAGCACCCAGGCTTTTTTATGGTCCAACTCTCACATCTGTACATTGACTGCTGGAAAAACTGTAGTTTTAACTATATGGACCTTTATCAGAAAAGTGATGTCTCTGCTTTTTATTATGCTGTCTGGGTTTGTCATAACTTTTCTTCCAAGGAGCAAGTGTCTTTTAATTTCATGGCTTTAATCACTGTCCACAGTGATTTTGGAGCCCAAGAAAATAAAGTCTGTCACTGTTCCTGTTGTTTCGCCATCTATTTGCCATGAAGTGATGGGACCGGATGCCATGATCTTAGTTTTTTGAATGTTGAGTTTTAAACCAGCTTTTTCACTCTCTTCTTTCACCTCTCACTAAATCAAGAGGTTCTTTAGTTTCTGTTCACTTGCTGCCATTAGGGTGGTGTCATCTGCATATTTGAGATTATTGATATTTCTCCCAGAAATCTTGATTCCAGCTTGAGCTTCATCCAGCCTGGCATTTTGCATGATGTACTGTACATATAAGTTAAATAAGCAGGGTGACAATATACAGCCTTGATGTACTCCTTTCCCAATTTTGAACCAGTCCATTGTTTCATGTCTGGTTTTAACTGTTGCTTCTTGACATGCATACAGGTTTTTCAGGAAGCAATTAAGGCAGTCTGATACTCCTCTCTGTTTAATAATTTTCCACAGTTTGTTCTGATCCACACAGTCAAGGTCCTTAGTGTCGTTAATGAAGCAGATGTTTTCCAGGAATTCCCTTGCTTTTTCTATGATCCAACCATTTGCCTTGTTGCATTTCTTTTTCTTGGGGAGGACTTTGGTCACCACCATCTGTACAGTGTTACAAACCTCCATCCGTAGTTCTTCATACACTTTTATCAGATCTAATCCCTTGAATCTATTTATCACTTAGACTGTATAATCATAAGGGATTTGATTTAGGTCATAGCTGAATGGCCCAGTGGTTTTCCCTACGTTCTTTAAGTGTGAATTTTGCAATAAGGAGCTTATGATCTGAGCCACAGTCTGTTCCTGATCTTATTTTTGCTGTCTGTATAGAGCTTCTCCATCTTTGCCTGCAGAGAAGATAATCCAATGGTTTCAGTATTGACTATCTGGTGATGTCCATGTGTAGAATTGTCTCTTGTGTTGTTGGAAAAGGGTGTTTGCTATGACCTGTGTGTTCTCTTGACAAAACTCTGTTAGCTTTTGCCCTGCTTCATTTTGTACTCCAAGGCCAAACTTGCCTGTTACTCCAGGTATCTCTTGACTTCCTACTTTTTCATTCCAGTCCCTTGTGATGAAAAGGATGTCTTTTTCTGGTGTTAGTTTTAGAAGGTCTTGTAGGTCTTCATAGAACCATTCAGCTTCATCATCTTCAGTATTAGTGATTGGAGCATAGACTTTGTTTACTGTGGTGTTGAATGGTTTGCTTTGGAAATGAACAGAGATCATTCTGTCATTTTTGAGACTGCACCCAAGTATTGCATTTCAGACTCTTGTATTGACTATGAGGGCTACTCCATTTCTTGTAGGGATTCTTGCCCACAGTAGTAGATATAATGATCACCTAAATTAAATTTTCCCATATCTGTCCATTTTAGTTCACTGATTCCTAAAATGTCAATATTCACTCTTGTCATCTCTTGTTTTACCGCTTCCAATTTACCTTGATTCCAGGTTCCTATGCAATATATTGTTCTTTACAGCATCAGACTTTACTTTCACCACCAGACATATACACAACTGGGCATTGTTTCTGCTTTGACTCAGACTCTTCATTCCTCCTGGAGCTATTTCTCTGCTCTTCCCCAGTAGCATTTTGGACACCTTCTGACCTGAGGGGTTAATCTTTCAGTGTCATGTCTTTTTGCCTTTTCATGCTGTTCATGGGGTTTGCAAGGTAAGAATGCTGAAGTAGCTTTCCAATCCCTTCTCCAATGGACCACATTTTGTCAGAACTCTCCACCATGACCTGTCAGTCTTGGGTGGCCCAACACATGGCTCATAGTTTCATTGAATTAGACAAAGCTGTGATCCATGTGATCACATGGCTAGTTTTGGTTAGTTTTCTGTGATTGTGGTTTTTATTCCATCTGCCTTCTGATGGATATGAGGCTTGTGCAAGCTTCCTGATGGGAGGGACTGGCTGTGGGGAAAACTGGGTCTTGCTCTGGTGGGCAGGGCCATGCTCAGTAAATCTTTAATCCAATTTTCTGCTGATAGTTAGGGCTGTGTTCCCTCCCTGTAGTTTGACCTGAGGCACCTCAGTCCTAGAGTTTTTAGTCTCTGTGGTAGGATGTAGGCTCCAGTGAGCAACAAATGCCCTGACCAAAAGGTATGTACAGTTAATTGTAACAGAAGAGAGTTGGACAAAAGTTAGTTAGGATTCTTTGGGAATTTGACTAGAAAGTAGCAGAAAATATCATGAAGTCATAATAGAAGCTGGTGAAGGTAATTGAGAGACATCAAACAAAAGGTTCTGGCCATCTCATAGGAAGAAGCTGTAGGTAGAGTCCCTCCAGTACCACGGAGAGCTCCTGCCATTTGAATTACTGTAATACCATATGATGTCAATTGTAGTGCCTTCCCTGGTAGCTCAGCTGGTAAAGAATCTGCCTGCAATGCAGGAGACTCCAGTTTGATCCCTGGGTCGGGAAGATCCCTTGGAGGAAGGGATAGGCTACCCACTCCAGTATTCTTGGGCTTCCCTGGTGGCTCAGCTGGTAAAGAATTCACATGCAATGTGGGAGACCTGGGTTGGGAAGATCCCCTGGAGAAGGGAACAGCCGTCACTCCAGTATTCTGACCTGGAGAGAATTCCATAGTCCATGAGGTTGCGAAGAGTCGGACATGACTAAGTGACTTTCACTTTATTCAACAACAGTTCATTCCATAAACATTTATTATGTGTCTATCATAATTTTTTGTGTGTAAAAAATTCATAACATAACTGTCTGATGGGGAAGATAGATAACTCCCTGTAATGCAATGAATAGTTCAATAACAGAACTATTTCTCTGGTTAGTATGAGAACATGGAAATGTTCCTAACGTTAAACTTGGTTACAGGAAGGAATTATACAGGAAAGTTTCATGGAGGAGATGATTTATGATCACATATGTATATTAAGTGAGAAGTAATCATTTAGCCAAGCCAGAGGAAGAAAGGGCACTTTAGGTCAAAGGTCAGCAAACTTTTTTCTGTAAATGTCACGATGGTATTTTAGGCTTTTCAGGTTATAATAGTAGGTCTCTTTGGCATATTTTTTCACTTTTTTTTTTTTTACAAATTTTAATAATGCAAAACTATTCTTAGTTCAGTGGTTGTACAAAAACAGGCCATGGTTCAGATTTGACCAATGGATCATAGTTTGCTGACCCTTCATCTAGGCAGAAAGAATAGGAGTAAAGCCAGAGATAAGTACATACAACTGTATATATACTGTTTGGTTTTGATAGAATATGAAATTTGAATAGGAATCATAATAAATAATCACAGAGAGATAGGTGACAGAATATCATGTTGGACTTAGGCCTATTTTTTTATTAAGTTTTGATTAAACTTAAAGATTTAAATCTTTAAGAATGACAAAATTAGATTTGTGCTTTAGAAAGATACCTCTATTGAGAATTAACCTTAGGAGGCAAAACTGAACAGAGAGATCAATTTGAGAGCTATTGGTACTCGTCAAAAAAAGAGATAACAAAAGCCTGAAATAAAGGCATAGTGGAAAAGGGTAGGTAAGAGGGGACACAGTTGAAAAATTTTTGAGGTAACATCAGAAAAACTTGATGATAGATTGAAGTGACTCCAAGATGAGGTAAGTAGTATTTTTTAGCTGAGATAATAAATATTATGCTGACTCATTGATGTTACTCCTTTAATAGGAACTCTGATAATCATTTGTTCCAGATTTACACCATCTGGAGTTAGAAACCAGAGGCACATCTTCTGTCCTGATGTGACTTTTGGGGAAATCTATTGGGCTTTGCAGGAAGGGTATGGGGAGCTTCTGTTCCTGTCCATCAAATAGACTGAGCAGTACTTTTCCTGTGGTAGAATGCCTGTTCAAGGTAAAGGATAAAGAACTCAATATATAGATTCATGGAAATAGTTCTAAAAGCTGTGGTCTTTTGGGACTATCAGTTATTTCAGCTATTTTTGGATCAAGAAATCCAAAACTTCATAGACTCTGAAATTGCCCTTTGAATGAAGTAGACATAAGTCATCTATGATTGCCCAACATTTTTATATAGTTTCCCATATTGTTAGTATCACCATCCCCAAATAGAATTTCCATGTAGCTTAGTTTCTACCTACTAGACCAACACTTATGAGACTTGAATATAGAAGTATGCAGAATGAAGTGGGGACCAAGTGTGGAGAAATCCAGATTCAGCCAAGTGCAGCAATGAAAATGAGAGGAATATAGTTATATATGGTGGCCACTGTAGTGCAATTAGTTTGGAAAGGCTTGGGCAGACAACATGTAGAGATTATCATCTTGTTGTTCAGTCACTAAGTCAGGTCTGACTCTTTGTGGCCCCATGAACTGCAGCACACCAGACTTCCTTGTCCTTCACTACTTCCTGGAGTTTGCTCAGATTCATGTCCATTGAGTCAGTGATGTTATCTAACCATCTCATCCTCTGCCGTCTTCTTCTTTTGCCTTCAATTTTTCCCAGAATCAGGATCTTTTCCAATGAATTTGCTTTCCACATTAGGTGGCCAAAGTATTGGAGCTTCAGCTTCAGTATCAGTCCTTCTAATGAATATTCAGGGTTGATTTTTTTATAGAGTTGACTGGTTTGATCTCCTTGCAGTGCAAGGGACTCTTAAGAATTTCCTCCAACACCACAGTTAGAAAGCATCAATTCTTCAGTGCTCAGCTTTGTTTATGGTCCAACTCTCACTGTATATGACTACTGGGAAAACCATAGCTTTGACTAGGCAGACCTTTATTGGCAAAATGATGTCTTTGTTTTATAATATTCTGTCTAGGTTTCTCATAGCTCTTCCAAGGAGTAAGTGTCTTTTAATTTCATGGCTTCAGTCACTGTCTTCTGTGATTTTGGAGCTCAAGAAAACAAAATCTGTCACTGGTTCTACCTTTTCCCCTTTTATTTGCCATGAAGTGATGGGAGCAGATACTATGATCTTGGTTTTTTAAGTGTTGAGTTCCAAGCCAGCTTTTTCATTTTCCACTTTCACCCCCATCAGGAGGCTCTTTAGTTCCTCTTCACTTTCTGCCATTAGAGTGGTATCATCTGTGTATCTGAGATTGTTGATATTTCTGCTGGCAATCTTGATTCCAGCTTGTGATTCATCCAGCTTGGCATTTTGCATGATGTACTCTGCATATAAGTTAAATAACCAGGGTGACAATATGCAGCCTTGTTGTACTCCTTTCCCAATTTAGAACCAGTCAGTTTTCATATGCCCAGTTCTAACTGTTGCTTCTTGATCTGCATACAGGTTTCTTAGGAGACAGGTAAGGTAGCCTGGTATTCCCATCTCTTTAAAAATTTTCCAGAGTTTGTTGTGATTCATGAGTCAAAGGCTTTAGTCTAGTCAATGAAGCAGAAGTAGATGTTTTTCTGGAACTCTCTTGCTTTCTCCATGATCCAATAGATGTTGGCAATTTGATCTCTGATTCCTCTACCTTTTTAAAACCCAGCTTGTTCATCTGGAATTTCTTAATTCAGGTACTTCTGAAGCATAGCTTACAGGATTTTGAGCATAACCTTGCTAGCATGTGAAATGAATGCAAGTGTATGATCATTTGAACATTCCTTGGCATTGCCCTTCTTTGGAATTGGAATGAAAACTGACCTTTTCCAGTCCTGTGGCCACTGCTGAGTTTTCCAAATTTGCTGGCATATTGAGTGCAGCACTTTAACAGCATCATCTTTTAAACAGCTCTCCTGGAATTCCATCACCTTCACTGGCTTTGTTTGTAGTAATGCTTCCTAAGGAGCACTTGACTTCACCACTGAGCAACTTTTAAGAGGAGAGGCAGAGTATGCAATATTAGGAGGAAAGACAGCAGAAATATACTCTCAAACAGTGGACCAGAGAGTTTCAATTAAAGACAATGCAGAGTCTACATAGCTCTTTGGAAAGGGTGCTGCTTTGTTAAACTCAGTGTTTAGGCCACATAGACCTAAGTGTAACTGGATGACTTTGCCCCTTACGGAACAATTTTAACCTGAAAATGTCTCACTCACAACAGTACCTAATTCAAGGACATGTCTACCAATAGGAAAAAAGTTATCCAATAACTATCTGGTGAGAAATTAATGTCTTTGAAGACAGAAAGGTGGAGGAGGAGTGGAGAGCACTTGAGTTTGTGCCTGGAGGAAGGCCCTCTATTCAGGTTCACTCTCAGATGGTTTATGTTTGATCTCTGGATTTAGAGTTCTCTTGAATCAGCCCAGGGGTCTGTCCTAGAATTGAAGTACTGGCACTGAAGGACAGAAGGAGGGAAGAAGCCAGTGGAAGTATGAGATAGCAGATGGATTTGTGTTCCAGTTCTGTTTGCTAGCTCTATTATTGACATGTGTTTAAATGTTGGCAAGTTACTAAAATCCACTGGTTCTTGGTAATTCTCCTGTATTTTTTAAGTGGGAATGATAATAACAGCTAACACATATAGTACTGACTGTGTGTGTGTATGCTCATTTAATCTTCGAGCCACCCTGATATTATCATCTGCATTTTCCTGGAGAGGAAAGTGAGGAACAAAGTGGTTTTTGTTTTTTTTTTCCAGAGTGTTTGAGTAACTGGCCTAAGATTCCACAGTTCCTTGGTAGTGGAACAAATGTCTGAACCCTGGCTGATTGCCTCCAGGGTCTGTGCTCTCAAACTTTCCCTTTTACTGCCTCTGCAGTAGTAGTAAGATAATAATATGGGTAAAACACCTGCGCAGACAGGGCATTTGATAAATGGTAGTGCTTGGAGAGGAATGGGAGGGAGGGCAACAACAGGAATTATCAACTTTGTAGTGAGTGAGGAAAGAATCAGGTTGACTTAGAATAAATTCTTTGAGCGTGGATTCTCACGCTTTTCTAACATATGCCCATAGAACATACACTTCCAGAATGATTTTTTTTTAAAGATTTTAGTACTTTTTTGCTTCTAGATTTAAATCTGAAACTGAATTGCCTTCAAATCGGTGCTTCAAAAGTTAAATACACCCACTGCATGAATGTGAGTGTGGGCGCACATACTCTTCATTGTCTTGTAGCACTACTTGAAAGCTGTTCTTTTCATATCCATTTTCATCAGGCTGGTACTTCACAGATAAGCTGCAATGAGGATGTTTTCAGGAAGTTCAGTGATTACTTTACAGCATATAAAATCATGTTTAGCTTTGCTGAGGTATTTGTGTACATTAACCTAGCAAAGAAGGCAAATAATAGACAAGACAGATTCTGTAAGTAAACATTTATTCATATTTGAATCAGATGAAAAGGTTAAAGGGTGACATAAAGGAACTCCATAATTCATTTTCTCTCTTCACTTAAAATGTAAGACTAACTTTCCAGACTGCACTGTTAGAAGAGTCTACTTTTTTATTAATTGATGTAAGTTTTTAGATATCCTTTTTTTCTTTTTAAATTGTATTTATTATGGAAGATAATTGCTTTATAGTGTTGTATTGATTAGATATCCCTTTTAAACAAAGAGCAAATGATGAAAATAAAAGGAAACAAAGCATCTTAAATATGTTTTTTCTTATACTTTTTATATAGATACAAGTTAATATATTTACTAAGCTTCCTGACAAAATATTCTACCATACTTTCTGAAAGTGTTTTTTAAACAGTAAAATGCTTATTTTAAATTTTTATCATTTTTATATATGAAGGTTACATTTATCACAAATCAAAAATCTCTAATCTTAATGTACTTTCCCTTTATTTCGTGATATCCCATCCCCAGATGCCTTATTTCTTGAATTCCACAAAAAGCCAGGACATGCTTCTACCCACTTGAACAATAACCATGGCAAATAACAGACTGAACAGATTGGAGTAATCCACATCTTTAATCTATAAAATACACCCAACATGAATGTATAATTTTCCTACTACCTTGGTTATTTTTTGGTAATAAAGTCTTCAGAGTATTTCTTGGAAGTGAATAGCCTACATTTTTATGAGGATATGTACATTTTATTTTCAAGATGGAGGAATGATAGAAATTCTAGTTAAAGCTCTGAAGACCCAAGGTATGCACATTAAAAGCATAGAAGAGTATTCCTGAGGGAAAATGGAGTTCATACAAGGTTTAGTCATAAACTTAAAATAACTGAAGACATGTCAAGGAAAAATGACATCCTGGAAGGCATAGAAATGTGTATCACTGTCTTAAAAGGTATCATGGAAGCATCTTGAGAACAATTAAAGACATTGTGAGCCAATCTTGCATAAGTATAAGGTGGATAAAGGAAATTCTTATATGGATTCCTATCCTTTAACCACAACTTCAAGAAAACAAGTGCTAGATATTTTTAAACTTGATATGCAGTGGTTTGAAGAACTTAATGAATTAAAAACATTCATGCTTTGTCAAATGAATAGTTGTTTTATAAAGTTATATTATTTCTTGATATGGAAATCATAACTAGATTGTGAATATTCCTATTTTTCACATGTGTGTACATGATAAGGAAAATGTATCTGTAATATCAGTGTTTTAAAATCTGTCAAGACAGTTATCAGTCTCACAGAGACTCACAGTTTGAAAGATATACTTTACTTTTTTGTCCAAAGTTAGACCAAGAGAGCCATACTTCCTGAAGTGCTTTCTTTCTCTCATGGTCCAATTCTCTTGCAAAAGAATTCCACAGAAAACAATTTTGTATGAAAGTTTGCACATAGCCACAACAATGAAAATAAAACATTGATTGTAACTACATTATACACATATATATTTTATGTGTATATACCTCCCTGAGATTCACAGTGTAATTAAATTCTTTTATCATATATCTGATTTTCTCTTTTTCAAGTAATTTAAAAATTCAATGTATATATCCTATTATCCAGCATGCAGCAGGGGAAAACACCATCATACCTTTAAATTCATTATCAAATTCAAATTAAAGTTACCGAAGAGTAGGCTTCCAAATCACGTTTATTACTTAGATGGTATATGTCTTTCATGACATGAAAGCCATTTAAAAGATCCCTATGGCAGATGCAGTAAATTGTGTTTCACAGAACGCTGGAAGCTGACATTGACTCCTCTCCTTCTCCTGGAACTCATTATGTGCCTACCTCCGCCAGTTGTATCTGCCTTTGTGAGCTGTCCTATTTTTCTTCTGTTCCTTTAAATTGTAGTCAGAGAGCTAAGGAACTGAAAGGAGTCTTAGTGATCATAGACCAGCAGTTTATGGTCATTGGAACTGAAGCTTGAGAGGGAGCACCCTGACCAAGGTCATGCAGCAGCCGGCGACAGAGCAAAGGGTACAATCTTGTGCTTATGCTCCGCTGCCTCATGTGCATAAACAAATGTGGGAAATCTTAGCTTTTCCCTCAAAACTCAACTCTTCAACAGAGCCGTTTCTTTTTACTTTTTCTATCATGATTTACTATAAGATATTGAATACAGTTCCCCATGCTCTGCAATAGGACCTTGTTGTTAACAGAGTCATTTCTGACTGTGCCGCAAGGGTGCTGGTTTGCATCTAGGTTGTACTGCCATTGCTATATAAACTATAGGTGAGTTTTTACCTCCATTATCTTATTTTCCTAATGGGTAAAATGGAGAAAATAACAGCTCTTACTGCGTAGGATTGTTCAAAAGCCTTAAACAAGTTCATGAAGTGCTTAGAATAGTGTCAGGCCATACTAAGTGCTCAAGAAGCATTAGTTGTCCTTATAGTTGTCCACATAAATCACTCTTTCTCTTCTCTTTTGTGTTTTTCACGAATATTACCCAGTTAGTGCTTGCTTATTTTCTAGTTGTTTTATTTAGAATGTTAGTTTATTGCAGTTCTCTCTTCTCAGCTGAAGTCATTTCAAGGTTGGGACAATGTCCTGTATTTCTTCTGTGTACCTAAATATGGTCTAACACAACATTTGATGCAACACAGGGATTCTGTAAATATTGTTTTCTTAGCTGACTCACTCAGAATGTCTGGGAACTGGTATTTATTCTATCTCTTTAGGTGATGCTGCTGTGTAGCCAAGTTGGAGAACTGCTGTGCTGGACGGTTGGATTGCAAGAATGTTACCCTACAGAGTATTTACCCACGGCAGGGCATGAGGCAATTGCAATTCTATATCTACCTTATAAAATTCTTTCAAATAATATGCAGTCTAGACATTGACTCACTTTCTCAGAGGAGTTTTGAGGAGTAAGGAGGTATTTGAATATGAATCCTGTTACCAAGGTTCTGAGACCCTGAAACCTTATTTTGTTTGATTCATTTCCCTTCCCACATAACTGCGGCTGTAACTTTTGCTTTTCCTTTCTGGCCAGGCTGACTGCTGCAGATGTGTCATTTCCCATACACTGGATCCCTGCTTTATGCCTGACCAGAGAGGCATGGCAATTCCTTAGTCACAGCTACTGAGTCTTCTTCGGCACTCTATGATTTCCCTGGAAGTCTGTCATCTTCTCTTACCTTGTGGTTTCTCTGACTTGGTGACTTTCATCCTTTCGTTGCAAGATACAGCTTAAATTTGTATATAAATTTACATTTATATATGTATATATTTGAATGAGAAAAAAGAGATTATTAGGATATGTCAAAATATATACTTGTTCTTCAATTTTTTGGCCAGTATGACCTATTCTGAACAACTTGCAATTCTAGAAGATTCTTTCATTAGTTGATATAACATACGTGTATAATTTATATTATCTTTTATTTTTATAGTTATTTCTTTTGTATTTATTTAGAAAATATTTCTTGAGTATCTGAAGTGTGTCATACATTGTGATAGTTGCTTGAAATACAAAGATTGAAAACATAGTCCCTGATAGACTCTCTGTAGAGGTAGTCAAGAGCATGATGGAGTGATGTATGGACTGTTGTGATGGCATGTAGGTAAGGCACCTGTTCAAACATGGAAGTACTGTACCAGATGCTTCCATATGTATTGGGTAATTTAATTCTCCAAATAACTTTAGGATGGAGTGGACATGGTGTTTTAATTTTATAGACTAGAAAACTATCTCAGAGAGAAGCCGTTTACCCAAGTTCACAAAGCCAATTTTATTAAATTTTTAACTCTCCACTCATGGCAATGTTTTTTATTAATACACTTTATTTTTAGAGCAGTTTTAGGTCACAGGAAAATTGAGTAAAAGGTACATAGATTTTCCATACACCACCCTCCTCCAACCTTCTGGGTGTCTTACACCACAGTGGTATCTTTGTTATAACAGATCAACCTGCACTGACCCATCATTGTCACTCAAAGTCCATACCTTACACTAGGTTTCATTTTTGGTGTCTTGTATTCACCATTGTATTATTATATGGAATAGTTTCACTGGCCTAAATTTCTCTGTGCTCTGCTTATTCATAGCTCCCATCTTCCCTCCCAACCCCTAGCAACCACAGTCTCTGTAATTTTGCCTTTTCCAAAATGTCACGTGGTTGGAATCATACAGCATGTAGTTCTTTCATATTGGCTTCTTTCATTTAATAATATGTACTTTTTTATTTGAGAAAGGCCTGGCAATGCACTTCAGTATTCTTGCCTGGAGAATCCCGTGGATAGAGGAGCCTGGAGGGCTATAGTCCATAGGGTTGCAAAGAGTTGGACACAATTGAAGTGACTTAGCACAGCACAGGACAGCACAACACTTATTCATGCTTTTTCATGGCTTGATAGCTCATTTCCTTTCAGCTCTGAATAATATTCCATTGTTTGTATGTACCACACTTTATTTACCCATTCACTTACTAAAGGATGTCTTGGTTTCTTCCCAGTTTTGACAGTTATGAATAAAACTGCTGTATACATCCATGTGCAGGTTTCTGTGTGGACATAAATTTCCAATGTATTTGAATACCAAGGAGTGTGATTTCTGGATTATATGGTTAGAGTATGTCTATATTTGTAAGAAAATGCCAAACTATCTTCCAAAGTAGCTATACCATTTTGTATTCTCACTGGCAATGAATAAGAATTCCTGTTGCTCCATATCCTCATTAGCATTTAGGACTGTCATTATTTTGGACTTTGGTCAAATATTAGGTGTGTAGTAGCATTTCATTGTTTTAATTTGTAATTCTCTAATGACATATGATATTGAACATCTTTTCATATGCCTACCTGCCCTCTGTATAACTTTTTTGCCTGTTTTTAAAAATCAAGTTCATTTTCTTAGTGTTGAGTTACCTATTCATATTTTATATCTGAGGTAAACATGAGAAGAACATCTTATTATAAAGGAGAAAAAGCATCTCATGATAATTCAGCTGGGAGCTGACCTGGTACTCAGCTATGTCATGAAGATCTCGTGTTGAAAATGAGCAGTTTCATAGGTTATCTACTCTGAGACAGAGTTGATGTGGTTTAAGACAAAAACAAGACCACTTTTTAATCATGCCGGAACACAGACAAAAGCAAGAACACAGTACAAGCCAAAAGCATGACCAACATTCCCTCTCCATGCTAATGTGATCGCTGCTGCTGTAATCAACCTCAACTTTAGCTCTTCTCTGTTCCTCATGTCTCATAGATAAAAATGAAGATACTCAGTGATAAAATTGCTCCTAATTTCTAATAGTACCAAGATTGGAATCAAAACCACCTTTCCCTGGAACCTCCCCAACAAGACTGAGGGGGTTCCCAGGATGCAGGACTTTCAGTACTATAATCAGGAAATAATCTAACACAAACCCAAATATTTTAACAAGCTCCTGCTAACATCTTCCCACTGAGATACCTCCAGATTCTCAGTAGTATTTGATGACCCTTGCTGCAAACACTTCCAATAAGTCCAACCTTGTTTCACTGCAGGTGTGGTTCTGGTGGTCTTTGGTGATGGGTAAAGACCAATCAACAAAATCAAAATTAAGCAAATATTATAACAAATAGTTTAGTAGATTGCTCCTTAACAATAATGTTTTAAATGATTAATTTCCTTCTGACAATAGAAAATAGAAAACCACACAACTTATGGGGAAGCCAGACAGCATGTTGAATATTAACATAAAAGAACCAGAAAATATTGTTATGCCATCATATGAAGGACTTTGTTTTGTTGTTTTTCTAACAACACCCTTTCCTTTCTGTTTGTCAGGTATCATGTCTGACCACCAATTTGGTAACCAGTTTATGTGCAGTGTGGTGGCTTCTCATGTGAGTCATCTGCCCACAACCAACCTCAGCTTCGTCTGGATTGCTCCACCTGCTGGTACAGGCTGTGTGAATTTCATGTAAGTACCCAAAGTGTCTATGACTGGTACAGAAGGCAAATGTGTTATCAAACCAAACTTGGATCTACCCACCTGTGTACAGTAAAATCAATCAATGGACAGCATCTTGTGGTGAAGGGAAGTACAATGTTTATCACAAGGCACCAAGGAAGGAGTCCAGGTAGCTGGTGCTCAAGAGACCTGAACTCCCCAGTGATTTTTAGGAAAAGGTTTTTAAAGACAGGATGAGGGAGAAGGTTGCAGGGTGTGTGATCAGTTCGTGGACCTTCTTCTGATTGGTTGATGGTAAGGCAATCAGAAGTCAGTATCATCAATCTTCTGGTTCCAACCAATCTGGAGTCAAGATGCTTGTGGCAGCATACAGTTAACGTCTACCTGATGGGGGTTTCAATATCTGCAAAGTAGCTCAAAGGCTATGGCTCACGATATTACCTGAAGCTCTTGAGGAGGAACTCAAGGTCCTTGAATTTGTTTAAGAGCTAAACTATTATAATTTTGTCTTGCTTGACTGTTTTCCTTTGTTTCTGCATTTTCTTCTCTGATTAAATTTATGCTTTGGCACTTGGGGAAGTCCTGGAAAGCTAAAATTTTTCTACAAGTAACAGGCATGCATGCATAGGCTTCCCTGGTAGCTCAAATGGTAAAGTGTCTGCCTGTAGTGCAGGAGACTCACGTTCAATCCCTGGGTTGGGAAGATCCTCTGGAGAAGGAAATGGCAACCCACTCCAGTATTCTTGCCTGGAGAATTCCATGGGCAGAGGAGCCTGGTGGGCTTCAGTCCACGGAGTCACAAAGAGTCGGACCCGACTGAGCAACTAACACACACACACACACACACACACACACACACACAAGAGGCAGGAGTAGGACATGCAGTGGTCTGTCTGCAAAGGCCCCGTAGAGTCCTTCTTGGTTACACAACCTCTCTGAGGTTATGTATATAGTAACTATTTAAAGGTATTATTTTAGCAGGTTTAACCTTAATTAAAACTACTCATTTTGGTAACAAAAAAGGCCAAAATTGCAAAAATAAAAATTCAATAAGACAAAAGTATGTGAAGAAACGACGACAATAGGGAAATGATTTTCAGAAAATAAGATGAAAACAGATACAAAAAAAATGCTATGAGGATCCACACACAGTTTAGATGAAGACTAGAGATTTAGAGATTCAGCTTTTAGCTAAACCTAGCCACAAGTGGTTCCAAATAGGAAAAGGAGTACGTCAAGGCTGTATATTGTCACCCTGCTTATTTAACTTATATGCAGAGTACATCATGAGAAATGCTGGACTGGAAGAAACACAAGCTGGAATCAAGATTGCCGGGAGAAATATCAATAACCTCAGATATGCAGATGACACCCCCCTTATGGCAGAAAGTGAAGAGGAACTAAAAAGCCTCTTGATGAAAGTGAAAGAGGAGAGCGAAAAAGTTGGCTTCAAGCTCAATATTCAGAAAACGAAGATCATGGCATCCGGTCCCATCCCTTCATGGGAAATAGATGGGGAAACAGTGGAAACAGTGTCAGACTTTATTTTTCTGGGCTCCAAAATCACTGCAGATGGTGACTGCAGCCATGAAATCAAAAGACGCTTACTCCTTGGAAGAAAAGTTATGACCAACCTAGATAGCTTATTCAAAAGCAGAGACATTACTTTGCCGACTAAGGTCTGTCTAGTCAAGGCTATGGTTTTTCCAGTGGTCATGTATGGATGCAAGAGTTGGACTGTGAAGAAAGCTGAGCGCCGAAGAATTGATGCTTTTGAACTGTGGTGTTGGAGAAGACTCTTGAGAGTTCCTTGGACTGCAAGAAGTTCCAACCAGTCCATTCTGAAGGAGATCAGCCCTGGGATTTCTTTGGAAGGAATGATGCTGAAGCTGAAACTCCAGTACTTTGGCCACCTCATGTGAAGAGTTGACTCATTGGAAAAGACTTTGATGCTGGGAGGGATTGGGAGCAGGAGGAGAAGGGGACTACTGAGGATGAGATAGCTGGATGGCATCACTGACTCGATGGACGTGAATCTAAGTGAACTCCAGGAGTTGGTGATGGACAGGGAGGCCTGGCATGCTGTGATTCATAGAGTCGCAAAGAGTCGGACACGACTGAGCAACTGAACTGAACTGAGCCACAAGTGCCAAGAGGAAAACAGACAGCTGATTCATGGTGGTAAGAAGTCAGAACTGTATAGAAACTTACTCAGTCTCTCCTGTGCTCATCAGGAGGAAACAGGGAAGGGTAGTGAGCAGTGTCCCAATAGCATCCTTAGATAAACTCTGCACTGTGGTTCAGAGTCTGTGACTTGTGACATCTCTCAATACAGATCATTCCCCTACTCCTGCCACACAATCATCACGTCTCATCTTTCTTATCTCTTTTTTTCTCCCACTGTATTTTTTTCAGTTCTAACACATGATATACTTCATTTATTTATGTATGTTATTGTATGATTGTTCCTGCTGAAATGTAGGTTCCTTGAAGGTAAGAATGGTTTTCTGTTTTGTTTACTGATTCACTCCAGTTATCTAATACAGTTCCTGCACACACTGGAAGCACTACCTAAATATTTGTTGAATAGACGAGTAGGCCAATGGAATAAGTTCTGAAACAGCTATTCTATGGGCAGTCAGGTGAAATAGGGCTGGAATTCATCTTGAATACTGTTCTATGCCAGCCTTCTCCTCAGACAGCAAGATCCTGTAAAACCTGAATACTCCAAAATTTACCACTGCCTTTTCTTACAACGTGGGAGACCTGGGTTCGATCCCTGGGTTGGGAAGATCTCCTGGAGAAGGAAATGGAAACCCACTCCAGTATTGTTGCCTGGAAAATCCCATGGACGGAGGAACCTGGTAGGCTACAGTCCATGGGGTCGCAAAGAGTCGGACACGACTGAGCGACATTTACTTTACTTTTCTTCTCCCTTAATAATATACAGTTCATTGTCAAGGCTGTTTGTCACATCACTGATTATATATTTTCTCTGCCTATCTTCTGGGTTACTCAGGCTGCAAACATCAGATTCACCCACCCGGCTGGTTGACATTTAATCCCATCATTTTCTCCCTCAGAAAGTTTTTCACCCTTGAACCCTTTCTTTCCAGTACCTCTTGCTAAGGTGCTTGCAATAGCTTCCTAACTGGTTTACCTCCAGCCTGTTTCTCATCCAATCCATCTCACAGTTAATCTTCCTAAGGCACAAAGTGTGATTGCTCAAAACTTTTATAGCCTAAGACTTTCTTCTAATGGCCAGCTTTTTGGAGTGGGTTTGGGGGCGCTTTCAAATCCTGCAGTTTATCAACTTCTTTCTTGTCTCCCATTACCTCTGCCTCCTGATGGTCACAAATTGGCAGCACATCCCACAATTCCCTAAACATTCCCTGACTTTTTCTCTTTCTCCATGCTTTTCCCTTAGTTTGGAATGCATATTCTCTCAAATTCAATTGTTAAATTCTTACTCATTCTTCAAGCTGCCATTCATTCTTAAGTAAAAATCTTCTGTAAAGCTTTCTGAGATATCAGCAACAGAACTGATGTGTATTGTCACATTTTGCTTATAACTCTGTCATGCATGTGTACTAAGTC
Organism: Oryx dammah; assembly: GCF_014754425.2. Taxonomy (NCBI): domain Eukaryota; kingdom Metazoa; phylum Chordata; class Mammalia; order Artiodactyla; family Bovidae; genus Oryx; species Oryx dammah. The sequence goes on along the minus strand of NW_024070202.1, from coordinate 45,510,994 downwards.
ACTTCAGTCATGTTTGACTCTTTGCGACTCTGTGGACCCTAACCAGCCAGGCTCCTCTGTCCATGTGATTCTCTTGGCAAGAATACTGGAGTGGGTTGCCATGCCGTTTCCCAGGGGATCTTTCTGACCCAGGGATTGAACTTATGTCTCTTCGTCTCCTACATTGACAGGTGGGTTCTTTACCATTAATGCCACCTGGGAAGCCCAACTCTGTTATAATGCTGACTATATTTTACTATTTACTTATATTTGATTTATTTTGTAATGTAAAGTAAAATAAAAAATAAATATTAAAAAAATAAATATAAATTTATTTATTTTAATCGGAGGTTAATTACTTTACAATATTGTATTGGTTTTGCCATAGCTTTTTCTATTAGATTAGATTGGAAAAGGACAAATTCTTATTTCTTCATGATTCCTCCTCAGTTGATTCAAGGACTTATATACACAGGAATCACAGAAAATATCCTTTGAATTCTACATCCTAGGAGACTGGGGAAGGGGGTTATTCTAGGACCTTCCACATGTTCTCAAGTCCCTTATATTAAACAGCATGGTAGAGTGGACCCTGTATATCTATGGTTTATGTATCCAGGGAAATATCCAGGGATATGGAGTGCCAGCATTGTATCTGTTGTACAATGTGGTCTATTTCTTTAGTTTACTAGTAACCTCTGACTCTTTTTTGGCACACTTTGTCTTACTCATGTTGGCACTTATTAGGATAATTTAAATTCTTGTCATTCATAAGCTCTTCATTTAAAACAAGTACTACTTTTTTTTGAAAAAACACAAAGTAAATCTATGCCAGCTGTACAGAACTGCATATTTCCAAATAGATACAGTTTTAATCTAATCTGTTTTAAAATGATATTTAATGGCTTGTGGCATCACTGTTCCTGGGATATCAAATTGTATTCTCTTAGAAATAATGTATTGCATGTCAACTCCAAACAATATTTTATTAGCATTTGGTAAAAAAAAAAATACAATTTGGTAATAAGTAATTTTTACTGATTACAAAGAAGTTTACACACTTTCACTTATATTTCCTAATAAAATTTTGATGATGCACTTTGTACCTTCCAATTTCTTAGTAAATGTTTAAGTCTATGCTTATTGTAAGCAATGATTATGTTGAATGTTACATAAAGTAGCTGCCTCCTGTGTGGGCAAGATGTTTTTATTGATCTTTTTTCCTAATTAGTTTGTGAGAGAGTATAGGGAAACTGAAGATTAAACATGAACTACTGAACAATTCATTAGAAATTTTCTGAGGTAAAGTCTTACAATTTCTTACCTTTGTTTCTTACTGTAGTATTTATTACATGTTGAGTAGAGCTATATGTAAGGATCAGTATCTAAAATTAGTATGTGGCCAGCAATACTTGAAGATTTCTAGTGTTCAGTATTAATTTAAACATTACACACACACACACACACACACACAAACAAACCCACAAAATCCTATGGCATTTGAAACATAAATATACTTTGATTCTGTATTTTCTGACTAACCCTCAAAGCCCGTGGTGGATTCATGTCAATGTATGGCAAAACCAATACAGAATTGTAAAGTAAAATAAAAAATAATGGACTTTTGGACTCAGAGGGAGAGGGAGAGGGTGAGATGATTTAGGAGAATGGCATTGAAACATGTATAGTATCATGTAAGAATCGAATTGCCAGTCTATGTCCGATGCAGGATACGGCACACTTGGGGCTGGTACACAGGGATGACCCAGAGAGATGTTGTGGGGAGGGGGGTGGGAGGGGGGTTCATGTTTGGGAACGCATGTACACCCGTGGTGGATTCATGTCAATGTATGGCAAAACCAATACAGAATTGTAAAGTAAAATAAAAAATAAATAAATAAAATTTAAAAATAAATAAATAAAATAGGGAAAATTACTTTTAGGAAATTAAACTTCAACCATACTTACATGCTTTTGTAATGTACTTTGTATGAGGTTTTCATATCATTAGTTAATTCATTGTTGTTATTGTTGTTCAGTTGCTCAGTCATGTCTGACTCTTTGCAACCCCATGGACTGCAGCACACCAGGCTTCCCTGTGCTTCACTATTTCCTGGAGTTTGCTCAAACTCATGTCCATTGAGTCAATGATGCTATCCAACCATCTTATCCTTTTTCTCCTCCTTCTCCTCCTGCCCTCAATCTTTTCCAGCATCAGGGTCTTTTCCAGTGAGTGATCTCTTCACATCAGGTGCCCCAAGTATTGGAGCTTCAGCTTCAGTATCAGTCCTTCCAGTGAATATTCAGGATTGACTTCCTTTAGGATTGACTGATTTGATCTCTTTGCTGTCCAAGTGACTCTCAATAGTGTTCTCCAGCACCACAGTTTGAAAGCATTAATTCTTTGGCTCTCAGCTTTCTTTATGGTCCAGCTCTCACATCTATATATGACTAGTGGGAAAAACATAGCTTTGACTAGATGGACCTTTGTTGATATGTCTGCTTTTAATATGCTATCTAGGTTTGTCATAGCTTTTCTTCCAAGGAGCAAGTGTCTTTTAATTTGATGGCTTTTCTGTCCACAGTGATTTTGGAGCCAAAGAAAACAGTCTGTCACCTTTTTCATTTTTTCCCTATCTATTTGCCATGCAGTGATGGATGGTATCCTGTGATCTTAGTTTTTTGAATGTTGAGTATTAAGCCAGCTTTTTTCACTCTCTTCTTTCACTTTCATCAACATACTCTTTAGTTTCTCCTAGTTTGTTCATTCATGTCATTATTTAATTTTTCACATGTGTGTTTTCTTTTATAACTGGGCTTGAAATCCTCCAGGATCAGGGACTGTATTAGGTATTTTTATGTAACTAATAGTTCTTAATACCAAACTATAGACAATAGAAGGCCCTCAATAAGTTTTTTCTTGCTTTATTTTTTATTTTATTTCATTTCTTGAGGTATAGTTGACTTATAGCGTCATGTTAGTTTCAAGTGTATGGCACAGTAATTCATATATATATGCACATACATATATATATATATATTCCTTTTTAGATCTTCTTCCCTTATAGGTTATTACAAAATATTAAGTATAGTCAGTAAATATTTCTTAATAGCTAATAATGACCTATTTCACTGATTCTAAAATACAGTCTTTTTTTCTTTCTTTACATTTTTAAATCTCTTAAGTTACTTCTTATACCTTCCCTGGTGGCTAAGTAGTAAAGAATCCACATGGATTTGATCCCTGTGTTGGGAGCATCCTCTGGAGAAGAAAATGGAAACTCCCTCCAGTATTCTTGCCTGGAAAATCCATGGACAGAGGAACCTGGCAGGCTACAGTCCATGGCATTGCAAAGAGTCAAACACAATTGAACAACTGAGCACACACACACATTATGGTTGACGGTCTTGGATTTGAAGAAATCCAGCAACTAATATTTATCATTTACTGTTTGTGGTCTCTCTAGAGCTGGCAGTTGAATCGACACTGCACCCAATTCTGCAACCTCATATTAGTATTGCCAATGTATGGTCCAAACTCTGTGATTTTAAAACCCAATTATCTATTTGAATCCTTTTTCAAAGAATCTCATAGTAAGAACTATGGACTATTTGAACTGAGATACCAAACCATTATATAACATGCTGTGTGTGCCATTCCCAGAAAAGAGTAAGTGGCACTCTTTCTGAATAAGCCATGTTTTATTGATAAACCACTTAGCAACATAATCATTTATACTGTTATTACTGCCTTTTTCATTAAAAATAATCAAGTGAGAGACAGAGAGAAGAGAATGGTCTGAAGATAAAGTTGCTAGCTGTACTGGTACAAATATATCAAAGGGATAAGTAACTAAAATGATTCTGTCCTTAGTTTTATGATACCAGTTGATAACATTTACATCTTAAATGATAATTTCATCCAGAGATCTGCTTAGTGTGCAGATCTTACAATAATACAGTTTGTCTTCACTTTTGTATTTGATTAATCTTTAATGACTAGTAAATTCAAACTTATCCAAAGTTTTTCGATGTAAATTTAAAATTTTTTTCCAAGGGTGAGGAGGTAGTATAGAAAGAGGGAGGAGGAGAAGGAAGAAGGAGGTTAAGGTGGGGAAGGTGAAGGTGAAAAGGTAGAAAAAAGGACAAGGGAAGGAGGAAAGAAAGGATGGAAGGAAAGAAAGAAAGCTCCAGGGCATGCAACTCTAACAGTTAGAAACTAACAAGGAAATAGAGTTGTAAAATGACAACTACAAAATTAACTAATATTTTTGAAAATTTACAACATACCAGTCACTATTCTAAGTAGTTTATGTCCTTTAATCCATTATATACTCACAGTAATTCTGTAAAGTAGATGCTGTTATTATCTCAGTTTACAGATGAGTAGATTGAAGTACAGGCCTTCCCTGGTGGCTCAGTGGTAAAGAATCTGCCTGCAGTGTAGGAGATGCAGGTGACACTGGTTGGATCCCTGAGTTGGGAAGATCCCCTAGAGGAAAACATGGCAACCAACTCCAGTATTCTTGCCTGGAGAATCCCATGGACAGAGAAACCTGACAGGCTAGAGAAAATACAGTTGTACAGAATTGGGCATGACTGAAGTGACTTAGCATGCATGCAGATTGAAGTACAGAGATGTTAGATAACTTACGTAACAGAACTCAGTGATTGACACAACCTGGATTCAGAAGACAATCCAGTTTCAAGCAAGTAATTTTTGCCACTTTACTACATTTTCCTCTAAAATCATCACTTACCTGTTTTATATGATAAAATGCCTATGGTATTGATATGATGAAAACTAGAGTTTTTAATGAAATATTAGACAAGTGATTTAAACTTCTGAAATGTGGCTGATTAATATGTCAAACATGGGCCTGATCTTTTTATGTATGATATAGGTTCATTCTTTGGATGCTGATTATATCCCATCCATGTCACAAGGCGAATCACATATAGGGAGAGAATGTGTGAATTAAAGGCAAAATTGAACACCATTAGATTTAACTGCTTGGACAGATGCTAGCATAATATTAGAATAAAAATAGAACATAAAAGAAGATCAGATTTGTGTCTAAATTAATGCTTATTTAACCTTAACTGAACTCGCTGCAAACAGCAAACTTTATACTGAGAACAGCATAAAGCAAGCAGTGTTCTATTTAAGATACTGAAGCAACAACAAAGAATTGAACTCAAGGGCCCAAAGAAGTACAGAGGTGGATCATATTTGAGCATTTGATATTTTAAAGGAAGATTCTCCTAGAGGGACCTTAAAAGTATACTAAACAAGAAGACAAAAAATCATTTAAAAAATTGAAGACATTAGAACTTTCTGAACACAGAACATACTCAAAGTGATACAGATGCAGAGATTTGAAATTCTGCCTAGAGTATATCTCTGGTGCCTTTAATTTTTGATGAGAGCCATTCTAGTCTGTCTGGAGGATTCCTCATGAAAGATAGTATGGTTGCCCATTTATTTCCATCGATCAGAAAAAAACATTGGAAATGTTTGCCTTGTTACTTAAATGTTTGAAATAAGCTCGGGAACTCCCCCACAGGTAAATTTATGGGAAGTGCATTCATACCTCATGCGAAGAGTTGACTCATTGGAAAAGACTCTGATGCTGGGAGGGATTGAGGGCAGGAGGAGAAGGGGATGACAGAGGATGAGGTGGCTAGATGGCATCACTGACTCGATGGACGTGAGTCTGAGTGAACTCCAGGAGATGGTGATGGACAGGGAGGCCTGGCGTGCTGCGATTCATAGGGTCGCAAAGAGTCGGACACGACTGAGCAACTGAACTGACTGACTGACTGATTCATACCTATAGATAAGGACACTAACAGTTAATATATACAGATTTTATTTTACTTTGTATTAAAAATTTTTTTAAACTGGAAGATAATTGCTTTACAAAGTTGCACTGGTTTCTGCTAACAACAGCACACATCAGCCATAAGTGTGTGTGTGTGTATCTATCTCCCTTTCCTCAGGAACCCCCTGTCACCCCCACATATCACCCCTCTAGGTCCTCTCTCCCCTCTAAGTCCTCCCTCTCACTCCCCAATCCCACCCCTCTAGGTCGTCACAGAGCACCAGGCTGGGCTCCCTGAGTTATATAGCAGCTTCCCGCTATCTATCTAATTTGCACACTGTAGTGTATATAAGTCAATGCGACTCTCTCAATTCATCGCACACTCTTTCCCCTGCTGTGTTGAAAAGTCCATCCTCTACATCTGTGTGTCTATTCCTGCCATGCAAATAGGTTCACCAGTACCATTTTTCTAGATTCCATATATATGTGTTAATATATAATATTTGTTTTTCTCTCTCTGAATTACTTCACTCTGTATACAGGCTCTAGGTTCATCTACCTCAGTTCGACTGACTCACATTCATTCCTTTATATGGATGAGTAATATTCCATTTTATATATATATCACAGCTTTTTTATCCATTTATCTATTGATGGACATCTAAGTTGCTTCCATGTCCTGGCTATTATAAATAGTACTGCAGTAAATGATAGGGGACGTGTATCTTTTTGAATTATGGTTTTCTCAGGGTTTATGGCCAGTAGTGAGATTGCTGGGTCACATGGTAGTTTTATTCCTAGTTTGTTTAAGAAATCTGCATGCTGTTGTCCAGTATGGTTGTATCAATTTACGTTCCCACCAGTAGTGCAAGAGAGTTCCCTTTTTTCCACATCCTCTCCAGAATTTATTGTTTGCATATTTTTGGTGATGGCCATTCTAACAAGTGTGAAGTGATATCTCATAGTTTTGATTTGCATTTCTCTAATAATGAGCAATGTTGAGCATCTTTTCATGTTTTTATTGGCTGTCTATTTGTCTTCTTTGGAGAAATGTTTGTTTAGGTCTTGGTTATACATAGCTTGGGCTTCCCAGGTGGCTCAGTGGGCAGAGAATCTGCTTACAGTGCAGAAGATGCAAGAGATGTAGATTAAATCCCTGGTTCAGGAAGATCTACTGGAGAAGGATATGGCAACCCACTCCAGTATTCTTGCCTGGAGAATCCCATGGATGGAGGAGCCTGGTGGGCTCCAGTCTATAGAGTTGCAAAGAGTCAGACACGACTGAGGACGCATACACACATGCATACATAGCTTACTGCAAAAATAAATTACTTCTCATGTAAGGCCAAAATGATTGTATCCACACTGTTTGATAAAACCAGATATGCTATTTTACTAGGGAGGAATTTCATCTGTTTCCTAAGTTACAAGTCTGTTAATTTTTTCCTGTTGATCCAGTTTTCTTTTCTTTTTAAACAGACATTCCCCAACTTGAGACAGTTATTTCAAAAACGTACCTTCGAATGATAGGATTAAAAAAAAGTCTGCACTTAAAAGTGAGTGGCTAGAAGCCTAACTGATACTTCTCATTTCCTCACATGTCTGTTTTTCATCAAAGTTAAATAGCCAATTAGGCTTGGACAAGGAGATAGTCAAAGTTCAGGGACTAATGTGTGTTCTTATTTATCAACATTTTGTCAAATGAGGTCAAGATGCTTCCTGGGGATTTAATCCTTAGTTTTAAGGAGTATGGTAAAATCTTGAGATAAAATATGTTCATTAATCACCAGAAAGGTGTAAGAAATTATTTTTATTGTGGTAGTTACACAGCGTATTTTTTTTTAATTACAGATATTCAAAAGGCAAAACTATTCCCTTCAATTTTTCCTGTCTCCTTTATCCCTTCCTATGTCTTCTTCTTGTAAAAAGCCACCGTGTAAATGGCACTGGTTATATTAGGGAAAGCTACCGGAATCTTGGTGTGACACTTTTCTTTGCATCAAAACGTTAAGACCATCAGAGAAGTAGAAACTGCTTTATAGTGAGAAAAATTATCTATGTCAGAAATGAAGTATTTTTAACTCAGGTCCAAATATGGACCTTCATCTATGAAATTCTATCCCATAATAAATAGTTGTTGGTTATTTTTAAATTTTTTTTTCTTTTTATGTAGAAATAGTAGTTTTTCCTAATGTCAAGTCTTAAAACTCTAGAGCAAACCCATGCTTTACTTCTTCCCTTCCATTCCTGTAATGTAATTGTAACTTGTGGAGGGCACTTAAGTAAATGGACTAAGGTTTGGAATCCTTGAAAGTGAAAGAGAAAATTAGTCGCTCAGTCATGTCTGACTCTTTGCGGACCTCATGGACTATACAGTCCATGCAATTCTCTAGGCCAGAATACCGGAGTAGGTAGCCTTTCGCTTCTCCAGGGGATCTTCCCCACCCAAGGATCAAACCTAGATGCTCCTTATTACAAGGCCTTGTGGTTTAGACGGGATTACTACTCTACTTTGTGCTTCTTACTAGAAAACATACATAACTCTTGTGAAAGCAGAAGGACCCAAATCAGTAAATCTAAAAGCTTTACATGTAACAGTTATCAGAAGTCCTCCATATCTGATAGAAATTTTCTAATGAGATGTGGGCAGAGATTTGAGTTATTTCTCTGTTAGTAGAATTCAGTGGAACCAGTTTTAGAAGCCAAAAATGTGAAATTACTTCTGTTTCTTTAAACTGACTACACAGTCAATAATAGTGATGACAAAAAATGTCTGGGAAACAGGTAAATAAGCTTTTCTCATGTCAGCAGCAACTCCACAGTTTGCCAACATAATCACTGGGTTAATATATACTAGCAAGAGGATTTTGCTTAATTCTGCTTTAAGATCTTTAAATATTAAGACATTATTACAAATATGAAATAAAATTTTGATTTTTTCTTCCAGATAAAAAATTTTTCGAAGAACTAATCCTCTCTGACTTATTTGGACATACTGTGCGTGTATATTTATATACAGATATCTATATTGTATATATATGTGTGTGTGTATATTTATGCACACATGGGTATAGCATATATACATATATACACATAGGCATATATACACACACATATTCAAAAATTTGTTTAAAATTGTACTTTCTAACATGGTAGCTATATGTGATTATTTAAATTTAAATGATTAAAATCAAATAGAACTAACTAATCAGTTCTTCATTTGCACTAGCCACAGTTCAAGCTCTCATTAGCCATAAATGTCTAGTTTCTATTATATTGTACTGCACACCTAGCATGTTTCCATTATTATAGAAAGTTCGGTGTACAGTACTGATTTAGAGGATTGAATGAATTATTTTTTCCTCTAATGTTACCTTAACATTTACAGAATGTAAATAACCATATACTTCAAAGGACAGTGATTTTAGAGTTGTCCTGTGAACTTGAATTCTCATAACTGCTAACCTGGACAAGTAGGGAAGTTTTATGTAAAAAACCGATTACCAAACTCTTCATTTTAATTTTGTTTGTCAGTGCTGGAATTACTATGGTCCTTAACTTTATGGGTAGTGCTAGGCCAAGTGTGATAGGTGAGGATTCCCTCTGGCTCCCTTCCCACACAGTGCTCAGGACTCAGAGCTGCTCTTTGGCTACCCTGGGTTCCCCCTGTCCCCACTTCTGAGCCTCAGCCCCTGCTTTGACCCTGCCAGTTCCTCATTTCCCCCCATCCCCTGCCACATGTTTCAAGTTCTGGGTCTTTTCAAGAATGCCCTTGTGCCATGAAAATTTACTACCATGTGCCTAATATTTAAAATTAACTGATCTGAAAGGCTAATCATCATTAATAGGAAAGTGAGTGATAATGAAATTTGGAATACCTTGTGATGATGATGGTGATAATGATAAGAAAGAAAGAAAGAAAATGAAGTCACTCGGTCATGTCTCACTCTTTGTGACTCCATGGACTATAACCTACCAGGCTTCTCTGTCCATGGGATTTTCCAGGCAAGAGTACTGGAGTGGGTTGCCATTTCCTTCTCCAGGTGATAATCATAGTAGTAGTCAAAATAGCAACTTCCGTTTGTTGAGCACCTGTGTACAAACTACTAAATTCCTCTCTTCGAACCACCTACTGAAGGGAGAGCTCAAAGAGCTCAGAGACAGGTTGGTTTTGATCTAAAACATGTCCTTTTAACTACCATCCTATATACCACTCTATATCACTTTTAAAATATTAATAGTAATTATGAAAGACAGTATAACAACTTGGAAAATACCTAGAATGTTAAGTGATAAAAGCATAAAAAATTATTTCAAACACATTAAAATTATGTTTTCAGAGGACTTCTGGCATCATGGAAGCCTGAGTTGGCACAGTAAAAACTTCTTCCACTAAAATCGCATAGAAACTTTGACTAAAATGATTAAAATATATAAAAAACAATAAAAGTAAACATTCAGTTCACCAATTAAGACACTGTAACTTTCAGAATGCAATCTCAAAAATCCAGCAATATACTGCTTCCAAGAGCGAAACCTAAACATAATGGCACAGACACATTAAAAGCAAATAGTGGGGAAAATGACATACCAGGGAATTTTTTTTAATATTTTTATTTATTTATTCATTTGGTTTTGCTGGGTCTTGGTTGTGGCATGTGGAATCTTTGATCTTCATTGTAGTAATTGAAATCTTTAATGCAGCTTTTGAGATCTTTTAGTTATAGCGTGCAAACTCTTTTTTGCAACACGTGGACTCTAATTCCCTGAACAGGGATTGAACCCAAACCTCCTGCATTGGGAGCATGAAGTAGCTACTGGACCACCAGGGAAGTCCCCAGGAAAATGTTAGCCAAAAGACAGTTGGTATCACTATATTTTTTGAAGTATAGTAAATTTACCAGTGTCACTATGTTAATATCAGACCAAACAGTAAAATTAATAATACTAGGGATGAAAGAGGAGATTGAAAAATCTGGCTTAAAACGCAACATTCAAAAAACTAAGATCATGGCATCCGGTCCCATCACTTCTTGGCAAATATATGGGAAAAAGTGGAAACGGTAGCAGATTTTATTTTCTTGGGCTTTAGAATCACTGCAGATGGTGTCTGCAGCCAGGAAATTAAAAGACACTTGCTCCTTGATAGAAAAGCTATGGCAAATCTAGACAGTGTAATAAAAAAGCAGACATCACTTTGCTGACAAAAGTCCATCTAGTCAAAGCTATGGTTTTTCCAGTAGTTGTGTATGGATGTGAGAGTTGGATCATAAAGAAGGCTGAGCACCAAAGAACTGATTCTTTCAGTGTTGGAGAGAAGACTCTTGAGAGTCCCTTGGACTGCAAGGAGATCAAACCAGTCAATCCTAAAGGAAATCAACTCTGAATATTCATTGGAAGGACTGATGCTGAATATGAAGTTCCAATACTTTGGCTGCCTAATGCAAAGAGCCAACTCATTGGAAAAAAAATGGTCATGCTGGGAAAAATTGAAGGCAGGAGGAAAAGAGGGTGACAGGATGAGATGGTCGGATGGTATCACTGACTTAACAGACATGAGTTTGAGCAAACTGCGGGAGATAGTGAAGGACAGGGAAGCATGGTGTGCTAGCCTATGGGGTTGCAAACAGTTGGACACAACTTAGTGACTGAACAACAATAGCAGGGATAAAATAATTACTTAAAAACAAAATAACATGCATAAACACAGAGTGAAAGAAATATGCAAAATTGAAAACTGCCTTTGAGCTGGCAAATACTGATTACATATTTTCTAATATTAATGTTTGAAGTAGTATTATAAAATTATTTGAACAAAAGTTTCTCTAAAATATATTTGTTGGATGGATGAGCAAATGCATGAATATACAAATGAAAAACATACCTTAATGCATAAAGGTACCAGAAGACTGTGTTAGAAAATTAGAGTTTCTCCTATGTTATTTAAACTTCCATGCATGCACTCATGATGTCTGGCTTTAAGTTGTAACATTTTAAATTTAGAGTCACAAGTCTACATAAAACTTTGCTGTTAAATTAAAATAAAAAACAGTTTGAGGAAATAAAAATATTTAAACCACATATTTTCTGGAATTCTTAGATCATCTTTTAAAAATTGAAGCAGTTCATATTGAGAAGTTGTCATATTTAGCACTGAGAAATATTGAACAAAATTATTTCCATCTCCATTTAGCACCTCACAATACTGAGATCAGGTTTTGTTTATCCACATTGGCAAGTCCTAAGCTTGAAACAAAAATGTATTAGTCAAATCTCTTCCATTTGTCTCCACTACTGGTATTTATAGAAGGGATTATGAATGATATGAACATACCAGTTATCTGGGCTGACATATATTTCAAAGAGCAATGCCCTAAAATATTATGCGAAAGATAAACAGAAGAAATGCTTCTAATTAAAAATGTACACTGTAGTTGCAAGGAGTTGGTCCCTTAATCAACCCCTGGTTTTAACTTAAGCAAATATATTGAAAATATGGCTGTAAAGCTAAGCTACATAAGCCTTTCTTCTAAATCTGCCTGCAGGCATTAATGCTCAGATTTGAGATGGCATCCTTATTTGCTAAGTGCAAAGATGGTTACAAAAGAGCTTTTCTCACTTTGAGGATAAAAGCTAACGTATTCTTTAATTTTGGTTACTGCCTGGCTCCTCTCAGCACCATAATAGTTATTTGGCTCAAAACCAAAAAGTAGCAATGCAGTGCTTACATGTCTATGGATCAAAATTAGATGAAAAATTGCTGTTTCTCATCTCCAAAGCTATTTGCTGCACATTTTATAACCCTCAAGATGCCTTTTGTAATATATGATAACAGAGCCAACTGCAGCATCTGCCTGGAAAGAGATTACTTTAATTATGGACTCAATGTCCTATTTTCTGCAAGTGATCCCCAGAGACAGGCTTCCTGCCGGAGGAGAGGTGCAAGGATGCACATTAAAGCTTACATGTCAACCATGAAGAGGTGGATAAAGTGAGACAAGGACACCCATAAACTGCCTTCATTTTCCTAGTCTGTAATGTGATGGAAGAGTCTATAGTGATAGGTTTTTAATTATTCCAGCATCTGTTCTTATGGACTTCCGATGGTAAGGGCAAGACAAGCTTATAAAAGAGCAAAACCTTTGACAACTCTGTACAGGAAACGCTATATTTAAAAGGTTAGATAAAACATCATCTTCTTTAAACTTTCTTCTTCCAAATTGAAAAATATAGTGCTTTATTAGTAACATGTTATAATATTATTAGAAAGTGAAGCTGAGTGGTTTTCTTGTCAATCTCATTCTTGATAACACATCAAGTGCCTCGTTATTAAGAATTCATTTGCCATTAAGTATAGTAGAACTGCTAATAATGAATTTCATTTAGGATCAATGTGTATATCTTATGTATTTCTATGGAAGTTCTTTATAATTTAACGCTGATTTAACATTATGAATGGACACTTAAAGCAAATTGTTACCTTGTTTGTATTAATATTAATTACAGAATTAGACTCCTTGATGGATAGCTTTTCAGAGAATGAGTGTGTGGTTTTTCTTCTTAAAAGCATAGCACATACTCAATAGGATATTTAGGATTCCATCTAATTTCTCAAAAACTATAAGCATATTTTGAATTTTCTTAAAGATGGGGGATTATGGAAGAGTAACCATGGGAATTAATTTCAAACTTCAAAAGGAATTTAAGGGATTTGGCATGGAATAATTTTATGTAGGAGAGGAAAAATGGAACAGAAAAATGTACCTACAGTCATATTAGGGGAATACATCAAATCTTTTTGTCACCAGCCATGACATTCATTATTTTTTGGTGTTAAAGTTAAATGCTATTAATATTATACTTTGATAAAGAAATCTAAGTAAGTTTATCTTAGGGCATTTTAAATGGTAACATTTAACTCTAAAAAAATTTAAAATAAAATATTTGATATTTTCAGACTTTCTGGTTGCTAATAAATGCCACAGTGGATAAATTTTTTTAAATATGTTGAAATGGGTAGTTTTACAAGTTTTTTATATTATATATCTTGTAAATGAACAATTGAATATATATTATCTATATATCATCAGAATTTATAAATAGGATATATTTGGTATCCATTTCTGTTTAAAGATCTTGGATATAAGGAATTAAAGTAATACATATGGATTTATTGGAAAACAGAAACCTATTAGAAGAAACTGAGAGTATAAATAACTGTACTAAATCATCAATGCAAAGAAAATAATTCCTGATAATAAGTTTTTATATTTTACCATTGAAACATAGGTTTTTACAATTTTATACAGTGGTTCTATGTGTGTTGTGCAATCAGAATTCCCATACAAATAAATAGCAAGGGGAGATTTCTAAACGGCTCACTTGGAGCATGAGATGACCTCTTCTAAGATCAAAGAGAATCAGAATTTTCTCTTGAGGAGTATTTATTTTGTAATTTCAGTGCCATATTGCACTTTGGTGACTGCAAATAAGACTTAGAATAATATATTTATCATTTAATCCAAGTGTTATATTTGGAATATATGTTTTTTTCCCCTGCCAATTGTTTGTTTTCAGACATTACTCTTTGTAAAAATGTCATGTTGTTTTTGGCTTTCAGTATTTTATGTTTGAGTCGGGATATAAATTCCTTAATTTTGATTTATAATTTAAAAGAATGATGGTAAAGAAATACATGCTGCAGACAGGCTTTGTTTTTCACATTTAAACTTGACAGTAAAAACTACTTCTTTTTAAATGTTTTAAGATAATTGTATTTTATGACTGTGAAAGCAATATTTATATAGTGAAGAAAACATTTAAAACTACAGCTAGGTGAATACCTATGTGTGTACACACATTTACATGCCCCTTGGCACGTGTTCCCCTGTGTACATGTGCATGCGTGTGTACACAGACACACACCCCCGCACGCGTGCATGTGTGCATATTCCTGTTACCTCATGAATAAGAATAATAGGTATCTTAAGCTTTATTTTTCTAGATATATATATGTGTTCGGTTTTATTTATTTATTTTTCAGTAAAACTGGGTTTCTACCATACATTCTGTTTTCTAATCTAGCTTTGTTTTAAACCTAATGTAACATTATAAATGTTTTCCTAATAAACCTCCATCTACAACATCATCAGGATAGTATTATATTATATGGCTATGCTATATTTAATTAATTCCTTATTTATGGACATTTTGCATGTTTCCAATGTTTACTATTGTAACAACTTTATGATGAACAATCTTATAGCTAATGCTCTTTGCACACTCCTAATTATGAAAGCATATTATTTTCATGTTAAATTATCAAGTCAACCTGATTAAAATGAAAAGCTAAGCTATGAAGTCAACCCAGTTAAAATAAAATCATATTATGATCTTTGTACAAAGGCCAGCATCACAAAGACAATAGTTAACTTTTCATTTTTTAACAGTAATAGTTCTATTTGATAGGTACTGATAGATTAAGGTAAGTGTCAGTTTCCTTATCATTGTTCTAACTACCTAGTCATCACTTTAATTAAGAAAACATTGTTTCTCACCTTGCATTATTTTCTGTTCCATTGTTAAGTTTCAATAAATGCCTTTTAAAAAATTTTATTTATTTATTTATTATTTTACTTTACAATTCTGTATTGGTTTTGCCTTACATTGACATGAATCCACCACGGGTGTACATGCTATCAAACATCTGTTTTATAAGGCAAACTAATTCAGTTGAAATTCTGTCCCTTTTCTAAAGCTCACTGGAATGCGTAGCCTTGCAACTAACTTATCACTAGTAAGTGAGCCTGTTAGTCTAATGCTTATATATTTTTAAGTATCTTTGTTATTCAGCTGTATAATTTTGTGTGTGTGTGTGAGGAAAACATAAGGAATGTAAATTTTATTAGTAAATGAGAGTGGCTTTATTATATAAATATTCACCTACTAAATTCTTAATTATTTAATGTTTATAGGCCACCCACTCCAGTGTTCTTGCCTGGAGAATCCCAGGGATGGGGGAGCCTGGAGAATCCCAGGGACAGGGGAGCCTGGTGGGCTGCCTTCTTGGGGTCACACAGAGTCGGACACGACTCAATGCACTGATATATAAATCATCTAGAAGTGAGAGTTCACAGTGAAATATTCAAGTTTATGTGTACACTAGATTCTTCCAGGGAATGAAATGCTGACTTCATGTGTATAAATTGTAGAATGATAACTGTAAACATGAGTAAGCAGAAGAGCAACAAAATTGGTATCAATATGTAGACAAATGAAGATCTGTAAGAGGAAATAAAATTTTAATTGTTCTTACAAAATTAGGATCTATAAGTTATCAGTTTTATACCAAGAGGTAGACCGTGGAAGCAATTGTGGACTCAGTCTCCCAACTGGCCATATGGCTTCCATGACCCTCCAAATTCCAGGAAGCCTCTCAAGGGGCAGTGGAAAGAGAAGAATCACAGATAGCAGTTGCTGGAAGAGTGGTTACATGTCAGATAAAATTGTATTTTTATGGGGTCTAAATTATATCAGTCCTGATGGAAAGGCCTTGGAAAGTGTGTTTGTGTTTCCAGAAGAAGTCTCTGGGAAACTAAGTCAACTTTTTTATGAGGTAATTTTCTATATCTGATCTTTTTGTATTTATGTAAAATGAAAGATGGTTTAAATTTTGTTTTTTTTTTTAACATAATGACACCTGTCTTGAGAGCTATAGCCTCTTTTTCTAATTCTACACTGAGAAAATAAAGGTAAAATTCTAGAGCATACTGAAGAACCTTTTTAAATAGTTCCCTAAAATAGTTCATTAAGTGTTTAGGAAAGTTATGACCAACCTAGAAAGCATATTCAAAAGCAGAGACATTACTTTGCCAGCAAAGGTCCATCTAGTCAAGGCTATGGTTTTTCCAGTGGTCATGTATGGATGTGAGAGTTGGACTGTGAAGAAAGCTGAGCACTGAAGAATTGATGCTTTTGAACTGTGGTGTTGGAGAAGACTCTTGAGAGTCCCTTGGACTGCAATTAGATCCAACCAGTCCATTCTAAAGGAGATCAGTCCTGGATGTTCTTTGGAAGAAATGATGCTAAAGCTGAAACTCCCTTTGGCCACCTCATGTGAGGAGTTGACTCATTGGAAAAGACTGATGCTGGGAGGGATTGGGAGCAGGAGGAGAAGGGGACAACAAAGGATGAGATGGCCGGATGGCATCACAGACTCGATGGACATGAGTCTGAGTGAACTCTGTTAGTTGGTGATGGACAGGGAGGCCTGGCGTGCTGCAATTCATGGGGTTGCAAAGAGTCGGACACGACTGAGCGACTGAACTGAACTGAACTGAAGTGTTTTTAATGAAAGATTTTATCAGAGAATTTAAATATCAAATACTTTTGAAATACATTTTTGTTGTTTCAGATCCATTTACCCAAAACTTTTCAGTACAGCAGTGTTGGGAATGAGCATGGCCTTATGTAATTAGTATCTAAAATATTTTGCTGTTTTCTCATGGAAGTTTTCAAAATAACGTACTTCAGTGTGCCAGTTTTTAAGTCTTTGAGTTTAAAATATAACTTACAGAGTGACTCCTAAAGCTGTTATTATTGTGGCACTTTTGTTGCACCTCTGCCAGTTCACAAGAATGACTTCCCAGCACCCATAGTGCCAACCCACCAGTGAAAGTTTTGTTTTTAAGTATGAAATTGTCACAATATCCAATAACAGTAGTTGACCAAGAAGTAGTAATTCCTGGAAAATCAAATGGTTAAATTAATGAAATTGTAGTAAATATAGTAATGACACTCACTTCTGTTCAGTTGCTCAGTCGTGTCCAACTCTTTGCGACCCCATGGATTGCAGCAAGCCAGGCTTCCCAACTCCCGGAGCTTGCTTAGACTCATGTCATTGAGTTGGTGATGCCACCCAACCATCTCATCCTCTGTCATCCCCTTCTCTTCCCTTCAATCTTACCCAGCATCAGGGTCTTTTTCAGTGAGTCAATTCTTCACATCAGGTGGCCAAAGTGTTGGAACTTCAGTTTCAGCATCAGTCCTTCCAATGAATTTTCAGGACTGATATCCTTTAGGATTGACTGGTTTGATCTCCTTGCAGTCCAAGGGACTCTCTAGAGTCTTCTCCAGCACCACAGTTCAAAAGCACCAATTCTTCAGCACTCAGCTTTCTTTATGGTCCAACTCTCACATCCATCCATGACTAACGGAAAAACCATAGCTTTGACTAGACAGGCCTTTGTTGGCAAAGTATTGTCTCTGCTTTTTAATATGATATCTAGGTCGGTCATAACTTTCCTTCAAAGGAGTAAGCATCTTTTAATTTCATGGCTGCAGTCACCATCTGCAGTGATTTTGGAGCCTAAGAAAATAGTCTGTCACTATTTCCATTGTTTCCGCATCTATTTGCTATGAAGTAATGGGACCAGATGCCATAATCTTAGTTTTCTGAATGTTGAGTTTTAAGCCAGCTTTTTCTTTCATAGATATTTACTTTTCACTTGCTTCATCAAGTTAAATTCATGACTTGACTTTAAATCTGAGTAAAACTGCATTTTAAAGACATCCACCCAGTTGCCTGTATTAGTAACTTCAAAACATATGCAAAGATTTATCTTGTTTTATGCCGGAAAGAGTAAAACTTTTATATGACATCATGAAGTGTGTAAAACTTTGTGATGTCAGATATTAACCAAAATATGATTGTATGGCTGAAAGTTGAATTTTTTGAGTATTTGAAAATGGAAAAAAATGGATTTCATAGCAAAATCAACTCAGAAATAGCTGTATAGTAGTAGTATTTGTCTGCATTACTGCAAATTCAGTTACTTCCATGAATAAGTCTTTTCAGTATATAAAGTTACTTGAGTCACAGTTGGGCAACTAACAGGTGACAATGAAAAATCATACAGCAAAGATTCCAACATACATTTTTATTATCTCAAAGATTGCTTATGTTTCTCTCTGCACTTTCCTCCATCTCTGATTGCCTTTGCTACTGGCCATTCCTCTGGATAACTAAAGATGTATAAGCTAACTTGGATAATGCTGTCTTTTCAGAAACATTGCCAAGAAGGTGTATTATTGATAAGAAGAGAGTTTTCCTAGCATGGAAAAACTTTAAGTTCTAAAAGTAGCTAGAACAAACTAAACTCCTATTTTAAAGATAAGGAAACTGAGGCCCAGGGAGGTTGATTCAACATCACAGAGCCGGGTGATGACATAGTAGAACCCCAGGCTTCTGTTTCCTTCCTTCTTCATCATACCGTGCTGATCCTTCTGGGTCCTCTGGGCCCTCACAGGGCACTGCAGGCATACTCCACCCGTCTGCTCTCCATCTTTCTTCTAGTTATTAATGCAGCAAAGACAGGGAGAAACATTACACCTAAACCCAGTACTGATCCCTAACTGCTGATGAAAATGGGAACAGTTTATTTGGATTTATTAATCTATTAGACTGTGACTTTATATTCTAGATTTTCTGAGACAGGCTTGATTTCAGTATTATTTCTAATAAGGTCATTTGTTTAATATATAGCACTAATTCATACATATATATATATAATTATGTTTCCTATATAAACTCATAAAAATATAGGATTTAATCTTCATTTGTTAACAGTCCCTCAGAATAAACTTCCAAATTAGGAAAAAAAATCTTTTGTCAGATTATCCATCCTTATTTTTATTTAAGAACATATGATTCCCTAGGTGTCTCTCTGTGTGCCATCTACTATGCTAGGCTCTTTGCCTCATTCTTCTTAATTAATTTCATAGCACTTTTATGAAATAAGCTGTATTATTATCCCCATTTTACAGATGAGGAATTAGAGGCTTGGGCTGCTTAATAGCATTCTCATTACACAGCTAGTTTATATAGCTAGTAAGAGGCAGGATTGCAACTCAGGTTTAGCTGGGGCTAATATGAGCCCTTAATTGATGCTTTTCCAATGACTACACAATATGTAAATGTAGAATAAGTGAACAAGAAAAGAAAAAGGCTTACTATAAAATATTATAGTCTGGAGTCTACTTATATGGTAATGGTTAATAAACTGATTAAGAAGTATTGAGTGATTAGGAAAACCACTATTTTGAGAAAAGGGGGAAAAGAAAATTTTAAATAAAAGAAAAAGACATGGTCTTCTGATTCACTGAAGGAGTCAAAACTGGCATGTTATAAAAGAAAAATACAGGAAAAAAAGATGAGAAAAATACAGGGAAAGGAGATCTTCAAGTCTTCCTTCTTTCCTTAGAGACCTTCTTACTGATATATTACTTGTATTCCATGTGTAAGATTTTATTACTATGCTCATGGCATCACCTTCAGTTTTCTGGACTCATCTGGAGATTTTACCTATATGGAAAATCCAATTTTCCAACCATATTTAAATAATGAAGCATTTTGTATACATTTTGCATACATGCATGTGTCCTAAGTTGCTTCAGTCGCATCTGACTCTGTGTGACCCTATGGACTGTAGCTTGCCAGGCTCCTCTGTCCAGGGATTCTTCAGGCAAGAGTACTGAAGTGAGTTTCTATGCCCTCCTACAGGGGATATTCCAAGCCCAGGTTTCCTGCATTGACAGGTGGGTTCTTTACCACTAGCGCCACCTGGGAAGCACATACAAGTATGGCCTTTAAAAATACTGTGTATCCTTGCTTTAAAAAAGTAAAGACAATCAGATTGACATGTTAAGTTCTCATGTCATTGACTTCTTTGTCCCAGTTTTCTTATCTGGAGACAAAGTTACTTCTATTTAGCATTTACCTAATTCACTTAGGGAAAATCATGAAGAATTGCTTCAGTATATGCCTCCTTGATACTCCTAGGTGTCAGTAATCATAAAGACATAAAGCATTGTCTGTTGGCTATTATCTTTTCTCAGTTCCCGTGCAGTTTTACTTCAAATTGACAAGGATGTGGATGTTATCACATAACAGTAAACAAAACAACTGGTCAGAGGATCATAGAGGATAATTAGCCATGTGTATAGCAAGAGAACAGGTTTCCAATGACCTTCCAGGGGGACTAAGGTCACATCTATATTAACATCCTCATTATTGACCTGAAACAAGAGAAAACAGCAAGTTAATTAAATTCTTAGATGATGCTAAATGATTAAGTGCTTCTTACTAAATTCCAGTGAGAAGACAAAATTCAGAAGGTCCCTAGAGAATGTTAGAAGATAGTCTAGAAATAACAGCGATAAAATTGAACCTTAAAAATGCAAGCAGATATATCTAGAGAGGAAGTCATTTGAAACACTAACATTAGATAAGTTTGAATTAGAATGCAGTGGCGATAAAAGAAGCCTTAAGGTGATGTTAAACCGAATATTAAACATAAGCTTGAAATGTAATATAGTTAAAATGCTACTGTATCTAGGACCCTTGTATTCAGATTCTATATAATGGCATCAGATTAACACTCTTTGCTGATGAGACCTCATTTAGAGTTCCTTGGTTACAGATGACAAAGCAGTAAGAAAAAGGAAAGATTAGTCTTTATTATATGTATGCATATATATTACAGCCCAGGAAAATCCAGTGCTAGCCACCTACAAAATGCAAAAAAAAAATGAAATAGTGCATGAGATTTTCATCTTTAAGATCTACCACTTTTGGTTAGGTTGCTGTTCCAACTGTTCCCATTAAATTGTATACTAGTTGCCTGGGAAGAATAAATCTGGAAGTGAATTTGTTTGAAACACTCTTTAGCAACCAAGTGGCAGAGGCAAGAGTCTGAGTAGAGGAGGCAGGACAGACAAATGTGTGGCACTGGGGAATCTGTACGAAGGTTGGAAGGGCTAGGTGGGGCCAGATGGTGTCCCCTTGGGCAGCTAGAGGACTTGTTTCTGAGGACCTGGGGAGAGAGAGTGGCTTGGGGCGAGGGGTCCTCATGAGGTAGAAACTGGTGAGGGGTGAAGAGGCCAGTGAAACTCACTTGAACTCCGTGTTTTCTGATGCACCTAAGAAGGCAAAATGGCTAATTCTTATCTATTTTCTACTGGTCCTGAAGAGGCAACAAGGCAAACCATTTGAATAACTAGCCTCATTGTCACCAGCTTATCCCTCACAGAAATGCTGTTAGCTCATTCAAGTGTTTTATGACAGAATCATTATATCACTCACTGGATAGACTCATAATTTGGGGCACTAAAAAAGTTCTATTGGATTTTAATACGTGAAATGTGTTTCCCTCTGATGAAAGAAGTTTTAGGGTTGATTTTTTTTAATTGTGTTATGTCTGCCAAGGGAAATTCACAATGAATTAATTCTGCTCAATGAATTTTTGCTCTTATAAAAAATTGTTTTAATGCCAAACATTGCCTGTTCCGAATATTGTACCAGAGGCATTTATTTACAACCTGGTACATATGTAGTTTGGGCTTCTTAGCATAACTTACAGTGAATTAATGACTTGTTATTTATTGCTCAGGCAGTCTTTGGGAGTGATTTATAGGGCTGTGCTGTGCACTGGCGGTTACTTTTCAGTGTCTGTGCTGGCTGTCTCATCAATATCATTAAATGAATTCACAGTGACACAGCTCTGCTACTGTAGTTTTTGATATGAGGGATAACTGAACATAAATCAGGACTTATGTTTAATTCATAAGATGTACCAATTTCTCATGTAGGCGTGAGTTAGGTTAGAGGATGTCACAGATGTATTTCACAGTACCTCTTGTGATTAAACCCAAGCTTTTCTGTATGGCTGTATGCACTAGGTAAAAATAATAGGTTGCTATACACTATGCCATTTTTCAGGTAAATGTAATTTATTTTTATTTAGGTATGATTGGTTTCTATTGTTGTCCCACCAGTGGGATATATTTTTGAAAGTAATACTGAGAGAGCTATAATGAAAAAACAGTTACTTCAAGTTTGTAATTCTTATATATTCTTTAAGTAGTTCAATATTAATTAATAACTATAGTTTATTTTTTAATCTTATGTTGCAAAATGTTTTTAAAAAATAGAATAACTGAACATTAATGCCATGTAAAAATATTTTTTATTTTAAGCCTTAAGATTTCTTTTCAGTAATAACTTTAAAAATAACTATGAGAAAATAAGCCTGTTTATCTTTCCTTGTTAGTCCAGCCCAAGAAAAGGAAAATATTACATGTTAATATGCTGTAAGGAAAGTCAGTCCCCTTCTTGTTTGAAAGCAAACAACTATAAAGAATATAGAAATCAAGATATGTCAGTTTCCTAAAAAAAAAAAAAAAGTGATAAAAATGAACTCTCCTAGTGTCGGGAGAATTCTCCTGGCGTTGTTATCCTTGCTGCAGTGCCCGATATTTATTCTCTGAACCAAAAACTCTGAATGCACTGTAATCCATGCAGAAGACATGATTTTTTTTTCTTCCTGGAGAGAAGGGTAATCTGACTCCAGCCGTGCTGCTACCAGGGCGCTGGGGTAATGGTGAGATTGCCAGGCTGTCGAGCCTCGTCACTGGCCTGCTGTGGAGCCCTGTGATCAGCTCTGCAGACTGTCACAAAGAAAGAATGTGATATGTTCCTGCCAAAGAAAATAATTCCAACATATGCAAGAAACTGACACAAATGTCTTCTCCTCCTTCCTCTGGTTACAGTTGATTAGACCTAGCTTGAGGTCGTGATAATTTTAAGACCTACTTATTTGGGCCTTGCTCTGAAAAGATGGATGAGCTATTGCTTTCAAGGCCCAACTGACAAAAGGATGAGAGGAAATGACATTACTTAGTAGTATAATAAGTAATTGATTTCATAATGCTTAGGGCAAAGGGCAGAGTAAATGCACGAAGGAGAGCAGAGGGGGCCCAGGGCATGTCAGCAGAGGGCAAAGAAAGCAACACTGGAGAACTGATGAATAGGTGTTTTGGAGGAGGAAATTACTAAAATTACTAAAGAAAAGGAACTGGTAACAGCAGGATAATCAAAGTAGTTCCTTCTGGTATGAACTTTGAGATAAAGAATTTATTAAAAAGTAGTATATTTCTGGAAACAGTATCAATCAGAAAATATATGATTCCTGGAATTTGTATCATTTAGGAGTAGGTTCTACTCCTGCTCATAAGAGAAAATCTGACTTGTAGTGGCTTTAAAAAAATGCAAGTAGGACATATATTAAGTTAACCTCAAGAATGCATTCCAGTATACATTAGGTGCAAATATTATTTGATTCTGCTTTTACAAGATGGACTTCCCAGGTGGCACAAGTGGTAAAGAACCAGTCTGCCAGTGCAGGAGATGTAAAAGATGTAGGTTTGATCCTTGGGTTGGGAAGATTCCCCTGGAGAAGGGCATGGCAACCCACTCCAGTATTCTTGCCTGGAGAATCCCATGGACAGAGGAGCCTGGCAGGCTACAGTCCACAGGGTCGCACAGAGTCGGACATGACTGAAGCAAATTAGCACATACAAGGTACCTAGAACAGTCAAATTCATAGAGTCAGAAAGTGCATTGGTAGATGCCAGGAGCCAAGGGTGGGCGTAGTGGGGTGGGGGGGCATACCGACCTAATGTTTAAAGGGAACAGAGTTTCAGTTTAGGATGGTGAAAAATTGGGGAGCTGGATAATGGTGAGAGTTACACAACAGTATGAATGTGCTTAGTGCCACTGAACAGTATAGTTAAATATGGTTAAAGTAGTCTGTTTTATATTATGTGACTTTTACCTCAATAGAAAAAAAACGTTAAAAAAAAAACAAGTCTGTTTTTGCTTACTGATGAAGGCGTTCATGTCACATATTCTGCTATGTGTCTGTGTGTGTGCACATGTGTGTGCACATGTGTGCATGTTTCTGCTGTCCATGGGACAACAGGGATCGTTTTTTAGCTGATTCTTTCACAATTTTCTTCTATATCTCTACATAACATGCTTATTTTGCCAGTGCTTCATTTTCCAGTTTTAGGTATTATCTCTTGATTTTCTACAATGGGAGACTGAATGTTATTTTGTGATTTTGGTGGGATCAATATAAATGGTCTATAATATTGATTATGTAAATACCATTCAGAACTGAGTCATATACTGTACTGTAATTTCCTTCCCTGCTTAAGTTTTTTATTTCCCCAGAATTAATAATTTCCTTGTTTTTTATTTGCTTTCTTTTCTAAGTATTTCTATCTCTGCTAGTTCTCTCAACACATTTGAATCTATTAGGTTTTCCATCCATTTAAACTTCCCAAGACTCTTTCCTGTAGCTCCTTGCCTGTTCTAATCTGGACTGGCCACTCTCTGGGAGGGCTGCACAGCTGGTACCCTGGGATCTCCTCATTATCTCGCTCACTTTGCTTCTATAGTTTTCTTTATTTTACTATTCCTCTTTCTTGATATATTCCCTGTGGCCTCTTCAGCTTCTGTTATTGTTATTTGAAAGACAGCATCCTCCAGTAAATTCTTGAGTAGGAAAAAAGGTTTTGAGACTTTGTAGGTCTGAGAATGTCTTAATTCTATCTCTTGATTGATAGGTTGATTGTGTATAGAATTCTCCAGTGGAAATGTTTCCCTCAGGACTGGAAGGGGATTCTTCAGTACCTTCTAGCCCTCAGTATAGCTTGAGAAGACCAAGCCCATTCTGATTCTTCATCCTTTCTAAGAAAAGTTTTGTTCTTTACAAAGTTAGGATTTGTGGGATTTCATGATGCTGTAGACTATTATGGCTTTGTTTTTATTCCTTCTCTAGAACCTCAGTGGGCTCTTCTATATGCAAATGGTTGCTCTTCAGGACTAGGAAATTCTATTGAATTATGTTACTGAGGATCTGTCCTATTCCTATCCCCATTTTCTCTACTCTCTTTCTGATATGCCTCTATCATGACGTTTGACATTTTGTACAGATCCTCTTGTTTTCTTTACTTTTTGCTTTTCTTTCTACCTAGTTGTCTTTTTGCTCTACCTTCTGAGTGACTATTCCAACGCCTTTGATTGTGTGGATCACAATAAACTGTGGAAAATTCTGAAAGAAATGGGAATACCAGACCACCTGACCTGCCTCTTGAGAAACCTATATGCAGGTCAGGAAGCAACAGTTAGAACTGGACATGGAACAACAGACTGGTTCCAAATCGGACAAGGAGTACGTCAAGGCTGTATATTGTCACCCTGCTTATTTAACGTCTATGCAGAGTACATCATGAGAAACACTGGGCTGGAAGAAGCACAGGCTGGAATCAAGATTACCGGGAGAAATATCAATAACCTCAGATATGCAGATGACACCACCCTTATGGCAGAAAGTGAAGAGGAACTAAAGAGCCTCTTGATGAAAGTGAAAGAGGAGAGTGAAAAAGTTGGCTTAAAGCTCAACATTCAGAAAACAAAGATCATGGCATCCGGTCCCATCACTTCATGGGAAATAGATGGGGAAACAGTGGAAACAGTGTCAGATTTTATTTTGTTGGGCTCCAAAATCACTGCAGATGGTGACTGCAGCCATGAAATTAAAAGACGCTTACTCCTTGGAAGAAAAGTTATGACCAACCTGGATAGCATATTCAAAAGCAGAGACATTACTTTGCCGACTAAGGTCCGTCTAGTCAAGGCTATGGTTTTACCAGTAGTCACGTATGGATGTGAGATTTGGACTGTAAAGAAAGCTGAGTGCCAAAGAATTGATGCTTTTGTACTGTGGTGTTGGAGAAGACTCTTGAGAGTCCCTTGGACTGCAAGGAGATCCAACCAGTCCATTCTAAAGGAGATCAGTCCTGGGTGTTCTTTGGAAGGAATGATGCTGAAGCTGAAACTCCAGTACTTTGGCCACCTCATGTGACGAGTTGACTCATTGGAAAAGACTGATGCTGGGAGGGATTGGGAGCAGGAGGAGAAGGAGACAACAGAGGATGAGATGGCTGGATGGCATCATCAACTCAATGGACATGAGTTTGAATATACTCTGGGAGTTGGTGATGGACGGGAAGGCCTGGCGTGCTGCGATTCATGGGGTCGCAAAGAGTCGGACACGACTGAGAGACTGAACTGAACTGAGTGATTTCCTCAGCTTTATCTTCGAAATCCTTTATTGGTCTTTCAGCTCTGCTATAATATTTCAAATTTCTAGTATGTTTTCCTTTTGAGTATTTATTTTTATAGAAATATTTCAGCTGCACCATTTTTTAAATTTGTATCCTGTGTAATCTCTATTTTTAAATTTTTTCCTGTTGGTTTGTTTCAGCCCCTCTTTCATAATAAAGAATTTCCTCAAAAGTCCAGTGATATTTAGTGATAAGACCCTACAAAATCATTAGGAAATTCTGTTGGAGAAGTGAGGAGGGATAGAGGTAGTGATGAGAAAGGTTGGCCTTTCTTTCAAAAGTAGTTGTCCTCACTGCGGGTTGGTCTGGCTTGGCTGATGGCTTGAGGATCTCAGATTTTAGTATCTTTAGATTTTTCTTTTGGGCAAGACAGAGTTTCCAAAAGAGATGTTCCAAGCACCTGAGGAAGGGTATACATCTAGTTTCCAGTCTTATATGAGCCAATAAAGGAGTCTGGGGATCTCGCTTAGTATGTAAACTTTTATTTATTTCTATTTGCTTTGTGGTGGTCTGCCTTCAAATGTGCCTGGAGTTTCTGGAGAATAAACCTCCAGTCTTGCAGGTGTGATGAGGGCCTGTCACTGAGCTACCTTGAACTGAGGAGAGGAGCTCTTAAAGGAAGCTTCTTAAACAGACTTTAACAAAGGGTCTCTAACATCAGAGGGAATCTGGTGATACTAATTTCTTTCAGCCTACCCATTGCTGGCTTCAGATTTAGTGTTTCGGTGTGTTATAGGTTAGTTGCAGCTCATTCATCTGCTTTCCAGTATCTCAAATTTTGATGTTTTTCTCTCCTCTCCTGTCTTCTTGGCTCTTTGGGATTTTGCCTTTTTCAGAAATCTTTTACTGTACTTTAGGGAGGTTTCAGGAAGGAGTGGATGTTAATGTTAACATTCAATTCACCGTCCTTAAAATCTGACTTCTCAGTTACCAATTATAACTAAATCTGGATGTCACCTCTTGGTCTCCCCATTCAGGGTAAAAGTCCTTCTTTTGAGCTGCCATTACACTTACTTCATTGTCATTTCATGTGTCTCTCTCCATTAATCTGTGACGTCATTCACTTGAAAGCTGTGTATTATTTGTCTTTCTCTCTCTAGCATTTGCTTGGAGCCTGTAACACAGTGGGTGTCAGAAAATAATTGTTAATGAATGAGCATGGATGTTAGGATACTAAGGAAGAGACACTTTTCCTGACTTAACCTATCCTGAAGAGATTATACTTACTCTTGAAAATTTAGTTGCAGTGGTACTTGATTGTTAAGGCCAAGAAAAAGAGAAATGAATTTTTGTTTTTATTTAAATAAGAGGTAGTTTATTTTTCAGATTCTCTTGATGGTTATTCAGTTCACTGTTTATTTTTCTTCTTTGTTTTAGAATGTGAAAGAGGTAAGTTATATTTTATGACTGTCTTTTAAAAAGTACTTACAGGGACCTCTGTTCCCTCTTGATACCAGGATAAGTACTTTAACCAGTGGCTTAACTGAGGTCCCCTTTCTCCTTTCTCCAATAACTATACATAGATACACTGGTTATCTAGCACTTATCTCAGACATTAGTGAAATATTTGGTTCTTTCTCTATTTTTCAAATACATTTTGTAGTATTATGACCTTCTCATATGAAAAACTAAGCATGATTTTATTTAAATTTCTGTAAGAATATGTACTATATTTTATTTATCAATAAATGGGGCATTTTTTCAGGATGGGTAAAAACTCCCTGAAAATATATAACCTTGATTATTCCTTATTAAGCAACTCAAAATCCATGTGTTTTCTTCCACATATTTTCTCTTTTGAGTTAAAAAAAATATATATATAAGTGATAGTGAGTCAGTATTCATCCCCGTGGAATATCTGATAAGGAAAGCCCTTGGTTAAACATTCCATTCTCCCTTCTAGCTCCTCCTTGCTTGTCTAGCATTTTTTCTAAACACCTCTATGACCATATCCTCATATCCCTTAAGTACAAATACAACCATTTTGGCTTATTATTCATTTTAAAACTGGATATGTGACCAATTAAAGCACATTTTGACAAGTTTAAAGAGTCTGTGACCTAGGAAAATGTGAACAATCTGCATACCCTCAAGATTAAGCCACCATCTGACCAGTGGGTACTGTTAATAGAAGACCCCTTAGATTAGACCTAGAGATTATCATATTAAGTGAAGTAAGTCAGACAGAGAAAGAAAGGTATCATGTGATATCACTTACATGTGGAATCTTAAAAAAATAGTACAAATAAATTTACAAAACATAAATAAACTCATAGACATAGAAAAGAAATTCATGATTACCAAAGGGTATGTTGGGGGAGATAAATTAGGAGTTTGGGATTGCATATACACACCACTGTATGTAAAATAAATAGCATGGACCTACTGTTTAGCACAGGGAAGTATATTAAATATTTTGCAGTAACCTATAATGGAAAAGAATCTGAAAAAGTGTGTGTGTGTGTGTGTATCTGGATCACTTTGCTGTACACCTGAAACTAGCACAACATTGTAAATTAACTGTGCTTCAATTTTAAAAATATTTAATAAAAATCCAAATTGCTGGAAGTTGGCTGGTGTATTCAGGAGAATTTGGGGGGTGGACCCACTCCTTTCTCTGGCACACACTCTGGTACATTGTTTTAAATACTCAGACCAGAGGAATGGAACATTGAAAATGGAGGCCAAGTTCAACTGTTGACCATTTTACAAATTTGAAAACACATATGCCTTTCATATGCTTTTATGCATGTATATGCCCACACTTATGTATTCACATGCCATGCACACTCATGTATCTAGAGTTGGTTAAAAAAAACATTAATTCTTGAGCAATTACATTTTACTTTTCTACATGTATTAAGTCTTCTACTGCTTACAAAACACTTTCATATTGTTTGCCTTATTTGATATCCATCTCAACCTGTGAGATTAGGCAGGCCAGCTATTGCTTCCATTTCACAGATGAAGACTCTGGGGCTTGGACAGGTTATACTATTATCACTTGCCCAGATTCATTCACCCAGACTGTTAGTTATAAAACCAAGGATAGAATCTAGATTTTTTTTTCCTTAGACTTTGAATTGCTCCTTGACCCTGATGTGTTATTTTACTCAACCTGAAATTCCTTCATGAAAGACAAATCTCATCTAGACCTCTGGATCAGGAATAATTGCTCTTTCATCCACAATCATTTGTTCATTCTTCCAAATTAAAAATTTCTAGGCTGGATGTGATTTTCATAAAAGAATAGAGATAAATGAGTTATGAAGAGCCACCCTGCACTGAGTAACCTGGGATGCTATTTTCTAACTTGTCATTGCACCAACATTTAAGATTTAGGAGTTTCATTTGTTAGCAAGAAATAAACTGTTACTAGCTGCTATATTATTTCTTAGTGACATCATGTATTAGTTCATTAGATCTGTCTAAAAAATTTGCTTCTTATTCCTTATAAATAATTTGTGGATGCCCCGACATCACAGAATCAGGGTTGGTATAACTTCACGTTATTTATGACCATATTCTTTAAACATATTCTAACCTGGAAATTGTGTGTAGATTTCACATTTACATAACTAATATATGCACTGTTGCTGCCACACAGTAAGAAATGTTTACCTGACAGGCTGTGACCTGCATAGTGTAAGAGGCATTACTCCTAATTTGTCAGAAATTCAGAGCATAAATTATGGGTTTATTTTCAGACCATTATTATTTAGTGATATCCTATTTGAAATAGATAATGTGTCCAGCAACTTCAGATAAAATTTGAGATTTTGCCTCATTAATATTTTGGCTTCATTATCAGTCATGATGGTTGAGTTAGACATAATTTAGAGTTATTCTTATATGTCCTTGAAATAACCTTTTTATTAACCCCCAAATGGAATCAACTTTTGTTATACTGGCAATAAAGAAACAAGTCTCAAAGATAAAAATATGAATACTTTAAAAATATTCCAACAGTAGGAAATTTTTTCCCTTACAAGAAGGGGAAATAAATGGGTATGACAGACTCCATCTCCCTTGGCAGGAGTGAAGGTGAAGTTAATTATGTGATGTAGGGCTCCTTTCCGATTACACATCATTTGAAGATCTTAGACACAGAACTCAAAGATTCTCAATGGTTTTCATAGCCCTGAGATATTTTGGGGTGTAATTTTCACCCTTTATAAAAAGTTCTACCTTTTAAAAATGAACCCCAATTTCTAAAGCATTTCTTGTAACTGCATCTGTTGCTAGGAGAGAAGCAGAGGAAAAAAATGACAGCATCCCGAGATATATAATCTTGCCCGTTCCTGTTGTCTTGGAAATGTAAGAGTCAAGGTTGTCATCAAGTCTCATAACGATCTTCACCCATTATAATCTGAAGAACTTCCTGGAAAATTCTGCATGTCTCTAAGTTCCTTCTAGCCTTAGAAGCTAGGTATCAAGCCGCAGTCTTTAAGCAATTTAACAAGGTTTGGGTATTTATCCCCCATTTGTTCTTGTTCACTCGCCCAGTCGTGTCCAACTCTTCGTGACCCCAAGGACTGCAGCATGCCAGGCCTCTCTGTCCCTCCCATCTCCCGAGGTTTGCCCAAGTTCATGTCCATTTCATTGGTGAGGCCATCCAGCCATCTCATCCTCTGATGTCCGCTTTTTCTGCCCTCAGTCTTTCCCAGCATCAGGGACTTTCCCATTGAATGAGTCAGCTGTTCACATCAGATGACCAAAATATCTGTCTGTCCCCCATAGAACATAGCATAAATCCTTACATCTAGACGGTGCCAAAGGATATTTGTGGAATCAATTGATGGAGCACTAGGCAAAGTCATGGAGTTATTCTCATAGTTTTTCAATTATCATCACTTCTGTCAGGCGTCTTTTATTATTTCAGTTTTTTATTCACCTGATCTCCAACCTCTAAGTGTTTATTATATGAAGACTAACACTAAGTGTAAGAAAGACACCTAGCATATGAAGAAGCATTAAGTGAAAGCAATGAATGGGACAAGTAAAGAGTTAAGATGAGTTAAAAGTGCTAGGTATATTAATAGGTGTTTTAATCATTATCATCATGAATCACTGTTATGAACAAAAGATAAATGACTTTAGTGAAATGGCAAGTGAAAAGCAGCAACTGGAAATGTGTTTTTAAAGTGTGAGTTTGATAGGAATAAAGACGGAGTATTTCAATGCTATAATCATAAATCTGGAAACAGTTTTAGAAAAAAAAAAGAAGTTAGCTAACTTTTTTTTAACCCACAAGAGAGACTCAAAACTTTGTGGTTCATACATCTGTGATCATTCCATTTTGATCCAAATTTAAATTCACTTGGAAATGGGGCCTGGGAATGTTCATACTACATATTGATTAGAAATATGAAAATAACATGATAGGATATATTACCATGTGAAGCAAATAGTATTGGTTTGCTGCTGCTGCTGCTAAGTCGCTTCAATCGTCTCCGACTCTGTGCAACCCCATAGACGGCAGCCCACCAGGCTGTCCCTGGGATTACTTCATCTTAAAAAAGTGGCAGCATTTTAAAAATAGCTTTATTGTGACCATGGTTACTTTGGAGGCTTTGTTTTTGTTCAATAAAATAAGCATTACAGGAATTCTTGTATCTACACTTTATATGAAAGGTACACTTTTAAAATCCCTGATTGGATATTTCAGATGTAGTTATATACCTACTCCTGAAGCCAATCCAAGGATTTAAATGGAACTGGCAGTCTGATTTCATAAGGAGACTTGCAATTATGTTGCTACTTAGAAGCTTAGTTTATTTTCCTAGAGATTTAATGCACAGTGCTAGCATTATCCTTTGCTACTAAACACAATGCTTCTCAAAATTTTACATTTGGGTATCTTGAATTTATGTTACTTTTATGGTGCTTGTATATTTAATTTAAATTCTGTTTAGCCTTGGTCTAAGACTAAACCCAATATGTGAAAATTCAAGTTTATAGAAAAAGGTCAATTAGAGGGTTGTGATTTGTTTTACAGTAGTATTCCTTTAGTATTTTCCTTTATGCTCTTAATATTTGAATATCCTCATATACCTGTTAAAAAATATATGCATATATCATATAAGGTAAATACCAATTTTACTTCTGTTTGTTTGATCACACCTTGTATTTTGTTACTGAAAATGATAATTTTTAACACATGATCATTTTTATTTTTTCCTTCTAAAAAGTTTTTTTCAAGAACCTATGGCTAGATTTTGAATATAATAAATTGTTTCCTCTACTTTTTTCCTTCCTGAACTTGTGAAAGTTTTTGATCTTTTATGTTACCTTTGCCTTTGCTTTCTTACTTAATTTCACACACGAGGAACTTTTGTTAAGTCGCAAGTCATGTCCGAATTTTATGCGAGCCCTTGGGCTGTAACCCACCGGGTTCCTCTGTCCCTGAGATTTCCTAGGCAAGAGTACTGGAATGGGTTGCCATTTCTTTCTCCAGAGGATCTTCCTGACCCAGAGATCAAACCTGCATCTCCTGCATTGACTGGTGGGTTCTTTACCACTAAGCCACCAGGGAACCCCACAAGAACTTTTCCCTCTATCTAAATGATAAACTTTGACCAAGAGGAAACTTGATTTATATTTATTTTGTTTCTGGTATCAGTAATTCAGCAGATGTTTACTGATCATGAACTATGTACCATGGATTATGCCAAGCCCTAGAAATAAGTGTGCATGAATGAACAAACAGAAGTGGTCCTTGCCATAGAACTTGTATTACTATTGTTGTTATTATTGTATTAAATCATATTATTGTAGCTAACAAGACACCACAACTCTGTGAGATAGGTACTATTATTGGTGAGGTACAGAGAAATTGTTATTTATTCATGTGATTTATCCCAATAAGTACTGAAATCAGATTTAAATAAGGCATTTTGTTCTCTTAACTACTCCACTATACTTCTCACAAATAAAATAATTATAGTTGTGACAAAGGCTAAGGAGGAGGAAAGCTAAAATGAGCAGCTGTAACAAGAAATTTGATTTAGTCAGAGAGGTAATGAAGGCCTCTCTGAGGAAGACATTAAATATGAGACATCTGGATGACTAGGAGTTAGCCTGTAGAAGAGAATGTCCCAAATGTAATTGCACAGCGCATGCCAAGATCCTGAGGTAGGAAATGGTTAGGTGGTTAGAGGAACTAAAAGCAGGCTTTAGGCTGTAAATGAGATAGGTAAGAAAGGAGCACTGATGGAGCAGCATGTACTGCAGAAGAATGGATTTATCCCCACAGAGGCACAATTTGTTGAATAGTATAACTTTGCCATATTTCTAGTTATAGTTGCTTCATATGTAATCAGATATCTTCATTTAAAAATGCATGTTATTGATGGACAATGAATACTTTGAAAGTAGGAATGTCGTTAGCAATGAGATTCCCCAGATGTTTCCTATTCAAGATCAAAGAGATCTGGAGGTACAAAGTATTTGAATCTATAAATCAGTTACTTAAGGTAGATAATTCTGACATTTTATTATTACTAGTAAGGTTATAACACCATGGCTGTTTTTATTGCTGTTATAAATTGCAACTCTGTACTCAGTGTGGTGGTCATGTGTGGCACCCCATGACATGTGGAAAGCAAGTAGAAAGGAGGGGATAGGTCTGGCACCAGAGCTCAGGACACTAACCCTATGGCAGAGAATGGCCAGAGGCTCTAAGGCAGGGAACAGAACAGACTAGGAGGAGAGTACTGACATTGGAGTTTCCCATAACTGGAGCCCAGTGACAAATCTGGGTAGCCAACCTGGGAAGGCAGAGAAAGGATGGTTTGCATCTGGAACTCTGGCTGTGAAGACTATGGTGTAACCTTCTTGAGAACGACAAGCATCTTATGTTCACTACTTTAGCCCTGGTGCCCAGAGCAGTGCCTGACGTTATAACCAGGAGGTCTTAGTGCGTGTACCTAGGTGGAAGTCTTAAGTCCAGTGAGACAGTGTAGGAAGGAGAGAAGGAGGGATGTTCCTGTGAGGAAAGGGTCCCTGATCTGCCTGACAGTGAAGGAAATACAGAAAAGCATGGCTTCACAAGAAACAGAGCTGTTCCCTGAGGCCCTATTTCTGTAACAGTGGCCTTTGTCCTGCCTAACTCCAGGATTGGTTTTAAGAACAGGGGTGAAATTGATCTTCTGGGTGTCAGGAACAACTGCATACTCATGCGGATCTTCTCACTTAGTCCCTCCAACAAAGATAGGCTCAATTATTGCTCTGTTTTATAAATGACTAAACTGAGGCATGGGGAGATTATTTAATTTGCTCACGATTAATACTATTAAGTGGTAGCTAAGATTTAAACCCAAATTTGCCTTCAAAGCTTGCTGCTTCTTAAAATACAACTCTGCTTCAAGTAGCTATCAGAACAAGCATGTACATAGTAAGGACCTCACCGGGAGGAATGGTATTTAGACCCACGGTAAAGAATCAGCCTG
This sequence comes from Oryx dammah, assembly GCF_014754425.2. Lineage (NCBI taxonomy): Eukaryota > Metazoa > Chordata > Mammalia > Artiodactyla > Bovidae > Oryx > Oryx dammah. The sequence continues at coordinate 45,475,710 of NW_024070202.1, read as the reverse complement.
CCAGTGCAGGAGATGCACAAGACGCAGTTTTGATCCTTGAGTCAGGAAGACCCCAGGGAGGAGGAAATGGCAACCCACTCCAGTATTCTTGCCCGGAAAATCCCATAGACGGAAGAGCCTGGAAGACTACAGTCCTTGGGGTTACAAAGAGTCAGACACAACTGAGCATGCATGCATGCTTGCATGCATAACAGAATTGGTTCTGAACTGGTTGTACAGAGGCAGAGAGAGGTACTGTCCAGGGCTGAACAATCAGAGATGTCTTAACACAGGACCTCCAGGAGTGAAGAGCTGGAAAGGCTGAGGGAGCAAAACGGTGGCTGACCAAGAGCACAGATCATGGAGCATGTAGAATCCACACACAGAGATTTAACCCGTGACTTATTACCATAATTAATGATTTGTTGTTTTCTTTCAAATGAAAATTAGTTTGTCAGATGTAGTAATTGAGGACACTAATTACACATAGCTGCACAGGGCCTGCCCCAGGCAAAATTGAATGTCTTTGGTTTTGATTTGTTACCTCCTTTCTTGGCAGCATTTCCTTCCTTTCACAATTCCTTTATGTACCCTCACATGCCGAGGATTTTATGCTGCTTTTATCTTTTCCTTCCAGAAGAAAATTGATGTAATAAATGAGCTCATAATAGAGTTGGTTGGCAATTTAATAAATTCTACTGCCTGGAAATTTTTGTATTTACAAAAGAGATCTTACCACATGTGATGTGGTATCCTGGATTGGATTATTATGGGGTGGAAGGAGGTTACTATAAGAAAAATCTGAATGCAAATTTTTAAGTATTGACAAATGTACCAGGATTATGTGAAAAGTTAGCATTAGGGGAGTTGAATGAAGAGTGTATGGGAGCTCTCTTGTGCTGTCTTGGCCACTTTTCCATAAATCTAAAATAACCCCCAAATAAAACATTTAAAGTAGCAAAGGGACCTTGTAGAAAGATCAATTACTATTCAAAGGAATAAATCTCTATTTAAGAATTTCAGGCATGCAGGTCCTATCATATGGGTATGTAAAGATGCCTCTATAGGTGTGGACCCATTTGCTTTCCACAGATCCTTAGCTTATTTAACCATTGAATGTTTCTGTTTTGTATATTTTGGATGCTTTGACTGGTATCCAGTATAAGAGGTTTGTTTCTGTTCTTTTCACTGCCATCATGATGCTAAAAGGCAAAAACCAAGCTGAGAATTAAAACTGCAAAACAAGAAGCAGATAGTCATTCTTTCCTCTTCGGGGAGGGGTGATTTATTCCAACAATCTGAATTAGACAAACACTAATTGATGTGCTGGGAGATAATTTAGAAAAACCAAGGTCACTGAATTGCCACTGTTATAAAATATCAGAAGGAAAATAAATTCACTTGGGCTTTCAAATACTCGCATAGGGTTTGTTCTTTATCTAATGACAACATGGAAATCAGTAGTCTTTATATGACCTAATTTAAAGGGTAAGTGCTTGACTATATATACTCAGTTCAGTGTTCCAAAAGAATTTACTGTGTATAACTCCAGGGACATTAAAATTAGATAAAGAGTTTAAAAACATGATTTCCCTCTTGGAAAAGGTAGACCAACTAGTTGGCACTGTGTCAGATGAGAGACAATAGAAGCTTGTTCTATTATTTATACAAATTGACTGGTTTGGCAGTTGCTACAGCAATGAGCCATAATGAGCTATAGAAAAATGAAAATGTGATTTCTTCACCATTATACAAAAATGGAATATTCACAAGAAGGCAGAGAATGACATTATAAGAACCCAAACTGTATCAAAATAGTCTTCCTTGTGGCTGTTTTATCCAGAATATAATTCAAATAGTAGGCAAAATTGTAATGATGTGCCATCATTTTTGTGCTATTAATCAGGGGGCAGTGCCTTGTAATTCCAAAGGAATTTTAATATACTCATTTTCCATGACTGACTTCACTTTTAACTTTACTGACTCTGCTTTTGTTTGCAACGAAGGCTTTCTTTTACTTGAATTCCTGAGATTGGATGATCTTCCTAGCAAAGGGAGAAAAAGTATCCTGACTAATATAATTCAACTTGAAAATACCTGGTTTTCTGATTAATTTACTTAATTTCCTTTGTGTGGTTAGGGAATCCCTGGACTTTGTGACTTGACTTTGAACTTTCGTGTTTTACCTTATATTTTCATGAACTTCCTTTTATCCACACTGGCTTTTCTCCAACAATATTGTGTTCAATTCCAGAAAAAGCCTTTAAAACAAAAACACTACATACTTCAACTTCCCCATCCCCAAGGCTATGTTAGTCAAAGAGTAAACTCACAGAAAATGTGAGTCAGACAAAACAATTTTCCTAGAGCTGAGACTTGGCGTGAGCCAGCAAGGGCCATTTATACAGACATCTACTGCAGAATGTGTGTCAGACCTTACTTTTCTCTTTTGCCCAAAGCAATACAGGAAACTAGTTATGACTGTTCCACAGAAACTGACTTCAATAGAAAATTCTACTTGGCATTAGAGTATATTATATATAATTAAACTCCTTGACATAAGCCCAATCTGAAATATTTGTCATTGTATAAATGTCAAAATGAATGATACTCAGTGTGGTAAATGGAAGGTTCAGTGTGAACATTGTAATTCTGCTATGGGCTGAATTCTTACAAACCTATGCACCAGTGAATCTTAACTGGGGCAATTTTGCCTATGCTCCCAGGGGACATTTGACAATGTCTGGAAACATTTTTCTGTCATACCTGGCATCTGTTAGAGACCAGAGATGCTACTAAATATACTGCAATACATAGATCAGCCTGCTGCCACAAAGAATTGTCCAGCTCAGATGTCAGCAGTGCTGACACTGAGAAATCCTGCCCATACACCAGGTTGTGAATGACTGTCCCAGAGACAACTCTAAAAATATAGCATTTCATACAGTTTGGGGTTAATAGGGAAATTCTACTTTACTACAAAATTATTCTTCCTGGCTAATGTTGTGAGTTAAATATACATGTGATCCCCATCCACAGAAGATGGTGGAAAATGGAAGGGAAAGGAGGGGTAGTCCTCTGCCATGACCAACAGGGTAAATTTTAATCTTTACTAAAGGGTCTTTGGTTGGAGAAAGAAGGAATAAAATAATTTGCTGACAGTACTGGGTTGTTACCATAGTGGTACATTGCTGGCACTTAAGGAAAAACGTGTAACTGTTCAGACCAGTAGTTTAAAAGTCTGACTTTACATAGAGTCACCTGTGGCTGAGCCTCCTACCTAGAGATTCTGAATTTTTTAAAAGATTTTTATTCTGTATTGGGGTATAGTTGATTTGCAGTATTGCATTTCAGGTGTACAGGAAAGAGATTCAGTTATACATATACATGTATCTATTCTTTTTCAAATTCTTTTCCCATTTAATTATTTCAGAATATTGATTTTTTAAATTTTAATCGGAGGCTAATTACTTTACATTATTGTATTGAGCAGAGTTGCCTGTGCTATACAGTAGGTCCTTGTTGGTTATCTATTTTACTTCATTATTTTAAATTCTTGGATAGGATCTAACAATCTGTATATTTTTAAAGCTTCCAATTTATGGATGCACTAATCTAAATGGTTTAGAATCTGCCTTTTTTTATAGTAAGGAGTATTATTTATTTTAGATAAACAGAACAGAAGGCAGGTATCGATTGTTTTACCATCTGGAAGTAACTTACAGTCTAGAACAGGGATTGGTACACTACAGTCCCTGGTCCAAATCCAGCTACCTACATGTTGTTGTTGTTGTTGTTTTAGAATCAGCCTTTATAAACACCCTTAAAAAAAGAGAAAAAAATCTGTCCAGCAAGATTTCATTTTTCCTATCCATGATGACCACTGCCATTCTTACTGTCTATCCCATCTCTATTTCCTTTTGCCTGCCCTAAAAATGCACCTGCCTGAGTCTTACACTTGGCAGTGATTTTATGCTTCTCACTGGGCCCACTGTCTGTTTTTTGATTAGGTTAGTAAGTGGTTCTTGTTAGATTTGTGCTGAAATTTGTGCTATTTCAAAATCACACTCACGGTAACAGAACTGTTGAAATCACCAGGAATCCCACTTGTACACTCCACACAGCTACCCACAGTACTGGAATTTACTTGAAACACTAAAGAGATTCAGTCTAAAATGATTCTTTGTTGACCTAAAGAGTATATTTCTAGATGAAGAGGGCACAGGAAAAAAAAAAAAAATCAGCCTTCATCCAGCCAATATCCTAAGCATTCACTGTGCTTACTTCAATAATGTGATTTTTTTTTTTAAATGGTACACATGACTGCTTTTGAATGTACTTGTGAGATTTGTAGTTTGGCCCTGAACAGAGCCAAAGGGCTTTGCTATAAGTATATGAAACAATTTAAGGGGACTTTCAATTAATCATTACATCAATAATTTAATGTGTTTTCTTTCATCTAAATGTGTCCTGAGGCAGGTAAGAGAAGCACTACTTATACATTGCAAAGGAAAATTTATTCTGTCCCTGGGCTCAAAGTTGCATGTAATATGCAGAAATTAAACTTTGGTTTAATTGAAATTTGGTTGCAGTTTGAGGCTTTATAGTTTCCTTGGGCCACCTATTGCATTTTTTAAATGAAGCATTGAAGGACGACATCTTTAAAAAATTACTAATTTAGCTCTGTTCTCTGGATGTTTCAAGCAACAAGACATTTCTTTTTGTCCATTAAAACATCATTCTTAAGAAAATAGAAATAACCCCAAAACACTCATGATTAATAATGATTATAGTTTCCCAGGTGGCTCAGTGGTAAATAATCTGCCTGCCAATGCAAGAGCCATGAGAGATGTGGGTTCGATCCCTGGGTCAGAAAGATCCCCTGAAGAACGAAATGACAACCCACTCCCGTCTTCTTGCTTGGAAAATCCCATGGACAGAGGAGCCTGGTGAGCTACAGTCCATAGGGTTGCAAAGAGTGGGATATGACTGAGCATGCATGCATACTTCTATTTACAGTTCTGTTGTGCTGGGTACTCTGCTTGCTCCCTCGCTCCACATGCCTATCTGTTATTAGCTTGGACTTCCCAAGTGGCTCAGTGTAAAGAATCTTCCCACCTCTCCTGTTGCCCATTTTTAAATTGGTTTAATTTTCTTTTACTATTTTAAGAGTTTTATGTGTATGTGTGTGTGTATAGGATACAAGTGTCTTATCAGATACAAGAATTGTGGAAATTTTCTCTCATTCTTTAGATTGTCTTTTTACTTTCTTGATATTCTTTGTTGCACAAATTTTTAATTTTGATGAAGTCCAATTTATTTTCTTTTTTGCTTGCATTTTCATGTATTTTAAAAAGCATTGCCAAATACATGATCCTGAAAGAAGTACCTGTGTGCTTTCTTAAAGAGTTTTTAGTCTTAGCTGTTATATTTAGTTTTATAGTTTTAGCTGTTATATTTAAGTCTGAATTCCATTTTGAGTTAAGTTTTTAATATGGTGTGAGGTAGGGGTCCAACTTCATTCTTTAACAAGTGAGTGTTCAGTTCACTGAACACCATTGGTTCAAAAGACTTCTTCCCTCAAAGAATTGTCCTGGCTCCTTTGTCTAAAAGTAATTAAGCATAATGTGAAAGTTTATTTCTAGACTCTCAGTTCTATTCCAGTGATTTGTATGTCTCTTCTTATGGCAATATTACACTCTCTTGAATATTGTAAGTTTATAGTAAGTTTTGAAAGGAGGAAGTATAAATCCTCTAATTTTATTATTTTTATCAAGATTATTTTGACTCTCTCAATTCCTTGAATTTCTGCTTGAACATAAGTATCAGCTTGCAAAATTGTTAAATACATAGTTTGAATTTTGATAGGAATTGGGTTGAATCTGTAGATCAACTTGGTTATTATTTAGCCATTTTAACAACATTAAGTCTTCTGATCAATGATCATGGGATTTCTTTGCATTTATTTGGATCTCCGCCATCCCGGTGATGTTTTATGTTTTGTCATGTGCAAGACTTACACTTATTTTGTTAATTTTTTTCTAAGTATTCTATTCTTTTTGCTGCCATTTTAAGTGGAATCTTTCTTAAATTTTACTTTCAAGTTACTCATTAAGAATGCATAGAAAAACAACTTATTTTTGTATATTGGTCTTTTAGCTGCAACCTTGATGGACTTTACATGAAAAGTTCCCTTGGTATCTCTAATTTTCTTGAAGAGATCTCTAGTCTTTCCCATTCTGTGTTTTTCTCGATTTCTTGGCACTGATTACTGAGGAAGGCTTTCTTATCTCTCCTTGTTAAGCTTTGGAACTCTTCATTCAAATGGGTATATCTTTCCTTTTATCCTTTGCTTTTCACTTCTCTTCTTTTCACAGCTATTTGTACGCCCTCCTCAGACAGGCAATTTGCTTTTTTGCATTTCTTTTTCTTGGATATGGTTTTGATCCCTGTCTCCTGTACAATGTCACAAACCTTTGTCCATAGTTTGTCAGGCACTCTGTCTATCAGATCTAATCCCTTGAATCTGTTTGCCACTTCCACTGTATAATTGTAAGGGATTTGATTTAGGTCATACCTGAATGGTCTAGTGGAATTCCCTACTTTCTTCAATTTAAGTCTGAATTTGACAATGAGAAGTTCATGATCTGAGCCACAGGCAGCTCCCGGTCTTGTTTTTGCTGACTGTGTAGAGCTTCTCCATCTTGGCTGCAAGGAATACAGTCAGTCTGATTTTGGTATTGACCATCTGTTGATGTCCATGTGTAGAGTCTTCTCTTGTGTTGTTGGAAGAGGGTGTTTACTATGACCAGTGTGTTCTCTTGGCAAAACTCTATTAGCCTTTGCCCTGCTTCATTCTGTACTCCAAAGCCAAATTTGCCTGTCACTCCAGGTATTTCTTGACTTCCTACCTTTACATTCCAGTCCCCTATAATGAAAAGGACATCTTTTGGGGTGTTAGTTCTAGAAGGTCTTCATGGAACCATTCAACTTAAGCTTCTTCAGCATTACTGGTTGGGGCATAGACTTGGATTACTGTAATATTGAATGGTTTTTATAAACAGTGCTGCGATGAACATTGGGGTACATGTGTCTCTTTCAATTCTGGTTTCCTCACTGTATATGCCCAGCAGTGGGATTGTTGGGTCATAAGCCAGTTCTATTTGCAATTTTTTAAGGAATCTCCACAGTGTTCTCCACAGTGGCTGTACTAGTTTGCATTCCCACCAACAGTGTAGGAGGGTTCCCTTCTCTCCACACCCTCTCCAGCATTTATTGCTTGCAGATTTTTGGATCGCAGACATTCTGACTGGTGTGAAGTGGTACCTCATTGTGGTTTTGATTTGCATTTCTCTAATAATGAGTGATGTTGAGCATCTTTTCATGTGTTTGTTAGCCATCCATATGTCTTCTTTGGAGAAATGTCTATTTAGCACTGTTTATAATAGCTATGACATGGAAACAACCTAGATGTCCATCAGCAGATGAATGGATAAGAAAGCTGTGGTACATATACACAATAGAGTATTACTCAGCCTTTAAAAAGAATACATTTGAATCAGTTCTAATGAGATGGATGAAACTGGAGCCGATTATACAGAGTGAAGTAAGCCAGAAAGAAAAACACCAATACAGTATACTAACACATATATGTGGAATTTAGAAAGATGGCAATGATGACCCTGTATGCAGGACAGCAAAAAAGACACAGATGTGTATAGTGGACTTTTGGACTCAGAGGGAGAGGGAGAGGGTGAGATGATTTGGGAGAATGGCATTGAAACATGTATAATATCATGTAAGAATCGAATTGCCAGTCTATGTCTGATGCAGGATACGGCACGCTTGGGGCTGGTACGAGGGGATGACCCAGAGAGATGTTGTGGGGAGGGGAGTGGGAGGGGGGTTCATTTTTGGGAAGGCATGTACACCCGTGGTGGATTCATGTCAATGTATGGCAAAACCAATACAGAATTGTAAAGTAAAATAAAAAATTAAAAAATTAAAAAAATAAAGATAAGGTGAGGGAAGGGAGTTATGGGGTTCACAAAAAAAAAATATGTTGAATGGTTTGCCTTGGAAACGAACAGAGATCATTCTGTCGTTTTTTGATATTGCATTTTGGACTCTTGTTGACCATGATGGCTACTCCATTTCTTCTAAGGGATTCTTGCCCACAGTAGTAGATATAATGGTCATCTGAGTTAAATTCACCCATTCTAGTTCTCTGATTCCTAAAATGTCGATGTTCACTCTTGCCATCTCCTGTTTGACCACTTCCAATTTGCCTTGATTCATGGACCTAACATTCCAGGTTCCTATGCAGTATTGCTCTTTACAGCATTGAACTTAACTTCCATCACCAGTCCTATCGACAACTGAATGGAGTTTTTGCTTTGGCTTCATCTCTTCATTCTTATTCAATAAAGGACAGAAACAGAATGGATCTAATAGGAGCAGAAAATATTAAGAAGAGGTGGCAAGAATACACAGAAGAGCTATACAAAAAAAGATTCACGACCCAGATAATCACAATTGTGTGATCACTCACCTAGAGCCAGACATCCTGGAATGCCAAGTCAAATGGGCCTTAGGAAGCATCACTACGAACAAAGCTAGTGGAGGTGATGGAATTCCAGTTGTGCTATTTCAAATCCTGAAAGATGATACTGTGAAAGTGCTGCACTCAATATGCCAGCAAATTTAGAAAACTCAGCAGTGGCCACAGGAATGGAAAAGGTCAGTTTTCATTCCAATCCTAAAGAAAGGCAATGCCAAAAAATGCCCAAACTACCACACAGTTGCACTCATCTCACATGCTAGTAAAGTAATGCTCAAAATTCTCCAAGCCAGGCTTCAACAGTACATAAACCATGAACTTCTAGATGTTCCAGGTGGATTTAGAAAAGGCAGAAGGACCAGAGATCAAATTGCCAACACCTTCTGGTTCATCAAAAAAGCAAGAGAGTTCCAGAAAAACATCTACTTCTGCTTTATTTCTATGCCAAAGCCTTTGACTCTGTGGATCACCACAAACTGTGGAAAATTCTTCAAGAGATGGGAATACCAGACCACCTGACCTGCCTCTTGAGAAACCTGCATGTCAGGAAGCAACAGTTAGAACTGGACATGGAACAACAGACTGGTTCCAAATAGGGAAAGGAGTATGTCAAAGCTGTATATTGTCACCCTTCTTATTTAACTTATATGCAGAGTACATCATGAGAAACGCTCGGCTGTAGGAAGCACAAGCTGGGATCAAGATTGCCAGGAAAAATATCAATAACTTCAGATATGCAGGTACACCACCCTAATGGCAGAAAGTGAAGAACTAAAGAGCCTCTTGATGAAAGTGAAAGAGGAGAGTGAAAAAGTTGGCTTAAAGCTCAACATTCAGACAACTAAGATCATGGCATCTGGTCCCATACTTTGATGGCATCTGGTCCCATACTTCATGGCAAATAGATGGGGAAACAATGAAAACAGTGATAGACATTATTTTTGCGGGCTCCAAAATCACTGCAGATAGCAACTACAGCCATGAAATTAAAAGACGTTTGCTCCTTGGAAGAGTCTATGTTCGATGCAGGATACAGGATGCTTGGGGCTGGTGCATGGGGATGATCCAGAGAGATGAAAGGGGGTGGGAAGGGGGTTCATGTTTGGGAACTCATGTACACCCATGGTGGATTCATGTCAATGTATGGCAAAACCAATACAGTATTGTAAAGTAAAATAAAGTAAAAATAAAAATAAAAAAATAAATAAATAAAAAGAAAAGTTATGATCAACCTAGATAGCTTATTTAAAAGCACAGGCATTACTTTACAAACAAAGGTCCATCTAGTCAAGGCTATGATTTTTCCAGTAGTCATGTATGGATATGAGAGTTAGATTATAAAGAAAGCTGAGCACCGAAGAATTTATGCTTTTGAACTGTGGTGTTGGAGAAGACTCTTGAGAGTCCCTTGGACTGCAAGGAGATCCATCCAGTCCATCCTAAAGGAAATCAGTCCTGAATATTCAATGGAAGAACCTATATTGATGCTGAAACTCCAATACTTTGGCCACCTGATGTGAAGAACTGACTCATTTTAAAAGACCCTGATGCTGGTAAAAATTGAAGGCAGGAGAAGAAGGGGATGACAGAGGATGAGACATTTGGATGGCATCACCGACTCAAAGGACATGAGTTTGAGTAAACTCTGGGGGTTGGTGGTAGACAGGGAGGCCTGGTGTGCTGTAGTCCATGGGGTTGCAACGAGTCAGACATGACTGAGTGACTGAACTGAACTGATGGACTTATTTATTATTACTAATTCTAATAATTTTCTTGTGGATTCATTAGATTTTTTTGTAAACAAGATCATGCCATTCACAAATAGAGATGTTTTTACTTATTTTTCAATCTAGATATCTTGTATTTTGTTTTCTTGCCTGATTATCCAGGCTAGAACCTCCATTACAGTATTGAATAAAGGTGGCAAGAACAGAATTCTTGTCTAGATTAAAAATAATATTCTCAGAAAATTTTGAAAGCATGAGAACATGAAAATGAAGCATTTCTTTTCTTGATTTGAAAATTCTTTAACTTCCTTTTTCTGGAAGCTTTCACAATCTTCTCTTTGTCCTGTTGTTTTCAGTTTCTTGATAATGTGTAGGACGAAAAAGAAGTAGATGATAGTCTAGTTCTTCATGCCGGCGGTTTCTCTCCATCTTCCTATTTTCAGCCCTGTATATTATACCTCATATCTAAATTCCAGACACTCACTGATTCAATATTTCTAGAGAATAAGACTCAGATTTATTAAATTTTCCTAAAATTCTTTCCATGTCACCCACATAAATGTTTAACTGACAAATCTGTATTCTCAAACTGCCATAGGAATTACCTGTAATCATCTGACTCAAGTGATATTTAACAGCTAGAGATAAATATGATCTGTGGATTTGAAATGTTCACTGTGCATTTCCACTTCATGATTAAAAGTTAATTATGGCTAATAAAAGCATTGCCTATTTCCAATCAAGTTAGAAATCATGACAAGATATTATTTCCAAGTCCCTTTTTAGTCTACCCATATAATTGAGTTTAGGGCTTCCTGGGGGACTCACTGGTAAAGAATTTTCCTGCTAAACAGGAGATGCAAGTTTGATCCCTGAGTCGGGAAGATCCCCTGTAGAAGAAAATGGCAACCAACTCCAGTATTCTTGCCTGAGAAATCTCATGGACATCAGAGCCTGGTGGGCTACAGTCCATGGGGGTCACAAAAGAATTAGGTGTGACTTAGTGACTAAACAACAACAATATAATTGAGTTTGTTGTTATTGTTCATTCACTAAGTTGTGTCTGACTGTTGGTGACCCCATGGATTGCACCACACCTGGCTTCCCTGTCCTTCACTATCTCCCAGAGTTTGCTCAAAGTCATGTCTGTTGAGTCAGTGATGTCATCCAATCATTTCATCCTCTGTTGTCCCCTTCTCCCCTGCCATCAATCTTTCCCAGCATCAGGATCTTTTCTAAAGAGTTGGCTTTTCGCATCAAGTGCCAAAGTATTAGAGATTCAGCTTCAGCATCAGTCCTTCCAGTGAATATCCAGGGTTAATTTCCTTTAGGATTGACTGATTTGATCTCCTTGCTGTCTAAGGGACACTCAAGAGTCTTCAGCACCACAGTTTGAAAGCATCAGTTCTTTGGCACTCAGCCTTCTTTATGATCCAACTCTCACATACATTCATGACTGCTAGGAAAACCATAGCTTGGAAATTATTTCATGTGGAAAATTGTCAAAGGCTTTCACATCAGTGGGACCATATAGATATTTCAGAAAATAACTCTGATATATAGTGAAAACACAATATAGAAAAGGTTCCATAATAAATAGGTTGATAAAAAATATTCAATAAAATATGCAAGTACCTTTTTAAATCACTGAAAAAAACTTAAATTCCCACTTGAATGTCCATATACCAAAATAAATTCCAGATTAGTAGAAAAAATTCCCAAAAGAATATGAAAGCAAGCATCTTTTTAACTGAGTTTAGAATGGGAAAGAGCTTCTAAGCATGAAAACCGTGGAAAAAAATTAAAAGGCAATAGATCAAAATATTTGATTATATAAAATTTTTTAACTTTTGAAAATAAAAATCATAAAGACAGTAAAAGACTAATTATAAACTGCATAAAAAGTGTTGACAACAAGTATAACGTGTAGTTAATAGCCTTAACATTTAAAGAGCTCTTTAGTAACTCAGAAAAACACTACAACCTATAGCAAAGTTGGCAATGACATGAATAGATCATTCCCAAAGCTGAAAAATATAATCACCAAATATGCAAAATATCCTCACTAATAATCAATGGGATAAAAATTAAAAGTAACATGACATCCATCTTTGAAATGAAAATTAATAAACTGATAATGTTTGTTGCTGGGCTTCCCCGATGGCTCTAGTGGTAAAGATCCCACTTGCCATTACAGGAGACATAAGAGATGTGGGTTCAACCCTGGGTGGAAAAGATCCCCTGAAGGAAGGCATGGCAACCCACTCTAGTATTCTTGCCTAGAGAATCGCTATGGACAGAGGAGCCTGGTGGGCTACAGTCCATAGGGTCGCAAACAGTTGGACATGACTGAAGCAATTTAGCATGCACACGTTTATTATCACCAGAGCTGTTGTGGCATGGGTACTCTCTGGGACACTAATGGGGTCATGTACCTTTTCTTAAATGCTATTTGGAGTTATGACTTTCGTATTTATGCCCTTAATTCCATTATCCAAGTCCTTGAAATCCCTCTTAAAATACAAAATATGCTGAAAATGTTGAACTCAGAGAAACAATAGAATGGCAGTTGCCACATGCATGGTGTAGGGGAAATGGGGAAATATCTGTCAAGGTGCATAAACTTCCAGTTAACCAAATGAATGAGTTCTGGGGGTCTAATGTACACATGGCAATTATAGCTAACAACACTGTATGTATATTTGAATGCTGCCAAGAGAGTAGATCTTAAGCATTTTCACCATAAAAAAATATGAAAATTATGGACAGGATTGAGATTACTTAATGCTATGATGGTGATCACTTTGCAATATATAAATGTATCAAATTAACACCTTTCACACCTTAAACTTATGCAGTGTTTTGTGTCAATTATATCTCAGTAAAGCTGGAGGTAAAAGCTAAAGATATGATCAAAAGTTATTTTATTATTTAAGATATTAAAAAAGAAACAAAATTCCAACAACAGTATAATAAAGAAATTATGATACAGCTATACAGTGGATTATTATTTAGCTTTTGAAAATCTTGTTCCAAAAATATTTAATGAAATAAAAACTACTTACAACACATATTTATTATAAAGGAAGATAAGTATAAAGGAATATAGCATCACTGACTCAATAGACATGGGTTTGAGCAAACTCCAGAAGATAGGGAAGGACAGGGAAACCTGGCATGCTGCAGTTCATGGGGTCACAGAGTCAGACATGACTTAGTGACTGAACAGTAACAATAACATAAAGGAATATGACTACTTTTAAGCAAGTGATTTTCTAAAAATCTTAATACTCATAGACTAATTTTAAAAACTAGATGGGTATATAGTTCTCTAAAATGTTAATACTGATTATCTCTCCCAGGTATGAACATGAGTAATTTAAGTTTTACATTGGTACTTTCCTGTATTTTAAATTTTTCATAATATGCACAAATTGTTTTTAGAACAGAAAAATTATCAAACACTGTTACCTATGAGAGAGGCTTGCATTATAATTTGTTTCCTCCAAAATAACCATTATATATACTTTGTCAGGATTTCTTTATAAAAATATTAGTATTATATCAATACACTAGTATTTTCCTAATTATTGTGATTAATTAACTAAGTTAGAAATCCTGTCATTCCTAATCCAGATTGGAAAAGAAGAAGTTAAACTCACTTTTTGCAGATGATAAGATACATGGAAAACCCTAAAGAAACCACCAGAAAATTGCTAGAGGTGATCAATAAATAAAGCAAAGTTGCAGGATATAAAATTAATGCACAGAAATCTTTTGTATTTTTATACACTAACAATGAAAAATCAGAAAGAAATTAAGGAAACAATCCTATTCATCACTGCAACAAAAAGAATAAAATACCTAGGAATAAACCTATCTAAAGAGACAAAAGACCTGTATGTAGAAAACTATAAGATACTGCTGAAAGGAACCAAAGATGACACAAGCAAATGGAGAGATATATACCATGTTCCTGGAGTGGAAGAACAAATATTATGAAAATAATAGCAAATACTATCCAAAGCAAGCTATAGATTGAATGCAATCCCTATCAAACTACCAATGATATTTTTTCACAGAATTAGAACAAAAATTTTCACAATTTGTATGGCAACACAAAAGAGCTTGAATAGCCAAAGCAATCTTGAGAAAGAATGGAGCTGGAGGAATCAACTTACCTGACTTTAGACCATACTACAAAGCTACAGTCATCAAGACAGTATAATACTGGCACAAAAACAGAAATATGGACCAATAGAACAAGATAGAAAGCCCAGAGATTAAACCCACACACCTATGGGCACCTTATCTCTGACAAAAGAGGCAAGAATATACAATGGAGAAAAGATAGTCTCTTCAGTTAGTAGGCTGGGAAAACTGGACAGCCATGTGTAAAAGAATGAAATTAGAACACTTCCTAATACTGTACACAAAAGTAAACTCAAGATGGATTAAAGACCTAGATGTAAGACCAGAAACTATAAAACTCTTAGAGGAAAACATAGGCAGAACACTCTTTGACATAAATCACAGCAAGATCCTCTATGACCCACCTCCTAGAGTAATGGAAATAAAAACATAAATAAACAAATGGGACGTAATTAAACTTAAAAGCTTTTGCACAGTGAAGGAAACGGTAAATGAGGTAAAAAGACAACCTTTAGAAATAATAGCAAATGAAACAGCTGATGAAGGATTAATCTCCAAAATACACAAGCAGTTTATTCAGCTCAATACCAGAAAAACAAACAGCCCAATCAAAATGTGGGCAGAAGACCTAAACAGACGTTTCTCCAAGGAAGACATACAGATGGCTAATGAACATATGAAAAAATATTCAACATTGCTCATTATTAGAGAAATGGAAATTAAAACCTCAATGAGGTTATCACTTCACACCAGTCAGAATAGCCATCAAAAAAATCTATAGACAGTAAATTCTAGAAACGGTGTGGAGAAAAGGGAACCCTCTTACACTGTTGGTGGGAATGCAAATTGATACAGCCACTATGGAGAACAGTATGGTGACACCTTCAACAACTAGGAAAAAACTACCATAAGACCCAACGGTCCCACTACTGGACATACCTACACTGAGGAAACAGTAACTGAAAAAGCCACATGTGCCCCAGTGTTCATTGCAGCACTGTTTACAGTAGTGAGGGCATGGCAGCAACCTATAAGTCCATTGACAGATGAATGGATAAAGAAGTTGTGGTACATACACACAATGGGATATTAGCCACAAAAAGGAACACATTTGACTCAGTTTTAATAAGGTGGATGAATCTAGAGCCTATTATACAGAGTGAAAGTCAGAAACAGAAAAAAACAAAAAACAAATATTGCATATTAAGGCATATATATGAATATATGTTGCTCCATGGCAGCAGTGGAAATGCATACATAGAAAAGAGACTTGTGGACCCAGAATGGGAAGGAGAGGATGGGATGAACTGAGAGAGTAGCACTAAAACATATATATTACCATATGTAAAATTAAATAGCCAGTGGAAATTTGCTATATAATGCAGGGATCTCAAACCTGGTGCTCTGTGATAGCCTAGAGGGGTGGGATGAGGGTGGGAGGTGGGAGGGGATTCATGGCTGATCCATGTTGATAGATGGCAGAAACCAGTATGATATTGTAAAGCAATTATCCTCCAGTTAAAAATAAATTAATTTAAAAAAAGAAATCCTGTCCTTCCTTAGAGCTGTCATCAGCTTTGTTTAAGCCATGAAACATTTTAATTTATAGCTTTTTAAAAAAAAATCCTAAATCATATAGGATATATGACTTCTAAATCTTTTTCAAATTCGTGCTGTATTTTCCAAAATGACCTGTCAGAACATCATCCTAATTCCTCACATTTTTTTTCAGTCTTTCACAGAGTTGATCTCTCCTAATTTTCACTACAGCCCTGAACAAGAAGTAGTGTAAGTTTTTAATGGCAATCCACTCTAGTATTCTTGCCTGGAAAACCTCGTGGGCAGAGGATCCTGGTAGACTATAGTACAAAAGTCATATACAATTGCGTACTCAAAGATAAACATTTGTCTGGGGTTGACATAAACTGTTGAGCTGTGGTGCCAACACACATCTTCTGATTCTAGATCTACCATTTGAACCTCAGAAGTTATCCATTTCAGTCAGTTGATTTTATAGATTAAGAAAATGAGACACAGAGAAGCTAAATGATACAGCCTAAGTTGCGGAGATAAGTGCCAGATCTATGACAAGCTCCCCTTCTGTGTCTGAAACTAGTACTCTTTTGATCAGTCTCCTTCAGAGACCTAAATGCTTAGCATTAATGTTTCAGTAAATATACGAACTCCTTAATTCACTGTCGAATGCCTAACATAATTTTTAGTAGATTTTCTTAGCATTGGTTCACTATTTTACCATTTCTGTCTCTGTTGCCTAAGGATGCCTCTGAGGCAAGTTGACACAGGCTTACTTAGTTAAAAGGTTGTTTAAAACAGCAGAGCCACTCAAGTACTTTTCTTTGATGATTTAAAAAGGTGGTATGAAAAACATTTTTTTATTGAAGTTTAGAAGGCATTTCTGGAACACAAGTGATTTAAGAATACTCTGGAAATGTTACATTATAAAAACATGTAGCAATAGTAAAGCAAATACGTGAGCTTATTTACTTTTATTGTTCTGTTAACTGATTTCTGGAATAAATCTTGTTTATAATAATGTTTATCTTGACCACCTGACTTGTCTCTTGAGAAACCTATATGCAGGTCAGGAAGCAAAAGTTAGAACTGGACATGGAACAACAGATTGGTTCCAAATAGGAAAAGGAGTACGTCAAGGCTGTATATTGTCACCCTGCTTATTTAACTTATATGCAGAGTACATCATGAGAAACGCTGGGCTGGAAGAAGCACAGGCTGGAATCAAGATTGCCAGGAGAAATATGAATCACCTCAGATATGCAGATGACACCACCCTATGGCAGAAAGGGAAGAGGAACTAAAGAGCCTCTTGATGAAAGTGAAAGAGGAGAGTGAAAAAGTTGGCTTCAAGCTCAACATTCAAAAAATGAAGATCATGGCATCTGGTCCCATCACTTCATGGGAAATAGATGGGGAAACAGTGGAAACAGTGGCAGACTTTATTTTGGGGGGCTCCAAAATCACTGCAGATGGTGACTGCAGCCATGAAATTAAAAGACACTTACTCCTTGGAAGGAAAGTTATGACCAACCTAGACAGCATATTCAAAAGCAGAGATATTACTTTGCCAACAAAGGTCCGTCTAGTCAAGGCTATGGTTTTTCCTGTGGTCACGGATGGATGTGAGTTGGACTGTGAAGAAAGCTGAGCCCTGAAGAATTGATGCTTTTGAACTGTGGTGTTGGCGAAGACTCTTAAGAGTCCCTTGGACTGCAAGGAGATCCAACCAGTCCATTCTGACGAGATCAGCCCTGGGTGTTCTTTGGAAAGACTGATGCTAAAGCTGAAACTCCAATACTTTGGCCACCTCATGCTAAGAGCTAACTCATTGGAAAAGACTGATGCTGGGAGGGATTGGGGGCAGGAGGAGAAGGGGACGACCGAGGATGAGATGGCTGGATGGCATCACCGACTCGATGGACATGAGTTTGGGTGAACTCCGGGAGTTGGTGATGGACAGAGAGGCCTGGCATGCTGCAATTCATGGGGCTGCAAAGAGTCAGACACAACTGAGCAACTGAACTGACCATCTATTATCACCTAACCATCTTCCTCAGTGTTTCTTATGTAATAGCATATGGGTTACTTTTTAAAGCATCTAACATTGTATGGTAAGCGGTAATGCAGACTAGCCATTCATGTGTTTCACAAACATTTACTGCATGGATATAATATGTCAAGCACAAAAAAGACATAGACAAAAATTCCTGTGCCTAGGGTACATGTAGCATATTATAGAAGATGCAATTCAAACTAATTCAAAACATACTTGCTGAGAACTGATCATATGTCACCTGAGCAGACCAAGAAATATGAGCACCTACCCCACTCCAGTACTCTTGCCTGGAAAATCCTATGGACAGAGGAGCCTGGTGGGCTGCAGTCCATGGGGTCGCTAAGAGTCAGACATGACTGAGCGACTTCACTTTCACTTTTCACTTTCATGCATTGGAGAAGGAAATGGCAACCCACTCCAGTGTTCTTGCCTTGAGAATCCCAAGGACGGGGGAGCCTGGTGGGCTGCTGTCTATGGGGTCGCACAGAGTTGGACAAGACTGAAGCGACTTAGCAGCAGCAACAGCAGCATAAAGCAGGCTGATATCTCAGCACTTCAACAGGTTCATAATCCTTAAGGGTTTCTGAATAATTATTTAGTAGAGGCAGACAGAACATGATCTTTTTAATACGAAAAGTTGTACATCGTTTTTGTTGTTTATAATCAAGGTTGTATTACTTGTGGTTTTCTGAACCAGAATAATTCTTGATAAAACTCAAGCTCTTTTAGAATCTAGACAATAAAAAGTTCTTCATTTTTGATATGGAGTACCCCTCCATTCAGTTTTAGAAACGTAGCACGTGAGTTGGGAGCTTCTGAAGATGTTTGGGACCTTGATGTAATCCTTTCTGCTAATCAGTCCAGTCAGCCTTCCCTTCATTTAAAATTCTGTGATCAATCCTGAGAAATTTGGCAGCTGTGTTTCTTTAAATAGTTGGTGAGAGCAATCCTTTTGCACACTGACAAAACAAAACATAGTTTTATCTGCTTGGAGGTTATCTTCCCTCCCTAAATCCATTTCACTGTTGATTTACAAAGTAAACAAAGGATAAAACTCCACCAGTGATAAACGTTTGCTTGTCTTTGGTATTATACATCCCTGACTGTTAGTGCTTTTTAACCAAAATTATGGTTCTTTATTTCACTGCAGTGTCACATAGCAGTATTATTGAAAATACTTTAAGTGAGAATCAGGGTTTCAGTTACATTTGGTTTAATGCATACAACACCATCAGTCAGTTCAGTCGCTCAGTCGTGTCCGACTCTTTGCAACCCCATGAATCGCAGCACACCAGGCCTCTCTGTCCATCACCAATTCCCGGAGTTCACTGCCAGATGAACATAGGCCATCTGTGTTTTGCCAGATGCCCATATATGCAGGCAGTGATGGTCATGTCACCACCCACTTCTCTTCTGGGAAACTGGTGAATTTCTTTTGATGTGTATAGTAAGATGTTCCCAGATATCAGAAAGGTAAAGTTGTTGTCGAAAAGTTATCAAAAAGAGAAAAGAAGTTAGGATTTTAGGCCTGATCTCATGTCAGACTATCTCAATTCAAACTCCTAACTTGTCCTTTCCTAACTTGGACTTTCTCCTAACTTGGACTTTCTCCTAACTTGGACTTTCATTACTGAAATCTCTTTTCACACACTAAAAATATCAAAATTCTTTACAGAAATAAAACACAAATACATACTTTAAAAAAATTATGTATAAAAGCAAAGAGTGTAACATCTATATGGTAAATGTCCTTTGGGAGAATTGTTTGGCATGGGTTGAATCTAATGTTGGTTGTACAGAAAATGGCTTTTTTTTCTTGTAGTAAGCCCAAACTTTTTTCCTTTTCTTTTTTTCTCTTTCTCTTTCTTTTCTTTTCCCATTCCTTCTTTCCTTTTCTCTTCCTATCTCCTTTTCTTTCCTTCTCTTTTTTTTTTCCCACCCAAAGACCTTCAAACTACATTTACAGTTGGAATTTACTCTTTGGAAAATTCCCATAACTGGTTCAATATGCATAATGCTTCTGAAATTCTTTCAGTGATAAATGTTAGATGAGGAATATCATTCATGGAATTTTCTTTAGTTATGCCTTGCTCACTTTTTAATGGAAGTTAAACTCCATTATAAACAATGATCTTTCTTTTCAATGATTTCCTGTTAAATTTTTGGAAAAAACTATTTCATTCTTATATATCAGTGCTAGTACTCCATTCCAGAAATCTGACTATAGGCTAACTATCTCTCTTCTTGAATAGACAAGGATATTTTGTTGGGCTGAAAGGTCTTTAATCTATGTTTCGAATAAGCATGTTGTTAAAATTTCAAAGACAGACAAAGCCTTTGATAAAATTTTTTCCAGGTTCAGAAATACGTGTATTCACAGCATCTTATTGTATGCTGAGGCAATCAATTCCTTTTCAGTCTGATTAACTGTCCATAATATTAACCTTTCAGTACAGATTACAGTGACTTAGCCTTGGTCTCTGGTGGCTCAGAGGTTAAAGCGTCTGCCTCCAATGCAGGAGACCCAGGTTCGATCCCTGGGTCAGGAAGATCCCCTGGAGAAGGAAATGGCAACCCACTCCAGTATTCTTGCCTGGAGAATCCCATGGACGGAGAAGCCTGGTAGGCTACAGTCCACAGGGTTGCAAAGAATCGGACACGACTGAGCGACTTCACTCACTCACTCACTCAGCGTTAATTTATTGTTGGTTAAGGTTCTTCCCTGGTAGCTCAGACGGTAAAGCGTCTGCCTACAATGCGGGAGATCTGGGTTTGATCCCTGGGTCGGGAAGATCCCCTGGAGAAGGAAATGGCAAGCCACTCCAGTACTCTTGCCTGGAAAATCCCATGGACCAAGGAGCCTGGTAGGCTACAGTATATGGGGTCACAAAGAGTCAGACACAACTGAGCGACTTCACTTCTTCATTTCAAGGTCAGGCAGTCATGAATGAGTTTGCTTCTTTCCATGTTGTTTCAATTTATAAGAATAACTGTAAAAAGAAAGGCCTGGGCTGCAAGTCAAGTCACCTTAAATTACTAAGTTCCTAAGTCAGGGGCTTCCCTTGTGGCTCAGCTGGTAAAGAATCTGCCTGCAGAGACCTGGGTTCAATCCCTGCGTTTGGAAGATCCTCTGGAGAAGGGAAGGGCTGCCCACTCCAGTATTCTGGCCTGGAGAATTCCATGGACTGTATAGTCCATAGAGTCACAAAGAATCAGACATGACTGGGTGACTTTCATTTCATTTTAGGTCAAGGCTAAGGAAATAGGCTGTGTTATCCTTGGAGACATCTAACACTACCCGGGAGGTCTAAGAAGGTTTTGTAAGGGAAAGAGATTTGTGGATAAATTTTAGAGGATGAAAAAAAGATTTTTGGCAAGAGTCTTCAGTGACAGGTGATAGGATGTGAAAAACTGGGGAAGGAGTGGATTGAAAGAAACCAGGCATTCTAGAACCTGTGAAGACTACTCTGTGGTTCAATTACAAGGTGCCATGGAAGGTGAAGCTAGACATACTAGGCAGGGACCAGATCCTAAAAAGAACCTTTTAGGTCATTCTAAGGAATCTGACAGACTGCTTTAAGTGATGGAGAGCCACAGAAGGATGTCAGGCAGTTTTAGAAAGAAAACTCACACAGTGTGAAAGCTGTGACTGCATGGGGATAAATCTGGAAAGAGATTCCAATCAAGAGAGTGCACATTGTCCTAGGTTTAAAAATGATTCTTTTTTAAATGATTCTTAGGTTAATCTGGGAGCAAATTGATTCATGAAATAATGAAACAGTACACTTGGGTAGGCGTTATAGCAACTATATTAAAACTCCTTTTCAGTCCTGTTTTGGAAACTTGATGGCAATATTCAGAATAGAAGCAAATTGTGAGCTGAAAATTGTTTTGATTCACTCATATGTTCATCTGCCATTATGACAGATGCCTTGTGGGGAATTAATTTCTTTTTAATTAACTATTTCTACTATTCCAAAAGCTTGAAATCTATTTAGGTAGAGAGACTATAAGTATCTGAAGAGTAAATGTTGTTATCTTTAAATAATAACTGTTGAGATTAACCCTGTCTTCATATAGAGAATCTGAAGCCTCAAGTAATTAAAGAAGTATGTATTCAGCTTGTCAGTGGCAGCTCCCTGTGGTCACCCACTCATCTTTCTGATTCCAGGGTCTGTGGAGCTTCAGGTTTGTACATCACCACAACACACACTTACTGTTAAATGGCTTGGGCAGCCTACTAGACAGTTGCTTTCTGAATGCAGTTAAAATTAGAATATGGTAGTTTTTTAAAATTCATAACAGAGGCTGTTTCAAACTCTGAATATGGTATCCATAATGAACTTTCTTCATCTGATAGAATCTATGGAGCTTTTCAAATGATATATCATTAACAGTCCCTCTAATTTTAAAATTACTTATTTAACAGGGATTCTTGTTGGCAAACTTGCTGTAGAAACCTACGCATCTCCCAAGAAGATAAGTACTAATTAGAAGCTTATTCAAGAAATATGGTCTACTCCCCAGAACAATGAACAATGAGGATATTTTCTTAACTCTTCTGAAAAATTACTGCTAATTATCGAAAATTAAGTTGCAAGTAGTACCAACATAGTTATTAGCATCACAACTTTGATAGACTTCCTCCCAAAAGAGAGCTATAAATTGCATAATATAATTCTGAAAATAAATGCCTGTCACCATATACCATAGCTATATATTGTTATCAGTTCAGTTCAGTCACTCATTTGTGTCCGACTCTTTGCTACCCCATGGACTGAAGCACGCCAGGCCTCCCTGTCTATCACCAACTCCCGGAGTTTACTGAAATTCATGTCCATTGAGCCAGTGATGCCATACAACCATCTCATCCTCTGTCGTCACCTTCTCCTCCCTCTTTCCCTTTTTTCCCAAGAAGCAAGCGTCTTTTAATCCCATGGCTGCAGTCAGCATCTGCAGTGATTTTGAATCTCCCCAAAATAAAGTCAGTCACTGTTTCCATTGTTTCTCCATCTATTTGCCATGAAGTGATGGAACAGACGCCATGAGAAACTAAGAGTTTTCTGAATGTTGAGTTTTAAGCCAACTTTTTCACTCTCTTCTTTCACTTTCATCAAGAGATTCTCCAGTTCTTCTTCGCTTTTGCCATAAGGGTGGTGTCATCTGCATATCTGAGGATACTGATATTTCTCCCAGAAATCTTGATTCCAGTTTGGGCTTCATCCAGCCAAGCGTTTCTCATGAGGTACTCTGCATATAAGTTAAATAAGCAGGGTGACAGTATACAGCCTTGACATACTCCTTTCCCTATTTGGAACCAGTCTGTTGTTCCATGTCCAATTCTAACTGTTGTGTCCTGACTTGTATTCAGATTTATCAAGAGGCAGGTCAGGTGGTCTGGTATTCCCACTCTTTCAGAATTTTCACAGTTTTTTGTGATCCAAATAGTCAAAGTCTTTGGCATAGTCAATAATGCAGAAGTAGATATTTTTCTGGAACTCTCTTGATTTTTTGGTGATCCAGCGGATGTTGGCAATTTGATCTCTGGTTCCTCTGCCTTTTCTAAATCCAGCTTGAACATCTGGAAGTTAACAGTTCACATACTGTTGAAGCCTGGCTTGGAGAAGTTTGGGCATTACTTTACTAGCGTGTGAGATGAGTGCAATTGTGCGGTAGTTTGAGCATTCTTTGGCATTGCCTTTCTGTAGGATTGGAATGGAAACTGACCTTTTCCAGTCCTGTGGCCACTGCTGAGTTTTCCAAATTTGCTGGCATATTGAGTGCAGCACATTCACAGCATCGTCTTTTAGGATTTGAAATAACTCAACTAGAATTCCATCACCTCCACTAGCTTTGTTCACAGTGATGCTTCCTAAGGCCCACTTGATTTTGCATTCCAGGATGTCTGGCCTTACGTGAGTGATCACACCATTGTGATTATCTGGGTTGTGAAGATCTTTTTTGTATAGTTCTGTGTATTCTTGCCACCTCTTTGTAATATCTTCTGCTTCTGTTAGGTTCATACCATTTCTGTCCTTTATAGAGTCCATCTTTGCAAGAAATGTTCCCTTGGTATCTAATTTTCTTGAGATCTCTAGTCTTTCCCATTCTATTGTTTTCCTCTATCTTTGCATTGATCACTGAGGAAGGCTTTCTTATCTCTCCTTACTATTCTTTGGAACTCTGGATTCAAATGGGTATATCTTTCCTTTTCTCCTTTGCCTTTCACTTCTCTTCTTTTCACAGCTATTTGTAAAGCCTCTGCAGACAACCATTCTGCCTTTTTTGCATTTCTTTTTCTTGGGGATGGTCTTGATCCCTATCTCCTGTACAATGTCACAAACCTCTGTCCATAGTTCTTCAGGCATGCCATTAGATCTAATCCCTTGAATCTGCTTGTCACTTCCAAGTAGACGATTAGATTTAGATCATACTTGAATGGTCTAGTGGTTTTCCCTACTTTCTTCAATTTAAGTCTGAATTTGGTAATAAGGAAGTTCATGATCTGAGCCACAGTCTTGTTTTTGCTGACTGTATAGAGCTTCACCATGTTTGGCTGCAAAGAATATAATCAATCTGATTTTAGTATTGTCCATTTGTATGTCTGTTTTGGTGATATCCATTTGTAGAATTTTCTCTTGTGTTGTTGGTATTTGCTATGACCAGTGTGTTCTCTTGGCAAAACTCTATTAGCCTTTGCCCTGCTTCATTCTGTACTCCAAGGCCAAATTTGCCTGTTACCTCAGGTATTTCCTGACTTCCTACTTTTGCATTCCAGTCCCCTATAATGAAAAGGACATCTTTTTTGGGTGTTAGTTCTAGAAGGTCTTGTAGAAAGACAAATGTATCATGGGTTAAAAACTGAAAGACATAATCTCTAGGGTCTTTTAACTCTGAATTACTATGATTTTAGCAATTTTGGAATATATGAATATATGTTTATATTTAGATGTATTTATGTTTATACATTTATATTTTGACTATATATATGTATATATTTAAATATATTTTATATAAATATATATTTCCATAAAATATTTGAAGTAAGTACTGTGCTTCTGCAGTAAACCACCATGAATTACTTCATTAACTCTGAATGTGTTCAAAGTAGGCTTGCCCTTATTGAGGAAAATCACAGCCTGGGGCCTTTCATGTGTAAAAGTAATGGAACTTGGGTTCTTGGTGGTTACCTGGGCTTCTGCTTTTTCTTCCCCCTAAATAAGGTGCTAAGTAGTAGACCCTTAAAGTCACCTAACCAGGCACCTATTGTAGGATGTGTATTTTAAAAATGTGATCTGAGGGATTTAAAGATTTGTATAGGAAGTGATGTACATGATGATTATTTGTCAATGCATATGTTTGTGTCCTTGTATCCTACGACTTGGACAGTGGTGTAAATAAGGTTGGCATCTGGCATGTTTGTATTTGGTAGGATATAAGAGAGATGCAAGCGATCTGGGGACTGATGGAGGAAATGGGGCAGAGCTCAAAGGGAACTGGTAGTGAGCTGAATAGAAGTCAAAGGACTCAACCCTGTGAGAGAAGTGATCAAGAGAAATGGACTGAAAAGTTGGAACAGAGAGCATAGTCTCTAGGAGGCATGGATTTAAAGATTAGGCCCAGAAAGCAGGGTCTCCTCCAAAAAAAAAAAAAAGATGGAAAACTACCATCAAATCTTTGAATCAGATCAATGACAATTTAATGTAATAGTTATAAAGTGAGATACATTATTTTCTTGGGCTCAAAAATCACTGCAGATGGTGACTGCAGCCATGAAATTAAAAAATCCTTGCTCCTTGGAAGAAAAGCTAATGACAAATCTAGTCAGTCAGTTCAGTTACTCAGTCATGTCCGACTCTTTGAGACCCTATGGACCGCAGCACATCAGGCTTCCCTGTCAATCACCATCTCCTGGAGCTTGCTCAAACTCATGACCATCAAGTCAGTGATGCCATCCAACAACCTTATCCTCTGTCATCCCCTTCTCCTCCTGCCTTCAATCTTTCCCAGCATCAGGGTCTTTTCCAGTGAGTCAGTTCTTGGCATCAGGTGGCCAAAGTATTGGAACTTCAGTTTCAGCATCAGTCATTCCAATGAATATTCAGGATTGATTTCCTTTAGGATGGACCAGTTTGATCTCCTTGCAGTTCAAGGGACTCTCAAGAGTCTTCTCCAACACCACAGTTCAAAAGCATCGATTCTTCAGTGCTCAGCTTTCTTTATGGTCCAACTCTCACATCCATCCATGACTACTGGAAAAACCATAGCTTTGACTAGATGGACTTATGTTGAAAAAAAGTAATGCCTCTGCATTTTAATATGCTGTCTAGGTTTGTCATAGCTTTTCTTCCAAGGAGTAAGCATCTTTTAACTTCATGGCTGCAGTCACCATCTACAGTGCTTTAAAAGCAGAGATATTACTTTGCTGACCAGGTCTGTATATTCACAGCTATGGTTTTTCCAGTAGTCATGTATGGATATGAGAGCTGGACCATAAAGAAAGCTGAGTGCCAAAGAATTGATGCTTTTGAACTGTGGTGTTGGAGAAGACTCTTGAAAGTCCCTTGGACAGCAAGGAGATCAAACCGGTCCATCCTAAAGGAAATCGGTCCTGAATATTCATTGAAAGGACTGATACTAAAGCTGAAGTTACAATATTTTGGTCACATGATACAAAGAACTGACTGACTGGAAAAGACCCTGATGCTGGGAAAGATTGAAGGCAGGAGGAGAAGGGAACAACAGAGGATGAGATGCTTGGATGGCATCACCAACTTGATGGACATGAGTTTGAGCAAGCTCCGGGAGTCGGTGAAGGACAGGGAAGCCTGGTGTGCTGCATCCATAGGGTCACAAAGAATTGGACAAAACTGAATGACTGAACAACTTAAAATAAGATCTTGACATTCAGACTGCCCGAGTTTGACTACTGACCTAGTACCAGTTACAAGACATTAAGCAGCTGAAACAACAGTTCTGTGTCCAAGGAAAATGAGAGTAATAGTACCTACCTATTAGCATTGATGTTGATATTAATTGACTTAATTTACATATAGCCCTTACAACAGATATAAAGCCCTTACATATATATATGCATGATATATGTATATGTATGCCTTATACTTACCTATATCAGTCACATTGTTATTATTACTACTTTTATTTCTCCCAAGCAGAGGACTTCTGATAATGACATTGAGCACATAGTGTGCTTGTCAATCCAGTTTGAAACTGCTGAACCCTTTCTTCAAACAGCATTTAATACTTAGAACATTATGTTAGAACCAGATGCTCTAGATGAATTAATGGTGCCTGAAGCATTTCCTGCTGCCCATCCCTTGGGCTCCCTTGGAGACCCCTGGGCACACTATAGAGCACATTTTGAAAACTACTGATGCAGTGAGAAGAATCCAAGGCTTGGAATCAAGACCTGAAATCAGGTTCTATCTGCCATTATCAGGCTATGTGACCTTCAGCAGGTGCGCCCTGGGCGTCTGTTTCTTGTAAAGAGTCAGACTAGTTCAGTGGTTTTCAAACTTTTCTACTTCAAATCCTCAAGTATTCCAGGGAAGAATACCAGGAACTTTTGGAGACTGGGCCCTAGGGAGCATGCTAGCTGAAGAGAAGGAACCCAACAACTTCAAAAGCTGGAGCTCCCCTGTTCATATATAGGAGTTCTGTAATATTTGTTTGAAAAATGAGTACCACTGCTAAAGAAATTTTGACTAGATGATAAAAATTTATTCAATTTTAATTGTTCTATAGTTCTTAGAAATTCATTCATTGAACCCCAGTAGCAAAAGTAAGAGCATGAATGAAATTCTAAATCTGAGGAAACTGAGAAGTAGAGGAAGTGGCCTGGACTATTTACAGGGCTCTGTGCAGGGACCAATGTATATACCAGTACCTCTGATTTCCAGCGAAAAGGCAGAACCTCTATGACATGAATTTTATTTGAATACTTTGGCTCCTTCATGTTCAGAGCCATACACTGGTACAATGATAACTAAGTGTGTGGACCAATGAGAAATATTACCATAAGAATATTTTATACTTATAATCCAAAGACAACTAAAATGAATGATTATTTAAATACTGTACGTTGCAGGACTTTTCTTGGTGGTTAGTGATTTCAGAAAATATATCGCTTCTGTAGTCAATGTCAAATTAAAAATCTACATTTATAATTGCTGTTTTGCTGTCGGAAGTATATGTGAACTTGGAAGCTCTTGACTTGATTGAAATTTGTTTAGATAAATTAAGTTTCCATGTTCTCTCTGGAAATAAAGCTTGTAATTAATTTGTGGGTCTGTGGGTCTTGTTTATGGCTTGGATTGGTCCTTAATTTAGTCCGTCTCACTTTCAGCTTCTAAAAGCAACGAAAACCATTTAAATACATGTGACTATATAGGGACAGTGGCAGTATCTGTTTATCTGTGGTTTCAATAATGATTAATATGCAGTAGCAAGGGCTGATTACCCTTGTAAACATCATATAGAATGGGAGTTGAAGGCTGCCCAGTGATTTTTCTCTCCAGTAATACCTCTCTCCCACTATTCAAAACTCCCACTACTGTGTCATTGTTTGTATGTGTTAAAGTATAGTATTTTCAGTGTCACAGCTGAAATATGTTAGTTGGAGCAGTATCACCCATTAACACTTCAGCATGGCTTAGTTTATCAGATTACTTCCAGAGACTCGGGTCCTGGGGGACTGACACTAGCAATAGTAACAGTCCAATGCGAGATAGAAATCAGTAAAGTCCGCAGCATGGAGGAGGAACATGCATCCACCTGGAGACCAGAATGGGGATGTTGGGAACCATGAGTCCTAGTGGGCTGGACAAAGGGCAAAATGTCCATTGAGGGCTGCACATATGGAGGGGAGACGCAGAGGCCAAACACTGCCTTTTGTGACCTAGTCCAGTGCCTTGTATGTAATCCGTCCTCAGTAAATGAGGGCTGGATCAAACTGTTTTTGTCCTAGCCTGGTTTTGGCTAGAACTAAAGTTGAGATTTGATGTTAATACATTTTAGTTATTAAAAAGATTTTGTATAGATTATTTTCTGAAATCAACTTTCTTATAAAGAGGCATAATTTCCTGTTTTAAATTTGTTTAGATAATACATTGTGTACCAAAAGAAAAAATCTTGTTTAAGAAAAAACACTTCAAATATAAAGCATAAATAATTCTTCCTCTAATAAGACAGTTCCTATTACAGCTATTGAATAACAAATCTGCTACAAGGATGTTATTTTTTTCTTGAATCCATGTGCACAGCTCTGATTAGAGGAGGTAAAAGATGCACATCTTCTTCAAATGGTAAATTAGACCCAGTGGGGGAAAAGGTGTATTTTATTATGACAGACTTTGTATTATGAAAGCTCAGAATAGGCCTCTTTAAAAACAAAACAAAACCTTAGAAATTTATTTCTTGGTCTCAAATCTCTGTGTTGTGGTAACCATTGATATCAGAAAAAAGTACATTACGGGCATCTTCCTCCAGTGCTAATATCATTATTGTACTACAAAACATTTTATACCAAGGTCTCCTGAAGAATGATTTTAATAAACATTCTTTCTGTGCTTTTTTTCCTACCCAAGATTTGCTCACACCTGCAATTTTCAGAATAAACCCACAAATGTTAGAGTATCTTTACAAAGTAAAACCAACCAGAAGATAATTCTCAACACAGGTACCTTGGTTTAAGCCTTGACTCTATTGTTCATTTTCATCTCTGTTTAGATGCACTCATTTTTAAAAAGATCATGTCCATGTAACATTTTAAAATAAGGTTTTAAAAAGTTTAAAAATACATTGTTATCACCAAACATATTACAAGATTTGTGTTAACCATTTCCTATTCATTTCCAGGGCTACAGCAACACACAGGGGCCAGATTATCTTCAAAGATGCTTTAGCCCAGCAATTGTGTGAACAAGGAGGTAAGAATCATCTTTGACTACTTCATGTTGGTTGCGTCAAAATTATTCATGGTAGGTCCTATGTACTGAGTAAGCATTTCATGACTATTACTTGATGATATGCTCTGAAAATGGAGTTATTGACCCCTTAATATATCTAATAATTATCTTGTTGCTACTTACTAATAAAGATCTGTAGACTTCTGAAGATACTAACTGTGAGCACAATAAACCAACAGGAAATTTATCTTCTTCTCATAGTTTTTTTTTTCTTAATGAATTATATTTAATTGTCTTGGAAATATGAATCTTAGTAATTTTAGAATTTTACAGAAACATACCTGCTTAATTTACTACTTAAATTTCTTAGTAACTTTGTCAAAAATGTTTATTGCTTTTAATATTTGGTTATGTTATATATGAGCATTGTATAGCATCCGTATACTTGTTTCAGCCATGTGCACTATTAATTTCAGATGCAGCATCATTTTAGGTACATTAGGTATATGTTAAGTAGTCACATTAAGCTTTGTGACTGCCTCATACGCATCCAGACTCTCACAAAAGTCTTATACCAAAGACTTATAGATGCACATATGTAAATGTATGCATGTGCATGCAATGAAAAGGTAAATACCAAGGTCTATGCCCCCACACAAGTTTATTTCCACTACCTCTTGAGCTTCTACCCAGCTTTGCTTGTGTCTTCATTGTTGTATTTACTACTTAACATAGAATTTTCTTCTGAAAAGTGATGGATATCATCCTTGAGAGACTGAGCTTCTTGAGTATAGGAACCCTGCCTTAGTGCTCTTTGCCGCCCTGCCCTAGAAACTGGCACAGTGCTTAGCATATGAGCCTTTCCAAAAATGTTGATGGGTTGAATACAAGTTTTTCCTCGGCCATACATATATTCCTTGATTTAAGCATCCTGACAATTAATATATTTGAAGCCAGTCTTTGTATATATCATCCCAGTTTCACCATCATCATGGACATATTGTCAATTTTTGTTTACAGAGTGATATTTGGGGAAACTTGATAACTTAATTGCAATAGTGAATTTAAAGGAAATTTCTACTAATTATCTCTCTGCTGAAGAGACTCTAATGGGTTCAAGAGAGAAATTAGGAAAATTATGTGGGTTTTTGAAAGGCTTAAGATAGTGCTATTTATTATTTGTAGCAATATATATGTCACCAATATAGCTTTATCTAAGTAATGTGATACTTGATAACTATTACTGGAAAACTTCTGATTGTTTATATAATAACTCAAATTAGAAAACCCCACTCTAATTCTAGCTGCAGATATATTATCAGTGTTCTTAGTTTGTTTGAACAGATTTGTATTCTGTGACTTTTGAGAATGGAAAAGTGTGATAGCCTTTGTAGTAGGCTGAAGAAATCTATTACACTGTAAATCTTTTTTCAGACTATAAAAGTGTTCACTTTACTAAAAATATAGAACACCATATATATTCTATGTATCTTCTCCTGACTATGCAGTTTTCTGTCCAGAAAATTGCATAGAGTCAGGAGAAGATATGTCTAATTTTATTAACATTTATCATTGCCTAAAAACTGATTTATTTTAAGCCTTGGATTTTTGAGCCTCTTCTGTTGTACATAAATTGTTGGGATTGGATTCATTTGAAATGAAAAGAAAAAAAAAAAAAACAAGAAAAATCAATGGGAAAAAATTTTCAACCAGTGAGGAAGAAAGTACCTTACATAGTAGTGTTATGCCTGACCATAATTTACATGATGGTAGATGGTTATATTATTAAAAAATGCCTTTCAGCCCAGGACCAGAGGAAAACATTGAGCTTTTCAACAGCACCTAATCAACTGAAATCATATCAATCCATCCAAGATAAGGTGAAAAGAATACTAACAAGAATGATGGCTTCCTGCTGTCAGGAATAATAAGGGAAATAATTGGTGCTATAAAACATCATATTTATTTTAACCCTGTCTACTTCTGATTAAAACATTAATTATATCCTCAAATAAAATAACATAAATTTAACATGTAATAATTTCCTATTCATTGGTGGGGAATAGCCAAGTATTAAAGAGGGTAAAATGACAGTCTCTCTATACCACAGGACAGTATCTTTCAATCCCAACATACTGGGAATTTTTTTTAATTTCAATTAAATTAAGGAATTTAAACAAAGCAAATTTTGCTTTGTGGCGCTTGAGTATAGATATTATTACAAGATAATTACTGGATAAGCATATTAACTATTTTTTATTGAAGTAGAGTTGATTTACCACTGATTTACCATATTGTGTTAATTTCTGCTATAGAGCAAAGTGATTCAGTAACACATATATATATGGTTTTTCTTATATTCTTTTCCACTATGGTTTGTCCCAGGATATTGAATATATTTTCCTGTGCTGTACAGAAGGACTGTATTGTTTAGCCATCCTATATATAATAGTTTGCACCTGGTGACTCAGGCAGTAAAGAATCTGCCTGCAATGTGGAAGACTCAGGTTCAGTCCCTGGGCTGGGAAGATCCTCTGGAGAAGGGTATGGCAGGCCACTCTTGTCTGGAATTCTTGCCTGGAGAATTCCATGGACAGAGGAGCCTGGTAGGCTGTAGTCCATGGAGTCTCAAAGAGTTGCACACGACTGAGCGACTAACACTTTCACTTTCACAAGCATGTTTTTTAATAAAGTGAAAGACTCAGAAAACATACTGACAGTGTGTTAGAAGATTCCCCCTCTCTCCTGCTTCCCATTAGATCAGGGCCTAGCCCCTCCTTGGGGAATTGTGTACTAGCCTCCTCCCTACTTTCCCTGCTCCCACTTTTTCTGTACTCTGTACAGAGCTGCTAATATGGAAATAGGATTCTATCATTACTCTGCTTCAAACCCTTCAATATCTCAATTGAAGGCAATAATTTATCATCAGAGGAAAATCCCTGCTGCTGTATAAGAAAAATTCTGACAACCTGGCCTCAGTTTTCCTCCTCTGCTTCATTTGTTGTTATCCATTCATTTCTCTTTATTTATTTATTTATTTATTTATTTTTTAATTTGTCAGTATTTTATTTTTTTTGTTTGTTTTTTTAATTTTTATTTTTACTTTATTTTACTTTACAATACTGTATTGGTTTTGCCATACATTGACATGAATCCACCACCGGTGTACATGAGTTCCCAAACATGAACCCCCCTCCACCTCCCACCCCATATCATCTCTCTGGATCATCCCCATGCACCAGCCCCAAGCATCCTGTATCCTGGATGCTCTAGAGAATGGCATTGAAACATGTATAATATCATTTCTCTTTAAAATTCCTGGAATGCCTGTCTCTCAATCACTCATGTTATTGACACTCTATACTCTTTGTTTTCTTTGTCTGAACGACCCTTTTCATCTTCTTATCTTTGTCTAGTTCAGGGTTTCAGATCCTGCTTAGGTATTACCTTCTCCTGGAAAAAAAAAAATCTTAAATTCCTTTTATGCTCCTCCTCGAGCCGGTCTTGGTGACTCTTATGCATGGTGACATAACTCTCAAAGCCCAGGAATAATACAAATGGAAAACTTGCCAGCATTACTGTGTGCCATAATGCACACTAAGCACACCACAAACATGGACTTGTTTATTACTGCAACCCTGTAAAGAAGAAACTGTTATTATCTGCACTTGAACAATGAGGAAACAAAGGTACAGTGAGAATAACTTGGTTAAGATCTCACAGTTAGAAACTGATCAAGCTGACATTAGAGTCCAGGCAGTTTGGCCAATAGTTCATGATATTAGCCCTCACATTACATTGCCTTTCAAAGAAGTCTCTTACTTAAGCATGCATTCATTCATTTGATAAGTGATATTTAATACTGTAATAAGAACATTAACACACATGCCTTGTCTGTTGTTAGCTATAAGCTCCTTGAGGGTAGGAACTGGGCTCTTTATTGCTGAATCTCTAAAAAGTGAAAGTGAAAGTTGCTCAGTCGTGTCCGACTCTTTGCGACCCCATGGACTGTACAGTCCATGGAGTTCTCCAGGACAGAATACTGGAGTGGGTAGCCTTTCCCTTCTCCAGGGGATCTTCCCAGGACCCATGTCTCCTGCATTGCAGGTGGATTCTTTTCCAGCTGAGCCACAAAGGAAGCCTACTGAATCTCTAAAGCCTTCCACAATGTCCATTAGATAGTGTGCACCCAATAAATGTTATTGAATGAATGAATAGTTGAAGTAATATGAAATTGGACTTCAACATATTAGCTCTGAGAAGCTGGTTTCCTTCCGACAGGGCTCTCCAGCAGCCTGCTGAGTAGAGAGGCAGGCTGGAGAGCCACCAGCATATGGATACTGAGGAGGTAATGTACTCATCCCAAGAGTTCCCCAGAGAAGGGAGGAAGAGGCTAGTGTGGAATGTTAGGGATTGCAGGGGCAGGAGAAAGAAAGAATTTTGGAGGAGGAACAAGCTTCAGAAGTGGAGGTACTAGGGAAAACATTTCAACATGGGAGATGCATTCAAAAGGGACAGAGGCTTCCAGAAGAATGGAGAGGAGAACAAGAAAGAAGCTTTAGAAATTTTCAATCAACAGGTCATTGGCAATTTAATGTGAGGATGGTTTTGAGAGTGGCCAGACCATACGAGGCAGCCTGGTTGCTTGGAAAGCTCTTGCCTAAGCTTTGTAGTCCGACAGTCAAGGGAAGAGAAACTGTTGTGAGTTGAGAAGTAAATGTGAAACATTTTTAAATTTGAGGCTTTGACAAGGGAAACTATTGATTGTTCTTGCTCCCTAATGCTGCAGCAGGGGCCCCGAAAAAGACTTGCCTGAAATAAATAAAAATAAAGTTGAGGCTTTGAAAAAATCTAGTATTAAAGGAAAGGAGAGAAAGGCCACTGAAGTGGAAAGCAGGTTCAAGGGAAAGATGGATTCTCTCTTTGTCTCTGTCTCTATTTCTCTCTGTCTCTTTCTCTCTTTCAGACAGTATTTATAGACTTTCACTGCCTTGTAAGACTTTCACTGCCTTGCACAGAGAGACCATCAGGAGCACACCTAGAGTTGAACAATTAGATTTAGTACTCATTCCAGAATAGGAGAAGGCAGATATGCAGATGACACTACCCAAATGGCAGATAGCAAAGAGGAATTAAAGAGCCTCTTCATGAAGGTGAAAGAGGAGAGTGAAAAAGCTGTCTTAAAACTCAACATTCAGAAAACTAAGATCATGGCATCCAGTCCCATCACTTCATGGCAAATAGTTGGGGGAAAAATGGAAGTACTGACAGACTATTTTGTTGGTCTCCAAAATCACTGCGGACAGTGACTGCAGCCATGAAATTAAAAGATGCTTGCTCCTTAGGAAAAAAACTATGAAAAACTAGACAGCATATTAAAAAGCAGAGATATTGCTTCACCGACAAAAGTCTGAATAGTCAAAGCTATGGGTTTTTTTCCAGTAGTCATGTATGGATGTAAGAGTTGGACCATAAAGAAAGCTGAGCACTGAAGAATTGATACTTTCAAACTGTGGTGTTGGAGAAGACTCTTGAGAGTCCATTGGACTGCAAGGAGATCCAACCAGTCCATCCTAAAGGAAATCAGTCCTGAATGTTCATTGGAAGGACTGATGTTGAACCTGAAGCTTCAATACTTTGGCCACCTGATGTGAAGAGCTGACTCATCAGAAAAGATCCTGATACTGGGAAATACTGAAGGCAGGAGGAGAAGGGGACAACAGAGGATGAGATGGTTGGATGGCATCACTGACTCAATAGGCATGAGTTTGAACAAGCTCCAAGAGATAGTGAAGGAGAGGGAAGCCTAGCATGCTACAGTCCATGGGGTTGCAAAGAGTCAGACACTCAGACACGAATGAGCAATGAAACAACAGCAACAGCATGATTGGAAAATTATGAAAGCAATCATTATGATTATTTGGGCCTATATTTTATGATTTTGGTTGAAGTTTAAAGAGAAGGAGCTTTGCTCTGAATTGGATATTATCAGCAAGTAGGTGTATTCTATGGTTGAGGATCTCAATAAATCTTTTCCAAAGGGAAAGCAGAGCAGAGTCAGGCTAAGACTGTAATTGATAAAGAAGCAGCAGTCACTTCTACTAGCCAGGAGAGAGGGACACACAGTGTACTGTGAGTTGGACAGTGTTCTGGTTGTGCTCACATTCAGGTGTGATTACAGAGTGGCCCTGTGGGTCTTGACCCAACGTGTTTACAGTGGCTTTGTCTGAAGCTGATGTTCTGTGAGATTGTTTCTGTTTGCCAGAAGAGCACAATGGCCCAACTGTGAGTGCCAGGCCAGCTTCTGGATGTCAAGGGCTGCTTTTCCTTTCTTGAGACCTGGAGGAGGATGATGCTAATAGATGGTCATTGTCTTTTGGGTTTAGGCTTCATGAGGATTTTTGAATCAGAAAAGTAGGTCTAGATCCAGGTTTTGTGTTACCAAACTCTCTAGAATCTCTGGCACAAAACACAAGTTCAGTAAATGAAAAGGGAAGGCATCTAGCTGGAACAAAATTGTATCCGGGGTCAGCCAATAGGTAATAAAAAGACTAACTAGATAAGTGTGGTGAGATTACAGATGTTTATTTTTTTTTTCTTCGAAGTTATCTGCATTTTCTATTTTTTATAGTGAGTTTCAGTATTATTCAGGTCGTACTATTTAAGTTTATCGCTAAAATAACAAATATAAAGTTATACTTATGAAGGAGGGGGACAACTGCTGAGGCAGGTGGAAAAAATCACTTCTAGGAACTGAAGGAAAATTCTGAATTACAACTCCCATGTCTCTTCCTCTGTGAGGTCTTTCCTGGCCCCCATAATGTGATTGGTCCATGTTGTCATGATTATTTGTTTAAATACTCAAGTCTGTCCCCTCACCCTTACTTGAAGCTTCCTAAATCCAGCAACCATGACTTAATCTTTTCTTTTTTTAATATCTAACAATGCTTGGCATAAAGAAGATATTCTCTAAATGGTTGCTGACCTTATACTTTATACATTTGAAAAATCTGTCTCTCCTGAAAAAAAATCTTTAACTCTGAACTTTTGCTATAAAACACCATGAAGCAGTGTGGCTATTACCAAAGCAATGTTCCTTATACTGACCTTGGGTTGAAATTATGAATCGTTGCACTAAGAAATCTGAAAATTGTTCACAGATTTTCATCTAAAAACTAATGAGTCCTTGGACATAAACCATGTTTGGGGATTTTATGTCTTTACCTTGAATCCCAGGTCCTAAGTAATTATAAGCACCTATCCAGTTGAATTCTGCTGACAGTTGTAGGGCAGATGAGGAAGCAGAGTTTTCTGATTTCCAGTCTGGAGTAGGGGTAGGCAGGTGCCACGTTGTATACCCCCAATTGTTTTGGAAAGTGGAAGATGCTTAGATCCATTCACCAGCAGTAGAAAATAAAGCAGGGAATTCATTTAACATACAGTACTCAACAAGGATTATAGCATGCATACTATGTACCAGACTAAGCTAGATCTTGGGATACAATAGTGAACAGAGTAAAGATCCCTGCTTTACTGAAGCCTACATTGTAGTGGAGAGGATAGACGGTTAACATGAGATATAATAAATGCCCCATTCATGGATCACGGACTTGCTGTCTAATCACCTCAGCCGCTGCCGCCTCATCCTCCTGCTGTCTTCAATTTTTTTCCCAGCATCAGTGTCTTTTCCAATGAGTCCGCTTTTAGCATCAGGTGGCCAAAGTATAGGAGCTTCAGCTTCAGCATCAATCCTTCCGTAAATATTCAGTGTTGATATCCTTTAGGATTGACTGGTTTGGTCTCCTTGCAGTACAAAGGACTCTCAAGAGTCTTCTCCAACACCACAGTTAGAAAGTATCAGTCCATCAGTGTTCAGTGCAAACTCCAAGATATAGTGAAGAACAGAGGAGCCTGGCATGCTGCAGTCCACCAAAAGTTGGATGTGACTTAGTGACTGAACAACAACAATATATTAAATGAGTAAATGTCACACCGTGTTAGAAAGTAGCGAGTACTATAGGGAAAAATAAGAAGACCTAAAAACAGGGCAGGGTAAGATAACAGAGTTGGGTGGAGGGGAGAAAGGCAGGCTTCAATTTTAAATAGGGTAGCAGGTGAGTCAGGCAGGCCTCACTAAGGAGATAACATTATAGCAAAGACCAAGAAGGTATCTGTGGGATTGTCCAAAAATGTCATTAGGTAATTTTAAAGACAGATATGGTAGCATTTTGTTAACTACAATTCTCAGTCTCATCTCAGTTTCAGTTGCTCAGGCATGTCCAACTCTTTGTGACCCCCATAGACTGCAGTACACTGGCTTCCCTATCCATCACCAACTCCCAGAGCTTGCACAAATTCATATCCATTGAGTCAGTGATGCCATCCAAACATTCATCCTCTGTTGTTCCCTTCTCCTCCTGCCTTTAATCTTTCCCAGCATCAGGGTCTTTTCAAATAAGTAAGTTCTTGAAATCAGGTGGCCAAAGTATTGGAACTTCAGTTTCAGCATCAGTCCTTCCAATGAATATTCAGGACTGAGTTCCTTTAGGATTGACGGATTTGAACTCCTTGCAGTCCAAGGGACTCTCTATAGTCTTCTCCAACACCACAGTTCAAAAGCACCAATTCTTTGGCACTCAGCTTTCTTTATGGTCCAACTCTCACATCCATACATGACCACTGGAAAAACCATAGCCTTGACTAGACGGACCTTTGTTGGCAAAGTAATGTCTAGTAAAGTA
This sequence comes from Oryx dammah, assembly GCF_014754425.2. NCBI lineage: Eukaryota > Metazoa > Chordata > Mammalia > Artiodactyla > Bovidae > Oryx > Oryx dammah. Next base: position 45,437,032 of record NW_024070202.1, on the reverse strand, counting down.
AAATCTATTTGCCATGAAGTGTTGGGACCAGATGCCATGATCTTACTTTTCTGAATGCTGAGTTTTAAGCCAGCTTTTTGTTTCATAGATATTTACTTTCACTTGCTCATCAAGTTAAATTCATGACTTGACTTTAAATCTAAGTAAAATTGCATTTTAAAGACATCTACCCAGTTGCCTGTCTTAGTAACTTAAAAACATATGCAAATATTTATCTTGTTTTACTCTGGAAAGAGTAAAACTTTTATATATCATCATGAAGTGTGTAAAACTTTGCGAGGTCAGATATTAACCAAAATATAATTATATGGCTGAGAGTTGAATTTTTCAAGTATTTCAAAATGGGAAAAAAAAATGGATTCCATAGCAAAATCAACACAGAAATAGCTGTATAATAGTATTTGTCTGCATTACTGCAAATTCAGTCACTTTCATGAACAAATCTTTTCAGTATATAAAGTTGCTTGAGTCACAGTTAGGCAACTAACAGTTGACAATGAAAAATCATACAGCAAAGATTCCAACATACATTTGTATTATCTCAGTGCTCAGCTTTCTTTATTGTCCAACTCACATCCATACATGACTACTGGCAAAACCATAGCTTTGACCTCACGGACCTTTGTTGGCAAAGTAATGTCTCTGCTTTTTAATATGCTTTCTAGTTTGGTCATAGCTTTTCTTCCAAGGAGCAAGCATCTTTTAATTTCATGGCTGCAGTCACCATCTGCAGTGATTCTGGAGCCCAGAAAATAAAATCTGTCACTGTTTATTTTCTTTCCTAAAGTCTGTCACTATTTATTTCACTGTGAACTACTGTTAGAGGTGATCAAAGCAAAACATTTAGGCAGTTTCAGAATTGACCGAAAACCTGAACGGAAATAGAAGAAATCAATATTTTGCAGAAATTACAATCAAACAGTCTACAAAGAGCTGCTCCAGACCTAATCCATATCCCTCAGAATCATGCAGAAAGAGTCTGCAGAAAATGTTAATGAATGTCTTATATACAGACGGGGATTGAGGAATAATATTTGAATTTACACTTTTGATCCTGGATCTCTAGTTCCTTATGTGTAGATTAGCAATGAAGCCAGGGAAGTTAACTTGACAAACTGTATACCGCTTATATTGGCATGTGTTGTGTTGCGTGCCGTGTTATGTGGCTTCAGCTGTGTCCGACTCTGTGACCCTATGTATTGTAGTCTACCAGGTTCCTCTGTCCATGGTATTCTCCAGGCAAGAATACTGGAGTGGGTTGCCATGCCCTCCTCCAGGGGATCTTTCTGACCCAGGGATTGAACTTGAGTCTCTGCGGCTCCTGCATTGGCGGGCTGGTTCTTTACCACTGGAGCTACGTGAGAAGCCCGTAAGTGGCAGGATTAGAATCCAGATCTCTGGCTGGCCTCAAGGTTGGTTCTGTTTTACCAAATAGATTCTTAAATTTAAAAAATCCAACATTAAAAAGTCTTGGGAGCCACTACTTCAAAAAACAAGATCACTACTGCTGCCTTAATTCCCTGAACACCTAGAAGAGAACACACACTTTTGAGCCCTTGTGAGACAAAAGTGGCAAGTGTGAAGCTGATATGAGTATATCAGCATGGTCACTGCTGATCCAGCCGTGAACACAGATCATGGTGGAGGTGGGGGCAGGGAGATTACAGCGTGTATGTATATTCATTGGCCTGTGTGCTTCTTGGCATAGACTCTTCAAACATACACATCGATTATTTAGCAAGGCCAGATGGCAGACTTAACGGCCTCCAGTAATTGTGCCTTGTAGTGCACCCAAAGGGTGCATGCCATTTATAAACCATGCTGGAATTCTCTGTTGTTGGGTTGATGGAAGTGGATATAACCAAAGGCAAATGTTTTACGTCAGGAGGAACGGGGTCAGGCTTACAGTTGGAACAGCAAACCTTGGCTACCTTCTGCCAGGCACAGCAGTTTTTCTGCTGTTCATCACCCTCAGAGCAGTGAGGGGTAGAAAGTGTGCCTGAGTTCTCTGAGGGCCGTTGAATCATGGTGGTGGGCAGTGTATTTATTTCATTCAGACCTGAACTCAGGAATTCTTTAATCCTTTTTAGTAAGAATTGGCTAAAGTTTATTTAAACTGTGAAATGGAGAAGATTAAAAAGTTCACTAAGTAAGTCTATAAAGTGAATGAGGTGATTCTTTTAACCTCTCAATGTGAGGTGATGGATATCTTCCTTAGTTTGATTGTGGTAATTATTTTAAGATGAATATGTATATACATCAAAGCATCAAGTTGTGTTTCTTAATATATACAATTTTTATTTATCAATTATATCTCAGTAAAGCCGAGGAAAAAAGAATACCTTTTATACCCAAATATTATATGAATTGTAGGTCAGATCTACTGAAATTTTCCATTGGCTATTCTTGAGTGCTTACTAACTTGTATTACTAAATGCCTTTCCAGTATCTTGAAATGTAATTTTTTTTTATTAATTCAGACAAAACAAGTAAAAATTGACTAATAGTCAGAATTGAGTTTCACCATATCCATGGGGTCACTAAGAGTCAGACACAACTGAGCGACTTCACTTTCACTTTTCACTTTCATGCATTGGAGAAGGAAATGGCAACCCACTCCAGTGTTCTTGCCTGGAGAATCCCAGGGATGGGGGAGCCTGGTAGGCTGCTGTCTATGGGGTCGTACAGAGTCGGCCACTACTGAAGCGACTTAGCAGCAGCAGCATATCCATTTAGATTGATAAGTGAAAAGTAATGAAAGATGTATTTTACTTGAATGTGCCCAGTGATAAAACTTCTGCTAGCTAAAGACATCTGTTTTCCTCACAGCTAGTATGTAGTTTACATTTCAGTTTAGCAGTTCCAACTGCTATTTCTGAGATTCTGCATTTTGTAATTTACAAACAAAGAGAACTGAAGTAGGACACTCTGGTAAAATCATACAGGATCCCCTAGTCTTTCTTCAAGGTCTTACAAACTACCCAATAGGAGAAAGAACTGATATCCTCCTGAGGCGGTGGCTGGCAAAATGTGTCCCTAAGTGATCCTGACAACAGACAAGATTAAGAGAATGATGAAGAGAGAACTCACTGGGGCCACAGTAAAATTCCTTGCTCTAGGTGGGTCTGACTCCTTTTTTAATTTCCTGAAGAATGGTGTTTTGGTCTGATGCTGTTTATGCTAAGATGATTGAACATAGATTTAAACAACCTTCTTTTCAGTTCTCAGGGCTATATACATTCCCTCTTTGACAGCTTTATCTAGTCCAAAGTCAAAATATCAAGATTTATGCCCAAGAAGAATTTGACATTGAGTTCTTTTGGATGCCTACAGAAATACACTTTCTACTCAAGCTGCTATATAATCTGCTAGACTCCCCCATATTTTGAAGGAAAAAACCTAGGATTGGATCTATATAATCACTTGGGAGAGAGCAAAGCTGTTGTAAACACACATAAATTACAATTTTATTTTAGCTCTTGTGAAATATTATTTCATGTAACCTATTAATCCAACCTTCTTTTTACATTTGAAGATTCAATTGTTTAATGTAACCATCAATACAGATTTTCATATTCTTATTTGTAAGCATTGGAATTCATTAATATTAATTCACGCATATTATACTGTGTCCCCTATGGGCATATGTGGAATATCATACCAGACGCATGGGAATTGAGTGGCAATATAAGGGAGTTTCACATCCTGTTCATAAATAGCCTTTAATATAGATATTATTAGTCCAAATATAGAGGAGGAAGACCAAAACATATTTACAGAAAAAACATAAGCTCAGTGGAATGGCATTCCCCCCTTCTCCTCTGAGACCTGAGTCAACAGTTTTGCCTTCTCTTTCCCATATTGTCAGCCTTTTCCTCTTCACCATCCCCTCCTCCTCAGTGTTTAAACAGGCCAAAGCCACTGCTGTTCTGAGCAGGAATTCTCTGTCTAAATGCGAATACTTCTCTGACCATCATTCTTTCTCACACTCTAGCTTCTTGAAAGAGTAGTGTGTGTTCTCAGGCTTTCCTACTAACCATGCCACCTGACCTCTCCTGCCAACTCTCTATGGTAACAGTCATCCTCTAGATCATCCATAACCCAGTAGGTGCCAACCAATCCAGAGGACTCTGATCTTCACCCTACCTGACTTCCTTGCTCCTTCTCAGTTTCCTTAATGAGTTCTCAAACTTCCCATGGATATATTCTAGAATTGGGAGTGGTGTGTCTAGTGACTTCTTTTAGACATTTTTTATATTGTCCCTGGTAATCTCACTCACACCTGTGATTTTCATCTCCTGAGCTCTGTGCATTTGCTTGGTGCTTACTCAGAGAGGCTGTAACAAAGTGGTTGAGAGAACAGAGTTTGGTACTATGTACCCCTCGGTTCCCATTTCTAATTTGATACTTTCTATCTGTGTAATCTTTCAAAGCCTTGAGTCCCTAACTGTAAAATAGAGAAAATAATAGTACCTACATTTTTGGTCATCCCATACCGTTCCCAAGATCCTGGCACAATATTCTATGTCCAGAAGAAACATAGTGAATTTGTGAGAATTAAATGCAGTAAAGATGTGCATAGCACACTGGCTAGCATGTAAATACTCTATAAATGTTAGCTATTGTTATTGTTCACCGTTCAGAAAACTAAGATCATGGCATCCAGTCCCATCACTTCATGGCAAATAGATGGGGAAACAATGGAAACAGTGACTGACTATTTTTCCGGGCTCCAAAATCACTGCAGATGGTGATTGGAGCCATGAAATTAAAAGACGCTTACTCCTTGGAAGGAAACCTAGACTGCATATTTAAAAGCAGAGACATTACTTTGTCAACAAAGGTCCATCTAGTCAAGGCTATGGTTTTTCCAGTAGTTAGATATGGATGTGAGAGTTGGACTGTGAAGAAAGCTGAGCACAGAAGAATTGATGCTTTTGAACTGTGGTGTTGGAGAAGACTCTTGAGAGTTCCTTGGACTGCAAGGAGATCCACCCAGTCCATCCTAAAGGAGATCAGTCCTGGGTGTTCATTGGAAGGACTGATGCTAAAGCTGAAAGTCCAATAGTTCAACCACCTGATGCGAAGAGCTGACTCATTTGAAAAGACCCTGATGCTGGAAAAGATTGAGGGCAGGAGGAAAAGGGGATAACAGAGGGTGAGATGGTTGGATGACATCACCAACTCAACGGACATGGGTTTGGGTGGACTCTGGGAGCTGGTGATGGACAGGGAGGCCTGGAGTGTTGCGGTTCATGGGGTCGCAAAGAGTCAGACACGACTGAGTGACTGAACTGACTGATTGTTATTGTTGAGCTTTCCAGGAGGCGCTAGCAGTAAAGAAGCCACCTGCAAGTGCAGGAGGCTTAAGAGACATGGGTTTGATTCCTTGGTGGGAAGATCCCTTGGAGGAGGGCATGGTGACTCACTCCAGTATTCTTGCCTAGAGAATCCCATGGACAGAGGAGCCTGGTGGACTACAGTCAATAGTGTCCCAAACAGCTGGACACGACTGAAGTGACTTAGCATACATGCACACATTTTTATTCTTACTAGACACTGACATTTAGATTCCATAGATACCTTGAATTCAGTATATACTAAAATGAATTTGACATTTCCTCCAAATTGGTCTCCTTTATTGCAGTTCTGGTCAGTGACATTTTCAACCCAGTCACGAAACAGAGACCTAAGTAATATTTATTTCCTCATTCTTTCATCCATGTGTACACTTAGTGTGTCTAAGACCAATTTATTTTATCTTTTTAATATCTCTTAAACCAGTTCTTTTCTTTGTGTACCTATAGCTGTATCTTTGGTTCAAGTCTTCCATACATCTATGAAAGTGTTCTTCAATAAAAACCTAATTTTTTCCTCCCAGCATCAATTCCTGTAACTGCCTCCATTTGCTGTGTTGAACCTGCTTTCAAGACCCTCCATGATCTGACCCTACCTCTCTTTCCAGCTTATCTCTGCATGTAGGCTCTCTTCATCCTCCCCACCCTCACCTAATAGCAAACTCTCTACTTCAGCCTTAACCAAACATGCCATCCTGTCTAAGCCAGTTTCTTTCCCCAGAATCTGCTTCTCATATTACTGACGAAGTTGCACTCATCTTTAAAGATACAGTTTAAATCTCTCCTCCCCCATCATTTGTATTTCTATCCCTAATCCACCTTGTACTTATGAATTAAAGTTAGTTTACCTTATTGCATTGTCATGTGTTAACTTCTATATGTATTTCCTCCTGCACTTTGAAACCCTTGGTCAAGCAGATATTGGGTCATTTTTACATTCCAGGAATCTGACACAGTGTCTGGCACTTAGTAGGTACTCAGAGATTAGTTGAAGGAATGAATGACCCATGTAGAACAGGTGTACCTTTCCCAGATTGTCTAATTACTTTTATTTCTTTAATTGCCAGCCAACATTCATCTCCTATATCCCCAGAACGGTTTTTACAATCATACTTAAACATTGTGCACTTCTTTTGCATTGCATTTTGGACTTTATTAGGAACATCCCTACTCAATTCATGGTTGGATGAATATTATTTTAAATGATGTTCATTGCATTGCTCAGTGTACCCTTTCTAAAAAACCACAGGAGAAACTTTTAAGCCTCTATATGTGAAATAAGTACCCCTCTTCTGAGCAATGTGTGTGCTTTTTTTGTATAAACTCTTCAACTTATGTAACTTTTTAGTTTCAGAACCAAACTTAAGACATCAGAGTATGCATCTTGCATATTTATCTCCACTGGATCTATTTTCCCTATCCTGATTTGATATTACCTTTCTACATGTTACTGTCTTGTTTGATTGCTAACAAAGGTTAGCTGCCCTACATCTATTTTATAAAAGGTGAATTGTACAATTTATCCTTAGCTAAAGCTGGTTTTAGAAAAGGCAGAGGAACCAGAGATCAAATTGCCAACATCCACTGGATCATCAAAAAAGCAAGAGAGTTCCAGAAAAACATCGATTTCTGCTTTATTGACTATGCCAAAGCCTTTGACTGTGTGGATCACAAGAAACTGTGGAAAATTCTGAAAGAGATGGAAATACCAGAAAACCTGACCTGCCTCTTGAGAAACCTGTATGCAGGTCAGGAAGCAACAGTTAGAACTGGACATGGAACAACAGACTGGTTCCAAATAGGAAAGGAGTACGTCAAGGCTGTATATTGTCACCCTGCTTATTTAACGTCTATGCAGAGTACATCATGAGAAATGCTGGGCTGGAAGAAACACAAGCTGGAACTGAGATTGCTGGGAGAAGTATCAATAACTTCAGATATGCAGATGGCACCACTCATGGCATAAAGTGAAGAGGAACTAAAAAGTCTCTTGATGAAAGTGAAAGTGGAGAGTGAAAAAGTTGGCTTCAAGCTCAACATTCAGAAAACGAAGATCATGGCATCTGGTCCCATCACTTTGTGGCAAATAGATGGCGAAACAGTGGAAACAGTGTCAGACTTTATCTTTTGGGGCTCCAAAATCACTGCAGATGGTGACTGCAGCCATCAAATTAAAAGACTCTTACTGCTTGGAAGAAAAGTTATGATCAACCTAGATAGCATATTGAAAAGCAGAGACATTACTTTGCCGACTAAGGTCCATCTAGTCAAGGCTATGGTTTTTCCTGTGGTCATGGATGGATGTGAGAGTTGGACTGTGAAGAAAGCTGAGTGCCAAAGAATTGATGCTTTTGAACTGTGGTGTTGGAGAAGACTCTTGAGAGTCCCTTGGACTGCAAGGAGATCCAACCAGTCCATTGTGAAGGAGATCAGCCCTGGGATTTCTTTGGAAGGAATGATGCTAAAGCTGAAACTCCAGTACTCTGGCCACCTCATGCAAAGAGTTGACTCACTGGAAAAGACTCTGATGCTGGGAGGGATTGGGGGCAGGAGGAGAAGGGGATGACCGAGGATGAGATGGCTGGATGGCATCACCGACTCGATGGACGTGAGTTTGAGTGAACTCTGGGAGATGGTGATGGACAGGGAGGCCTGGCGTGCTGCGATTCATGGGGTCGCAAAGAGTTGGACACGACTGAGCGACTGAACTGAACTGAACATAAAGGAAAGTGAAAAGATAAAATGAAGATGCTGACATATGTACAAGTAACTAAGAGGGGAGGGAACAGAGGAGAACATTAGAAGTTTCTAACAGCAATGGTTTGAGCAATAATATCTTACTGATGTTATCCATAACCAATCATCTAACATTTTTGGAGCAACTGTGTGCCAGATGTTGGTAGGCATGGGGGTGCAGAGATATACAAATTGAGTCTCTGCTCACAGGAGTTCACAGTCTTGTCAAGTCTAATTTCCATTCTGGCCTTTAGAATTATGTCTGAGATACAGAGAGGATCACTTCAGTTCAGTCTCTCAGTCGTGTCTGACTCTTTGCAACCCATGGACTGCAGCACGCCAGGCTTTTAGGTCTATCAACAACCCCTTGAGCTTGCTCAAACTCATGTCAATCGAGTTGATGATGCCATCCAACCATCTTGTCCTCTATTATGCTCTTCTCCTCCTGCCTTCAATCTTTCCCACCATCAGGGTCTTTTCCCAAGGAGTCAGTTCTTGGCATCAGGTGGCCAAAGTATTGTATTTTCAGCTTAAGCATCAGTCCTTCCAATGAATATTCAGGATTGATTTCCTTTAGGATGGACTGCTTTGAACTCCTTGCAGTCCAAGGAACTCTCAAGAGTCTTCTCTAACAACACAGTTCAAAAGCACCAATTCTTCAACGCTCAGCTTTCTTTATTGTCCAACTCTCACATTCATACATTACCATTGGGAAAACCATAGCTTTGACTAGACAGACCTTTGAGGATACCCTTTCCAAAAGGGACACATTCCCAAGCCCACAAGAAATAACTCTTTTAGTTAGAATATAGACTAAGCTTCTTTGGCATATACTTAAACTTCAGGTGGCATAAATGACTAGAAGTGTATTTATTTCTCAGTAATGAAGCAATCTGGAGGTAGATGGTCTAGGGCTGGTGGAGTGGTTCTCTGTGTACAGCACATAGCTTCCATATCTGGGGGCCATGTCGTCACAGCATGATGGGTATAGGGTCAAGAAGCATGCCCACTCCTTTGAAGGGCATGACACGGCTCTGAAAGTGGCCCTCATCACTTCTGTTCACCTTCCGACAAGCAGAACTTAATTCCTTTGTCACAGAAGCTGCAGGGGACAGTATCAAATATACCTTTAACTGGGGGTTGCAGTCCAGTGGAAATACAGAAGGGAAGAATAGATATCAAGAGACCTCTAACAAATTTCTACTAACAGTAGCAAGAAGGTTTCTTCTTATTCCTGTTCTTCTTATTAGTGATATTAGTATTGTTATTATTATTATTATTGGATGTTGCTGCTGCTGCTGCTGCTAAGTCACTTCAGTCGTTTCCGACTCTGCGACCCCACAGACGGTAGCCCACCAGGCTCCGTCGTCCCTGGGACTCTCCAGGCAAGAACACTGGAGTGGGTTGCCATTTCCTTCTCCAATGCATGAAAGTGAAATGTGAAAGTGAAGTCACTCAGTCGTGTCCTACTCTTAGCAACCCCATGGACTGCAGCCTACCAGGCTCCTCCGTCCATGGGGTTTTCCAGGCAAGAGTACTGAAGTGAGGTGCCATTGCCTTCTCTGATTATTGGATGATGGTGATTCTAATGATTTTTCTGCTTCCTCTGAACATTATTTAAAGGTCATATATGGTCAGGTTAAAGGTCACTTTACAGTTGTACTTCCTGTCCTCTGCTCCATCTATGAACTTCATCTCTTAAAGTTCTCAAAGAGCTAAGATTTTTAAAATTTATTTATTTATTTTAATTGGAGGCTAATTACTTTACAATATTGTAGTGGTTTTGCCATACATTGACATGAATCAGCCATGGGTATACAAGATCTAAGATTTTTAAAAAATTATTACATAGTTGTAGTATTTTTAAAAAAATAGCAATTCACCGGCAATTCAGATGTTAGATTGTTCTACATTCTGATTTTTCACTTAAAACTTTTTTCATATCATAAGCCAAGTATATGAGAAAGTACATGAATATCTACCCCCAGAAAAGGTAAAGCAAGACAATGAGTCACAGGTTTTAGTGTATAAGATCCCATTATTGACAGCTCCTAGAAGAAGTCTTACTGAAAGAGTTCTCTCTTTCCCAGTTGTAGGTTACAAAAATGTTTTTTAGTTTTGCTCCTCTTTCATATATTTAGGAGTATGAGTGATGATAAATTGTTATGAGACACAAATCAAATTGAGATGGGAAATAGGAGAGGAAGGGAAGAGAAAAATGCTTTGTAATATTGCTGATTCTCTGTATAATTTAACTGTCTTTAAATATTAAGTAATCTTTTATACTGATCATGAGTATATTCCTGAATACACAGAGAACTATTTTCACTCTAAATTTATAACATTTTTGGAAGCTTAATTATCATACCTGAAGGTCAGATGGTGCTTTATTGTAATAAAATACAAAAAAGTAATAAAGAAATTATTCCTGGGGAGATGAAAGTCTAGGTTCATAGCTCATTAAATGGTAACTTCACAGACCGTGTCTAATTTGTCATATTTAGCTTTGGAAGTTTCATACATTTGAATTTCAAATTAGGTGAAGAGATACCTGAGGCAAAACTACCTAGGGCCTTTGAATTCTAAAATGATTCAGAGCTATAGTTCCCATAACCAAATACCTGTATTTGTAAGAAAATTCCTAGCATCATCTGTATAGTGCTTGCCTGATTCAAAGATTTTTAAAAAATAATCAATGATATTAACACAAAGTTCATTAACCACTCCCTCAATTCATTTTCAGACAACCCTTTCTTATTCTTCCTAGCATATTGAAATTTCCATCCTTTGCAGTAAATAATTATTGAACATGTTGACTGAAAAATATTTTGGAGTCACATGGTTACTCAAAAGTTTCCTTCTCAAAATTAGTCATTTGAAAGAAAATAACTTGTGAAAAGAAAAGCTTTTGGAGGAATTAAATGCAACCCCATTCTTTCTAATGTGTTTATTCTATGCCACTGTTATCTCATGAGATGCTCGTGGCCTCAACTTTTTTTTCTTTTATAAATTTATTTTAGTTGGAGGTTAATTACTTTATTGTATTGGTTTTGAGCATAAACACAGAAATCCCTTTAAGAAATGAAGCTTTTCTTTCAGCATGTAATTTGTCTCTTGGACAAAATGAATTGATGATAGGAATAATTTTTCCTTTAATATTGAGAAACTATGTAATGATCCATGTTTATGATATTTGCTAAAAACAACAAAAGATTTAAGCTGTTAGAATGCAATTAAGAGAAGCATGGCTGTGAGCTCCAAGATCCAAATGACAGCAGTTGCTTTCTGTTTCAGTTCAGTTCAATTCAGTCGCTCAGTCGTGTCCAACTCTTTGTGACCCCATGGACGGCAGCACGTCAGGCCTCCCTATACATCACCAACTCCCAGAGTTTAAACTCATGTCCATTGAGTCGGTGATGCCATCCAACCGTCTAATCCTCAGTTGTCCCTTTCTCCTCCCACCTTCAATTTTTCCCAACATCAGGGTCTTTTCAAATGAGTCAATTCTTCGCATCAGGTGGCCAGAGTACTGGCGTTTCAGCCTCAGCATCAGTCCTTCCAATGAATATTCAGGACTGATCTCCTTTAGGATGGACCAGCTGGATCTCCTTGCAGTCCAAGGGATTCTCAAGAGTCTTCTCCAACACCACAGTTCAAAAGCATCAATTCTTTGGCACTCAGCTTTCTTTATGGTCCAACTCTCACATCCATGCATGACTACTGGAAAAATCATAGCCTTGACTAGACGGACCTTAGTCAGCAAAGTAATGTCTCTACTTTCTATTATGCTGTCTAGGTTGGTCATAACTTTTTTCCAAGGAGTAAGCATCTTAATTTCATGGCTGCAGCCACCATCTGCAGTGATTTTGGAGCCCAGAAAAATAAAAGTCAGTCACTGTTTCCACTGTTTCCCCATCTATTTCCCATGAAGTGATGGGAACAGATGCCATGGTCTTAGTTTTCTGAATGTTGAGCTTTAAGTCAACTTTTTCATTCTACTCTTTCACTTTCATCAAGAAGCTCTCTAATTCTTCACTTTCTGCCATAAGGATGGTGTTATCTGTATCTGAGGTTATTGATATTTCTCCTGGCAATCTTGATTCCAGCTTGGGCTTCATCCAGCCCTACATTTCTCATGATGTACTCTGCATAGACGTTAAATAAGCAGGGTGACAATATACAGCTTTAACATACTCCTTTTCCTATTTGGAACCAGTCTGTTGTTCCATGTCCGGTTCTAACTGTTGCTTCCTGACCTGCATACAGTCTTCTCAAGAGGCAGGTCAGGTGGCCTGGTATTCCCATCTCTTTCAGAATTTTCCACAGTTTCTTGTGATCCACACAGTCAAAGGCTTTGGCATAGTCAATAAAGCAGAAATCGATGTTTTTCTGGAACTGTCTTGCTTTTTCCATGATCCAGCGGATGTTAGCAATTTGATCGCTGGTTCCTCTGCCTTTTCTAAAACCAGCTTGAACATCAGAAAGTTCACAGTTCACATATTGCTGAATCCTGGCTTGGAGAATTTTGAGCATTACTTTACTAGCATGTGAGATGAGTGCAATTGTGTGGTAGTTTGAGCATTCTTTGGCATTGCCTTTCTGTAGGATTGGAATGAAAACTGACCTTTTCCAGTTCTGTGGCCACTGCTGTGTTTTCCAAATTTGCTGGCATATTGAGTGCAGCACTTTCACAGCATCATCTTTTAGGATTTGAAATAGCTCAACTGGAATTCCATCACCTCCACTAGCTTTGTTCGTAGTGATGCTTCCTAAGGCCCACTTGACTTCACATTCCAGCATGTCTTGCTCTATATGAGTGATTACATCATCGTGATTATCTGGATCCTGAAGATCTTTTTTGCTTCCTGTTTAAGTTTACAGAAATTTCCCAGTCTTCCATTTGAACCTACAGAGTTTAGCAAGTCCTCTGTTGCTAGTGTCATAGGGACAAATTATTAATTATAATCTGTGACATTCTCTAAGTAATTAGAGATAATAGAGAAAATACATTTAGAATTTGAAAGGGAATTTTCACAGAGTAACTATCTAGTACCAAACAGAGATATTTAACATTAGCTATGTTGAAAAGTTTGGGAAGAGATTGATAACTCGTTATTTTCATATTATAATGGAGGTCAGATTAACTCACACTGAGTGAAAAATAATGAACTATTAAACAAAAAATCTCACCCTCCAAAAATGTGAACATATTCCTTAGTAACTTCAACTCTTGCAACCCTGGACCCAGCACCAGCACACTGGTATGTTAACATATGTGGGCTGAGTGCTTTTGTTCATTTACTCAACAAAGTGTCAGTACATGTTCTTTGTACTTGTATTTTAAAATGGATGAATAATAACCTTGTTTAAAGAAACAAGAAAGCATATTTTTCTTTGAAAACTTTGCTACTGAATTTACCTTTTTCATGTTAGATCTCCTCAGTCTTTATGATGTTAATTGATTTGTTGTAAGTTGAATCTCTTTACAGTTGTTTCACATAATAATCTTTCAGTATTCCTTGCATAATTATCTTTATCAAATTTGCACCAATATAAGCTCCTGTATTAATTCAAGTCAATTCCAGTCTTTTTCTTGTAATTCATAGTGATTAGAAACCATTTCAAGAATAGCACTGCTGAGTAAAAGGGAAGCTCTACAAGGAATATATTTTTTTAAATAAATTTTTAAGTACGTTCCAAAAACAATGATTCAGGTTTCTTTTATTTTCAACTATATTAGCTTATCAATTAAAAAACCCATTCTCAATCTTCTTTATATAGCCCATGAAATTTCAGTGAAATTACATACCTAATATTCAGGTCGTTTAAAAGTAGCATCTTGGAAAACATTTGGCTAAGGAAAGACCTAGAATAACACTAAAGCATTTCATTTTTGATATAAAGCTTTATATTTTACCAAAACAATCTGTATGGGCCTGACTACAGAATTTGGAGGATGAGTAACTTTTCAGTCACAAACACTGAAAGGAATCTGGAAAAATAAATTATAGTGCACATTTATGAGTGGCTTGGACTCTTAGGAACATTTATTACCTATCTAGTATGAAAAGACTATATTATGCTTTTAAGTTTTAAAAGTTTTTGGATTTCTCAACTAAAAACAAGTCAGAGTTCGGCATGCTTTCAATCCTAATCCTTTGCTGAAAACATGTTTTTAAAAAACATGGAGGCTTTGGTGAGACTCTATCATGATTCTTACATTGTGTTAACTTGTTTCACTTTATTTTTTAAAGCAAAGTAGAATCTTCATTTTAATTTACCTATTTAACATTTCATTTTTAATCTGTGGTTTTGACAGAATTCACTCATTTTGGTGACATTTGGCATTCTCCTTAAGGTACCAAGATACAACTTTAGCTCAATTTTCAATTTAATTAAGTTACTTTAAATTGTCAAGCTTTACAAAGAACATAGTTTTTCAATTTTTGTGGCTCTCAATGACATTAACTTTGTGGGTAAAGATTATAGAGATGTGCTAATATTTTGAACAAGATCTAGTTCAAAGAAACATGAATCTATTTATTCTTTATGTTACATGTTCTATTAACAAAGATAGTGATGTTGCCACCTTGCCTAGGATTAGTAAAAATTAATAGATATCCAGAATTATGAGTTGGTTTGTTTATGCATTGCCATTTCTCATGGAACTCCTTGGAGTAATCTCGGAAATCCAACTGCAGGATATGGTATTCTATGGTTCAGTTCAGTTCAGTCCCTCAGTCGTGTCCGACTCTTTGCGACCCCATGAATCGCAGCACGCCAGGCCTCCCTATCCATCACCAACTCCTGGAGTTCACTCAGACCCATGTCCATCAAGTTGGTGATGCCATCCAGCCATCTCATCCTCGGTCATCCCCTTCTCCTCCTGCCCCCAATCCCTCCCAGCATCAGAGTCTTTTCCAGTGAGTCAACTCTTTGCATGAGGTGGCCAGAGTACTGGAGTTTCAGCTTTAGCATCATTCCTTGCAAAGAAATCCCAGGGCTGATCTCCTTCACAATGGACTGGTTGGATCTCCTTGCAGTCCAAGGGACTCTCAAGAGTCTTCTCCAACACCACAGTTCAAAAGCATCAATTCTTCGGCGCTCAGCCTTCTTCACAGTCCAACTCTCACATCCATCCATGACCACAGGAAAAACCATAGCCTTGACTAAACGGACCTTAGTCGGCAAAGTACTGTCTCTGCTTTTCAATATGCTATCTAGGTTGGTCATAACTTTTCTTCCAAGAAGTAAGCGTCTTTTAATTTCATGGCTGCAGTCACCATCTGCAGTGATTTTGGAGCCCCAGAAAATAAAGTCTGACACTGTTTCCACTGTTTCCCCATCTATTTGCCACAAAGTGATGGGACCAGATGCCATGATCTTCGTTTTCTGAATGTTGAGCTTTAAGCCAACTTTTTCGCTCTCCACTTTCACTTTCATCAAGAGGCTTTTTAGTTCTTCTTCACTTTCTGCCACAAGAGTGGTGTCATCTGCATATCTGAGGTTATTGATATTTCTCCCGGCAATCTTGATTCCAGCTTGTGTTTCTTCCAGCCCTGCGTTTCTCATGATGTACTCTGCATATAAGTTAAATAAGCAGGGTGACAATATACAGCCTTGACGTACTCCTTTTCATATTTGGAACCAGTCTGTTTTTCCATGCCCAGTTCTGTACTTTAATTCTAAAACATTATTGAAAGTTCAGCCTCTAACCATTGCATGGTTTATAAGAGTTTACAAGTTCTTGGTGGAAACTTCATATTAATCTGAATTGCCCCAACATTTATGGGAAAACAAATGATTTCATAAGTAATCAAGGGTTTCTGTAAACCAGAATGAACTCCTGGTATTCTCAGAAGTGAATTTATTCTCTAGTGTAGGGTGTACAACTAACTGTTTTTGTGAATCTAGAAGCATCCATATTTGTTAACAGCTCTGTGTTTGGTGAACCCCTCACAGTGTAAACCTCTGTCCAGCCATTATATATATAGTCTCACCCATGAAGCTGTGTGCATGTGTGCTGTCGCTTCAGCCATGTCCAGTTCTTTGTGACCCTTTGGACTGTAGACCACCAAGCTCCTCTGTCCATGCGATTCTACAGGCAAGAATACTGGAGTGGGTTGCCACGCCCAGGGGATCTTCCCAACCAATAAATCGAACCTGCATCTCTTACGTCTCCTGCACTGGCAAGCAGGTTCTTACCACTAGTGCCACCTGGGAAACCCAGTAGTGAAGCTATATCAAGGACCATTTTATGAAATTCTCCCCCTCAGTCACCTTTCTGAGTACAGAACAACTCCAAGTTGTTGTTGTCTTCCTCTCCCTTCAATCTCCTGTGACAGCTAGCAGGGCCCTCACTTTCAGTGCATCCTCCCCTGTGTCTGCCTGTGGTCATCATCTGACCTAGTTTTCTTATCACGATTCAGAGGCACCTGGAAGAATTAAGATGTCTTATACTTCTGTTAAACGTGTGTCCTATCCTATTTTCTTCAAAGCCAGAGCCTATTTCTTTAGGAACATTTTTGTTCTCTCTCATTCTTAGAAACAAAGCTTCCCAGTTTAAGCCATTTGGCAACTTTATGTGGTAACTACTATCAGTCATGCAATTTCAGATTCAAAGGAGTTGTGAAATTAGACCCAAGTTGATGATGGGTGGGGGCAGTCTAGAGTCCTTGGAGAGGCAGAGAATTAGAAACAGACCAACAGAACATTGAGATAAAACATTCAGTCAATCTAGAAGGATGAGTCAGTTCAATGGAAAGGAGCAGGAAATGTATACTTGGAGATATGCCACTACAAGCATTGGAAGGTTGACAAGCTAGGATCTTTCTGAAGCATACATTTTATACTTAATAAAGGAAAGAGTTAAGACCTTTTTGGAAAATTAATATAATTCAGGATCTTAGTAATTCATCCAAATCAGTAGTATGAGTCAAAGCAAGTACTAGTATCCAAGTGGGAGTGTAATATATGTTGTTGAACTATGTTATACTTCTTCAGGCTACTTACTCTAATTCTTCTGTGGTCTATTTATTCTGATAAATTTAGAAAAGGTGGTGAACTTTCTATAAGCTTACAAAATTCAGAAAGGATGGTGAACTTTCTGCAAGCTTACAAAATTCTTTTACACTGCATAAAACTAGATTGATATAGTTACTTACTGAGAGATGATTAAAATAAGCTTCCCAGGTCCATTACTTTACTAGATTTTGGACCAAATATATATGTGTATTATACTATACACATGTGACTATTTTTCAGGGAAATGTCTACTTTTCATTTCACCAGTTTAATGTGTACTATGTTCCTCTTTTTGAGGAAATAATGTTTAGTTATCTCAGACAGTGGGTATATTTTTTAAAAAGCACACTGAGTCTTCCTAACTAGTGATTGAAAAATGATATAAGTTTGTTGAGTTAAATCCAACTGGACATTAATTGGGTGTTTAAACTATCCGAACTGTTTATACTAAAGAACTTTAACAACATTATGAGTTTGTTTTGGCATTTTTCAAAGGTTTGGATCTTTAGTTGTAATTTTCCAAAATATCATAAAATACATTACAACCAAGAAGGAAAATAGCATTTGATTTAATTAAGTATTTATTGAGAATCTGACAGATTCTCAATAAATACTAGCTTTAGGCTAGTGTCTTCAGTGGGCATATTTTATATCTTTGAGGAAGTTATTTCTTCTTGGGATAAAAGACATATACTCACTATAGATAACAGTTTTACATGCTGTAAAAGTAAGAATTGTATCATGTGATCAAGACAGTTATTTTTGATGCTGGCTTTCTGTTAGAATCAGCTGAGGAGGTTTTAAAAATACAAATTCCAAGTTTCCATTCCCAGAGATTCTGATTCAGAGGATGGGTTCTAAATGGCCCTTCAATGATTATTGTTTTGGAGGTGGTTCAGTGAAAAATGCCATGTGCCAAAATAATTTTGGAAAGAAAGATATCAATTTGGATAGACTCCTTAGATTAAAATAGACTAATACATAATATTCTCTTTATTGCATCTAGGTGTTAGTAATCAGAGTCATTTAAAATTGATAGGTAATTTAATTGATGTCTCTGCAGATGCTTTGTTACATTTATCTAACGATTTTACTGACTAGAAAATATTTCTAACTGATAATTGGTGTGTGTGTGTGTGTGTGTTCTCAAACTGTGTCTCTTTGCGACCCCATGGACTGTAGCCTGTCAGGCTCCTCTGTCCAGGAAATTTTCTAGACAAGAATACTGGAGAGGGGTGCCATTTCCTCCTCCAGAGGATCTTCCAGACCCAGGGATTGAACCCACATCTCATATGTTTCCTGCATTGGCAGGTGGATTCTTTATCACTGCAGCACCTGGGAAACCCTAATTTCCATGTATTTTATACTTAATTTAACTTATCTCTCAGTTTCTTTCAAGTTACATATTTCATAAACATCAGTACTGTTTCCTCCCTGTCTTAATAATTTATACCTTGAATACAGAGACCCCCTTTGGTACGGTAGCTAATATTGAACACAGTAAAATACTATGATATCCTAAGAAACATGGCAAACAAAAAAAAATATTCTTTTGGTCTAAGTTTCTTGTTAGGTGCTACAAAATCTCATTTCTTGTCTTCACAGTGAACCTTCTTGAAAAAGTAATCTGTACAGTAGTTAAGAGAGTTGCCACTGAGGTCAAATTCCCTGGATTCATCTACAGACACCACTTATCACAGTGACTTGATATATAGATACTAGCTTTATTATGATTATTTTTGTCTCTCTTTTAATTGTCTTCTCTCTTAAAAATCTCTCCTTTCTTTATATCCATGCTTTTCTGTTTCTGTGACTTCACCACCTCCTGTGTGATAATGCTTCCCTAATAAATTGATGAATAGTACAAATCTCCCTTTCAGCTTCTGTACAGCACTGCCCAATAGAAGTACAATGTGAGACACAGCTATAATTTTAAATATTCTAGTAGCCACATTTAAATAACAAGACCAAAAATAAGTAAATTTAATAATATAGTTTAACACATAATATATAAAATATTAAACATTTCGATATAATATCAGTAAAAGTTAATGAGATATTTTCATACTAATTATCTGAAATCTGGTATGTATTTTACACTTAAGCACATTTTTAATTGAAGTAGTTGATTTACAGTGTTGTGTTAGTGTCTGATATATAGCAAAATGGTTCAGGTATGTGTTTCCATGTATATATAAAAATATATATGAGTACATATATATATATATACTCTTTCCAGATTCTTTTCCACTGTAAGTCATTACAAGATATTTTAAATGTAGTACCCTATAGTATATAGTAGGACCTTGTTGTTTATCTATTTTATATACAGTTATACAGTAGTGTTATGGCTCATCTTAAATGTCTATCTGCTTCGTCTATATTAAGATTTTATAAATTTTACAACTGAAAACTAGATTTACATATCCAAGTGTTCCATACCTACTTATAAGTCTTCCAATAACTGAGTCAAATATAAAAAAAATTTTTTCTTTAATAGCCACATCCAACTTGACAAAATTTATCCATTTTTTAAAAGAAGAGCTTATTTAACTTTGATGCAGAAACTTATGAGTTTGAAAACTATCTGTCTAAGTAAATTCACTTACTCTTGTGTCAGCCTAGTATTATTAACATGAGATTCACAAGGATACTGAATAAATTGAAAAGGAAGATTATCAGTATCAACAAGAAATTCTTCAGCTTTTTTGCAGACATTTTATAAAATTGCCAGTTGCAGTTAAAATTTGCATATTGATCATATTAGGGAAATGTGTAAAATCATTATTTATTTGTATGTTAGAAGTTTCAGTTTCAACATGAATGACCTTAACTTTTCCAACTACTTTATAAGTAAACTGACTATCCTTGAAGTTTCAAATTCAGTATACTCATATACAGTGTGATATTGGTGAGGGAACATGTATCCATGTGCCATGTTTTTATCATTGGTTATTGGATAATTGGCAGTTATTCCTTTGTTTCAAAAAAATCTTAGAGTTGATAGTTCAATGAATCCTTGTAAAACTCTTCTCGGACTTGACCAATAACCATTGGAATAAAATGCAAAATCATTAAATTTTTCTTGTTTTTTTTTTTCTTTTGAATTCTGTAAACTAGTGATGCTTCATAACATTTGCATGTATATACTAACAATTGTATCTATGACACTTCCCATTGAATCTGTGTTAAAAACTGAGAACAAACATTTTCAACATATATAATAGTTTGGATGCAGTAAGACAAACACCTCTAGTTTGAATTACAAACTACAAACTTAACTGTGTGGATTTTTCATCTAATGTAACTGAAGCACTGATAATTGTGATAGAAACTAATTTTTTTAATACCTAGCTAAATTTCTTCTTTAATGAATGTAAAAGATGTTAAAATATCTGTTACGGTTCTAATTTTTAGATAAGTGAATTGGCAACATTTCTTCCTAGATTTAGGAGTCCACTGAGAAAAAAAAAATCACCAAAGTGTCAGTTGGCCAGTATCCCTGATTTCCTACCTCTTACCAGAGTGCCCATTCTTAATGTATATTTGAACAGGTACTTCTTTGCTGACAAATGTTCAGGAGATCATCATGCTTTCATAGTAAAACCAAACTCCTTAGCATTCAGTTTCATAATCTTGGCCTTCCAGTCTTTCCAACTTCACTTTACTAGCCCCTCCTCCGAAACTTTGTTCATGTCATGCTGAAATAGTTGTGGTTGTTCCAAAAGACCATTCTCTCCTACTTCTCAGTGCCATTTCACTTTCACTCCAGAAAGAAACACCTCTTCCCTCTCCTACCCCAACCTGTCATCCTCCTGCTAGTCTTTCACAACGCGGCAGCCTCTCCTGACCACTGTCTTCTCCTGGGCAGCCTAGAATTAGTATCCTTCGTTTGTGCCCTTCTCACCCTATGACCTCTGAACACTATCCCATAGCACTTATTACACTATACTGTACTTATCTCCACCAGATGGTAAGCTCTTTGAGAGCAAGGAGAGTGTTTTTTGTCCCTATACTACCCCACACCCAGAATGGCCCATGGTATGTAATGGGTGCTCACGTTATATTCATATTGTAAGTTTCAAGGAATACCTGACTAAACTTGTATGATAAATAACTATCCTGTATGTAAGGGGTTTTACTTTTCACTTTAGGAGTAATGCATGACTTTTAAATATAACAACTAACTAGTGAGTTGGATATCTTATTTTAGGATGTTAATTGACATTGTCTTCTTAGTCCTCTAAAAAAGTTCTGTCCAGCTCTTTATTTGTTTAGTATGGCTTGAGTTTTATAACCATATTTGTGACTGTTTATTAATGGATTTTGCTTTTGCTGCTAATAAATCATCTTTCCCTTTCTCTCTCTTGGTCCAGCTCCAACAGAGGCCACTGTGCACCCTCATCTAGGTAAGTATTTGAGACTCCAGTGTCACTGACCTCAGTGCTAGATCTCTTGTTTCACTCCTTTGCCATGTGAGCAGGGCATACAGAGATGAGGAAACTCTCTGCCCTCTGATTCTCTGACCATTCATTGAAATCAGACTCAAGTCCAGATTATGCTTTAACCTGAGACCCTCACTGAGGAGGTGATCCAAAAGTCCAGTTTGAGCCTTTTGCTACATTTATCCTTAGAATCCAGTTGGATCTGATCTTTTGACATAGGGTTCTAATGCTGAATTTTCCCCTAAGCCTCTACCCATCATAAATAGTAGAGCATGGAGGCAATAGGCAAGGAGCTATGAGTGTGAAAGAACTGAGATAAACTGAGTGTGAAAGCAGATCTGAGATATCTGCTTAAACTAGTGTTGTTGTTGCTCAGTTGCCAAGTTGTGTTCGACTCTTCACAACCACAAGGACTGCAGCACACCAGGCTTCCCTGTCCCTCACCATCTCCCAGAGTTTGCCCAAGTTCATGTCTATTGAATCAGTGATGCCATCCAGCCATCTCATCTTCTGTCAACATCTTCTCCTTCTGCCCTCAATCTGCCTTCTGCCTTCTCCAACATCTTCTGTCTCATCTTCTCCTTCTGCCTTCAATCTTTTCTGGCATCAGGGTCTTTTCCAATGAGTTGGCCGTTCGCATCAGGTGGCCAAAGTATTGGCTTAAACTAGCACTGGCTTGTAAAAAGAGAAATAATTTGGCCATTTCTTCAAAAACTAAAATGAGATTGTCTAAATAACTGGATGCTTTGTTTAATAGCACCACGTAAAGTTGCCTCCTCTCATTTTTCTCATGATCTTTTCATTCTGACATGTATTTAGTGGGCTGCAGTTCTTGAGGCAAGATTGTACAGTATTAATAGTACAGATTCTGGAGCCAAATAAACTGGATTTATCTCACCTTTCCCAATTGCTTGCATGGTGATACTGGGCAAGTTACTTAATCTCTCTATGCCTGTTTCCTCACCTATAAAATGGAAGTAATGATAGTACCTACCTCCTATGGTTGTTATGAGGATTAGATGAATTTGTATTTCTAAAGCATAATCAGGGATATATATATATATGTAATAATAATGTTAGGAAAGAAGGCAATACATGAACAAATAACCATAGAGGCTTACCCACGACTCTAAAAAAATCTCTGGAAAGCAAATGATCTTTAAGAGTTAAATTTCTCATATATGACAGTGAAGACTGATTTTAAAAGCAGTTTCCTACACATACTATTTAATAAGAATGAAAAGAAATCATCCTAGCTGGCTCCAGCCTTTTCAGCTGTCTGTCACTGTGGGACTTGCAGATGGGTCAGTATTTGTCTCTTGGGCTTTCTCTTTCAACCTATAAACCCAATTAATTTATTTTTCTCTTTGGAAAATCTGCCTTGAGAAGCTCTACTTTTATGTAATGCTACAGCTTGGGGCTCCTCTTCTTTGGCAGATGAACGCAAGCACTTAGAAGCATGCCTTCTGGCAGCTGAGGCAGGCTGGTGACCCACAATGGCCCAGCCGTATCTCAGCCATATTGGGTATTTGAGAGAGCGATACCCTGTAGGCATTTCAGACACTGCATCTAATCACTTAGAGGAATCATTAAATCACTCCCAAGCACAGAAGACATAACAGTGTTCTCTCCAGTGTAAATCCATATTCTCCCTGTTGTCGAGCCTAAGGCTTTGAGTCTGAACAGCCATTTCTCTCAGTACATGCTGATTGACTGGTTTTTCCCGACTTCGTTATGTGCTTACCTACTGGCATACCTGGTATAAAGAGGGTGAGGGTGCCTGCAGGTGGCATTGTTACCAAAGAGAATTTGCAGGTGAACTATCTGGTATTTGGAGGTGATATTTAATTCCTCAGTCAGTTCAATAAATTATATACAAGTGAACCCCCCAAAAGGGTAAAATTTCACTTTTGGAAAAAATAAAAATTTGGGGTTATGTTTTATTAATCAGATTATATGATTTTCATTTTTTAAAAAAGCACGTGCAAACTAGTCCAAACAAAATTACATAGATCCAGAGAATTTATACTAGCTGAAACAAATTCCCCAAGCAAACCATGGGAATCAGATGAGAAAATTTTCGAGCACCAAATTCATTTTTTATAATTTGTAGAGAAATAATTATCATTACTCATACAGCCTTAAAAATGAGTCTACTTACACTGTAGCTGGCCATGAAATTGTTTGTACTTGTCCATCTTCTATTCAATGGAAATATCACATACTCTACAGTTTTTGAAAACATTCTTTGCTCTTGGCATGACCTGAGTTCTTCTATAGCTTAAAAAGAAGTATTTAATACAATCTCTGAAGTGTAACAATAATATATTTAAGACTATGGATGGTTTTCTGCCATTCCTCCTGACTTCTAACATGACTTTATTTAGAAGTTTTACTTACTTGTATAGATAATTTCTCCTATGCAGCTCTGAAGGGGAAAATGTTAACAATTTGGAACACATTAAATTTTAAAAATGAGTGAATATAGGGAATGAGAAAAAGCAAGTCAGGGCAAGAAGGGTAGTAAGAAAGAGAAGAGGAGATGGGTTAGTAAATAACAGCAATGTTAGCTGACAACAAATAGCCACAATGTTCTGTTCCCTTCACTGCTCTAAAGTGAGTTAGGCACTGACTTTATTCTGGATGTGTTGAGCTGTGAGGGGCAAGTCTTGTGTGACCTCTCCATGTAGGCTAGTGCTAACCTTGGTCTCCCCACCTCTGTGACCTGGGTGACATTTTAGTAGGGTTCTCTTTGGGGGCTCTGGTTTCCAGACTTCTAAACAGCAGAGTTATTCTTTTACTTAGTAGTTTAGGGGCACAGCAAATGCAATTAGCTGCTTGTTTAAACTTCAACTTTAGTTTAAAATACTGTTATTTATCATAAATGTAGCATGTTGACTCTTTTGCATAGCTAAATCTATTGTTTAGTATAACCATTTTCTAAATCTTTGTTTTCCTTTAGCTGAAATTCATAGTAACAGTATTATCCTACGAGATGACTTTGACTCCTACCACCAAAAGGAGTTGAATCCAAACATATGGTAAGTTAAAGGATCATGCCTCACGTTGGTCTATATAAAAGGCAAAAAAAAAAAAAGCTTCCTTGGAGTAGTTACATAAAATTAAATTGCTCTTTAGCTCTAAGGTATCAATGAGAATTGTTCAACTAAGGAACTGGGATTAATGTCGCCTAGAATATGTCTATTGTCTGTTTCCTGACTTCCTTAAGAACTAAATCTAGGTACCCCTCAAAGCCATGGGTTTGGTCAGTTTTTTTCAGTAGTACAAGTTATTTACATAGAAAACATTGTGCTTTATTATGCCTAATAATTGCATTTATGTTAAAGGAAAGAAGGGAAATGACTTATCTGAAACTGACAGATTATTTGAGTCATACTTCCAAATAACTTCTTTGTTATTGGATTATCTCATTTATACTCCGGTCTTTCCTTCCAAAGCTGTTTAGAGACAACCCTATGGGATTTTGGAGGGCAAAGAAAGAATTAACCAAAATGCATATGTTAGAAATTTGTTGAATACATAAATGCCTGCATGAATTTGTTGGCAGTTTGTTGTATTTTTCTGACTTTGGAGAAATGAGTCTATCCATTGAGAGCTATAGTCAGTCTACATAATTTGAGAGAATATCTGAATATGTTATTTTCTGTGGTACTAAATGATTTGTGTACATGAATAAGAGTTCAAGATAAATTAGAAGCTCTAATCAGGTTGTAACCAAAACCCAAGCAATATTCAAGACTAGAAAGAGAATAACCATTCATCCTCAAATGTCTGCATATATTAATTTGTTTTTCCTTATTTTCACTGTTCAACAAATATCAAACCATAATTATTTTATTTATATAGTACATTAAAAAGGAATGTGGTTCCTTCTTTTGAGTAGCTTATAGTTCAGTAGAGGAGACACTTAAAACACATTTTTAAAAATCTTATGACTCAGGATAGAAATCCTTGAGTGTAATAGAAGGTTATAAATAACATACTACAGTTCTAGAAAAGAAAGGCTGACTCTAGTGAGAGTTTCTTGGAGAAAGTGGTCTTTAACCTGAGAATTGAAGATGACATATAGGTTTAGAGAGTGTTGATGCTTAAATACAAACAGGAACTTACATCTTTTCTAGAAAGAAATATAGATTTAGAGAGTATAAGTATACAAAAAAATCAGACTAGACAGAGACATAAAGTCTTATGATTCATACACCATTAAAGAGATAATTTATAAAAAAGATTTCACTTACCTCTGAAAATGTTCTAAATATAAATTTCTTAAAATAAGTTGAAAATCTTTATTAAGGAAAAGCCAAAAACTTTCTAAGCACCACTTCTACCCAAGAAAAATTCTCTCATTCTCCTCACATTTGGCTTTTATATATCCCATTAATATAGATGTTATCAAGTGATTTGTTTCTTTCAAGGCGAGTTCATTTGTGTCGAGCTAATTCATTTTCTTCAGTGAGTTTTCTTGACAAATACAAAATGTGACTTTTATGTGGTCCAAATTCTGTTATTTTTGAAATCAATAAAACATGATTGATTTTGCTTCACCCATTTTCATGACTGATCTGGTAGATGCTTTCTTGACCGAAGTTATGGATTTTGTGTCCCACTTACTTAACCTATGGTTTTTCCTCCTGTTTTAGAAAACCTTTTATTAACTTTAAAAAGCCATGCACTTCTGTCTTCTATCAAATATACTTCAGAGTAATTTTACTTTATCCCTTATTGACCACAATCTCCTTCATCTAATCTAAGATTAAATAATAATAATAATAATAACCTAGGAAGCTCTCATCACTTGAGAGATGGCTTTGTTGAACATAAGTGGCAGAGGTTCCGAAATCAGGTCTGTCTGGGTAGACTTTCAAGCTAGCTACTTGCCAGCTGGGTATCTGAGAATAGTACAAAGCTTGCTTTACCTCTCTGAGCACATTTCTTGTCAGTAAAAATGAGCCAAGTATGTGCCTAACACCATTATTTTAAAGTTTGATGAACCTGAAAAGGTCTGGCGCATCTCCTAATGTATTGTTGCTGCTCAGTACGAATCAGTTCCTTCTTTCCCTCTCTTATTCTCTGTCTCCTACTCTATCTTTTTGTCTCCCTCCTTCTTCCCTTTCTTTCTTCCTCCTATGGTATACTTGCATGTTGGTCTACTTGCCTCCCAGGAGTTCAGATATGATCCCAAATCATTATTATTAAAATATTCTTCAGTCAATTTATGTAAATGATTCCCCAAGTCTTCCCTTACTGTATTCAGATCAAAAACAGACTTCTAATTAAATATATCTATATTATATAATATATATTAATAAAAATACAGTAGAATTATAGAGAAGGGAGAAACAAAGAGTATTAAATATTTTAAACCCCCCCTTAAAGTAGACATTCAGTTCAGTTCAGTTGCTCAGTCATGTGCGACTCTTTGCAACCCCGTGAATCACAGCACACCAGGCCTCCCTGTCCATCACCAACTCCCGGAGTTCACTCAGAGTTGCGTCCATCGAGTCAGTGATGCCATCCAGCCATCTCATCCTCGGTCGTCCCCTTTTCCTCCTGCCCCCAATCCCTCCCAGCATCAAAGTCTTCTCCAATGAGTCAGCTCTTCGCATGAGGTGGCCAAAGTATTGGAGTTTCAGCTTTAGCATTATTCCTTCCAAAGAAATCCCAGGGCTGATCTCCTTCAGAATGGACTGATTGGATCTCCTTGCAGTCCAAGGGACTCTCAAGAGTCTTCTCCAACACCACAGTACAAAAGCATCAATTCTTCAGCGCTCAGCCTTCTTTACAGTCCAACTCTCACATCCATACGTGACTACTGGAAAAACCATAGCCTTGACTAGACAGACCTTAGTCAGCAAAGTAATGTCTCTGCTTTTGAATATGCTGTCTAGGTTGGTCGTAACTTTTCTTCCAAGGAGTAAGCATCTTTTAATTTCATGGCTGTAATCACCATCTGCAGTGATTTTGGAGCCCCCAAAAATAAAGTCTGACACTGTTTCCACTGTTTCTCCATCTATTTCCCATGAAGTGATGGGACCGGACGCCATGATCTTCGTTTTCTGAATGTTGAGCTTTAAGCCAACTTTTTCACTCTCCTCTTTCACTTTCATCAAGAGGCTTTTGAGTTCGTCTTCACTTTCTGCCATAAGGGTGGTGTCATCTGCATATCTGAGGTTATTGATATTTCTCCCAGCAATCTTGATTCCAGCTTGTGTTTCTTCCAGCCCAGCGTTTCTCATGATGTACTCTGCATAGAAGTTAAATAAGCAGGGTGACAATATACAGCCTTGACACACTCCTTTTCCTATTTGGAACCAGTCCGTTGTTCCATGTCCAGTTCTAACTGTTGCTTTCTGACCTGCATACAGGTTTCTCAAGAGGCAGTTCAGGTGGTCTGGTATTCCCATCTCTTAAAGAATTTTCCACAGCTTATTGTGATCCACACAGTCGAAGGCTTTAGCATAGTCAATAAAGCAGAAATAGATGTTTTTCTGGAACTCTCTTGCTTTTTCCATGATCCAGCGAATGTTGGCAATTTGATCTCTGGTTCCTCTGCCTTTTCTAAAACCAGCTTGAACATCAGGAAGTTCACAGTTCACGTATTGCTGAAGCCTGGCTTGGAGAATTTTGAGCATTACTTTACTAGCGTGTGAGATGAGTCCAATTGTGCAGTAGTTTGAGCATTCTTTGGCATTGCCTTTCTTTGGGACTGGAATGAACACTGACCTTTTCCAGTCCTGTGGCCACTGCTGAGTTTTCCAAATTTGCTGGCATATTGAGTGCAGCACTTTCACAGCATCATCTTTCAGGATTTGAAATAGCTCAACTGGAATGCCATCACCTCCACTAGCTTTGTTTGTAGTGATGCTTTCTAAGGCCCACTTGACTTCACATTCCAAGATGTCTGGCTCTAGATGAGTGATCACACCATCGTGATTATCCGGGTCGTGAAGATCCTTTCTGTACAGTTAGTTCTTCTGTGTATTCTTGCCATCTCTTCTTAATATCTTCTGCTTCTATTAGGTCCATACCATTTCTGTCCTTTATCGAGCCCATCTTTGCATGAAATGTTCCCTTGGTATCTCTAATTTTCTTGAAGAGATCTCTAGCCTTTCCCATTCTGTTCTTTTCCTCTATTTCTTTGCATTGATCACTGAAGAAGGCTTTCTTATCTCTTCTTGCTATTCTTTGGAACTCTGCATTCAGATGCTTATATCTTTCCTTTTCTCCTTGGCTTTTCACTTCTCTTCTTTTCACAGCTATTTGTAAGGCCTCCCCAGACAGCCATTTTGCTTTTTTGCATTTCTTTTCCATGGGGATGGTCTTGATCCCTGTCTCCTGTACAATGTCATGAACCTCATTCCATAGTTCATCAGGCACTTTATCTATCAGATCTAGGCCCTTAAATCTATTTCTCACTTCCACTATATATTCATAAGGGATTTGATTTAGGTCATACCTGGATGGTCTAGCGATTTTCCCTGTTTTCTTCAATTTCAGTCTGAATTTGGTAATAGGGAGTTCATGATCTGAGCCACAGTCAGCTCCTGGTCTTGTTTTTGTTGACTGCATAGAGCTTCTCCATCTTTGGCTGCAAAGAATATAATCAATCTGATTGCAGTATTGACCATCCGGTGATGTCCATGTGTAGAGTCTTCTCTTGTGTTGTTGGAAGAGGGTGTTTGCTATGACCAGTGCATTTTCTTCGCAAAACTCTATTAGTCTTTGCCCTGCTTCATTCCACATTCCAAGGCCAAATTTGCCTGTTACTCCAGGTGTTTCTTGACTTCCTACTTTTGCATTCCAGTCCCCTATAATGAAAAGGACATCTTTTTTGGGTGTTAGTTCTAAAAGGTCTTGTAGGTCTTCATAGAACCGTTCAACTTCAGCTTCTTCAGCGTTACTGGTTGGGGCATAGACTTTGATTACTGTGATATTGAATGGTTTGCCTTGGAAACGAATAGAGATCATTCTGTCGTTTTTGAGATTGCATCCAAGTACTGCATTTTGGACTCTTCTGTTGACCATGATGGCTACTCCATTTCTTCTGAGGGATTCCTGCCCACAGTAGTAGATATAATGGTCATCTGAGTTAAATTCACCCATTCCAGTCCATTTTAGTTCACTGATTCCTAGAATGTCGATGTTCACTCTTGCCATCTCCTGTTTGAACACTTCCAATTTGCCTTGATTCATGGACCTGACATTCCAGGTTCCTATGCAATATTGCTCTTTACAGCATCAGACCTTGCTTCTATCACCAGTCACATCCACAGCTGGGTATTGTTTTTGCTTTGGCTCCATTCCTTCATTCTTTCTGGAGTTATTTCTCCACTGACCTCCAGTAGCATATTGGGCACCTACTGACCTAGGGAGTACCTCTTTCAGTATCCTATCATTTTGCCTTTTCATACTGTTCATGGGGTTCTCAAGGCAAGAATACTGAAGTGGTTTGCCATTCCCTTCTCCAGTGGACCACAATCTGTCAGACCTCTAAAGTAGACATAAGCTCCCTAAAGTTAAAAACCAATACAACCAGCTATTCCAGTGAGGTATTTCCAATAACATAACAAAGCTCTCTCTTGCTTTGGACGAACATAGGCAGTTTTTGGGCTTCCCTGGTAGCTCAGTTGGTAAAGAATCCAACTGCATTACAGGAGATCCAGGAAGATCCCCTGGAGAAGGAAATGGCAGCCCACTGCAGTATTCTTGCCTGGAGAATCCCATGCACAGAGCCCCTGGAAGGCTACAGTCCATGGCATTGCAAAGAGTTGAACACAACTTGGCAAGTAAACCACCACCACTACCAGGCATTTTCACTCTCCCAAAATCTGTTTTCTTGGTATACATATTGACATGCGAGTTTTGTCCCTTATGATATTGTCTTTGATTTTCTTTACCCCAATTAGAAGCCACTGAGCAGCTTTGTGAAAACCAGGAAGGGGAATCCTTACTGACAACCCATAACTTTATGCCATTGGCACACACCACCAGATACGAAGAAGCTCAGGATGTACTGCTTTGGGGCAAATTCCCAAGGCTCAATATATCACTCAATAATTTGTCACAAGAGAAAAGCACTCTGCTTTTATGAGCATGTCTCTTCCATGGAGTTTGAAAATCATCATGTGCATTATTTGACTTGTAATTTTTAAGGACAAGCAAAAGGAAAAATTAAGAAACTACAGTCCCATCTGTCTAATGATGGGGAGAGGGATCAGTTTAAATTTAGTCACTCACAGTTTATTTGCTTCCATTGACTTCATCTTGTGAAATCAACTTTTTTTCCCCACTTCATTTCTTATTATTCTTGATATCTGAATTTCTTATATCCTGTACAAATGACTATACACAAAAAACAAGGAGCATAAAATGATATTACTATTATGATGAATGAAGTTACCAGCCAAGTTATTATCCCAAGTGTATGACAGTGATTGGACTAGAACCAAGAAACTTTTTTATATCAACTCAGTTTTGAATCTCTCTGCTTAGCTTAAATATTAGATTTGATTTTAAAATTAATAAATGTACTTAGTGAAATGTTCAATAATATTAAAAATAATAAAAATAAACCTTCTTCCCACACCAGATCTATATTCCTTCCCTCTAGAGGCATCAACTGTTACCGGTTTCTATCAGTCCTTCCAGAAATTATTTAGGCTTACACAAGTGTCACAGTTATGAATTCTGTCCACAAAATTGGGTATCAGAGAAATAAAACTTTCTTTATTCTTTTTTTTTTAACTCGATGTCTTTTCATTGTGTCCCTTCTACCAATAGTGAAAACTTAATTTCGGTCAACTTTAGCTTCCCTTCTCCCATTTTTCTGGTGTTGTAGCTAAGTATCAGAGAGCTTATTAGTTCAAAGGCAAGGAGTAGGTGGGGACACACCTCTTATTCCCCAGTCCTCTGTTCCTACAGATATCCACTGAATCCTCCTTGTCTCATCTAGTTTTTGGTGACTGGTCCATACAGGTAGCCTTCTCGCCTGTCCTAATCACTCACTCCTTCATGACGATTGCTCCATTTGATCCCTGCTTGAAGGCATGACAACTTCTGCTGCTCCTGGGTTTGGCTGTGAATGTGTCTGTGATGCTCTTCTGTGCTGTCATGCCACTGTGGTCTTTCTGCCTCCCTGGGGTGCAGAGTATAGAGTCCTCCTGTGCTTTGACCCCCAAAGGGGGGTCTCCCTATGGCATTGCCAAAGAAGTGGCCTTTTGTCTCCCATTCTCTCAGCCATTTCTGTTTGCTTTGTTCAAATAAAAAATGAGAAGTAAAGTTACAAGTGAAGAGAACAGCAAAACCCTTTCATGGGAATATAGTGACCCCTCAGGCTTAATGAGAGTGAGGCTTCTCCACCTTAACTTTGCCCTGATGCTGGGCCACATGCAGGTAGACCTCTGGATCACAACAATAACCACATCAGGTCAAATGTACTGTTGAACCCAAGAGACTGAGAGAAAGAATGTGGATAGAGCGACACTGAATACCAGCACTGTTGACAGTTCTCCAATATCAAGTGTGTTCAGTGTGATTACACTCCTGATGATGGAGATGGATCAGTAGAGTCTTGTCCCAATAGAGACAACTCTATAGCCAAAAAGAAAAGAAAAAAAAAAAAAACATAGGAAGGAATCTTTGTAGGTCTTTACTTTCCTTTGTTTTGGCTTACAGATTATCCCTTTAATACTTGTGTTCTGAAGATCACAGAAGGAATCCAGAGCTGTAATATCACTAGGCTATGATGTTCTAGTGAGAAATGGGAGACTGTTAGAACTAAATTTAGAAGGAAAGTAAAGACCTACAAATACACTCTATCTCAACATTTCACTTAAGCATGTTCTACTTGAGTCTAAACTACCTTTTTTATAGTTTCTTTTTATGAATTAATTATTTTAGTATCATATAAACACTGTCAGTATTCCATATGAATGGTGAGAAATCTTGATTTTTTTTTAATTAAAAAGAACTACACCTAATAGCAAAAAACTAGTAACATCCCAGGTACCCATAAACAGGAGAATGGATAGTGATACATTCATACAGTAGCATGCTATTCGGAAAGAAAAAAGAATGACTTATTGATAGCTGAAACAACATGGTTGAATTTCAAAAATATTATGTTGAATGAAAGAAGCCAGATCCAAAATAATTCTTACTGTACGATCCTACTTACATGAAATCTAGAATAGATGATATTATCAAAAGTGCTAGAAATTAGATTAGTGATTGTTTCAGGGATGGGGAATTGACTGGTAAGGAGCATGAGGAAATTTCTGGGGTAATTAATATGTTATATATAGTATTATGAGAGCATGGGTTACATAGATGTGTACCTTTGTCACAGCTTAAGATCCGTGTATTTCCCTGTGTGGAAATTTACCTCAGTAAAAAATTTCAACAGTAATTTTTAAAAATGAGAAAAGTTAAGAAATAAGTGACATTTATGATTCATAACTTGAGTTAAAAAGAGTTCAGAGAGATGGAGAGAGAAAGTTAAAAGAACTTAAAAGTGAGTAAATTTAAAAAAAATAATTTAAGTTTTCTTAAGAGATGTCTTTACCCTCTAAGCAATTTGAAAGTCAGGAAGAATCTTTGTTTTGGCTTACAGATTATCCCTTTAATGCTTGTGTTCTGAAGATCACAGAAGGAATCCAGAGCTGTAATATCACTAGGCTATGATGTTCTAGTGGGAAATGGGAGACTGTTAGAAAACATGATGATAAATAGCAACTAGAAGACAACAGATGTTTCCCCTCCAGCACAATAATAATAGCAGAGATGTTCTATTCAGCAGAGATCAGGGAAGAACAAGAGTCACTCATCAGAAGAAGCATCTTAGATGAATAAGTTGTGATGCCAACAGGGATATGAGACATCAAGAAGAGAGACACAAATGAAGTTGTCTCAGATCCTATGGCACATGAAGACCTCTGTCAATTGGCTTATCATACAGAAAGCCCCACAGTTTACAGCTAAGGAAGCTAAAACTGTGGCCGGCATTGCATAGAGTTGCTTGAATCAAGAAAAGACTAGAACATTTCCATTTTTATATGTAAAAAGATCACACTACAGAACTAGAGAAATTGAGATCACAGACTCTGCTGCATCTGGTAGTCTCTTCAAAATCCTAATTTATTGGAACAGTTACCCAGAAATGGAGCAAAAAAAATTGGTGATTTGGCGTATTAAAGTTTATTTTCTTTGAGAAAAATAGTTATCTAAACAAAGACCCTAAAACGACTGAAATTTTAGTATGGGGGTGAGTTATTCTAGCTGAATCTTTCTTCATTCAGTGATCAGTAGTTTAACCCGTGTGAGATAAAAGAAGTCAAGTGAGCAGTAAAACTACTTCAGAGTTCTTTAGTATCTTGGAGCCCCCATAGAAAACAGGAGAGGGGACTCCATTTAGTAGACAGGTGTGAAAACTACAATATAAATGTAGTTTCCAGGAAGAGAACAAAGTAAATTTGATGACCAGTGTCACTGGGGGCGGGGGGTGGGGGGGAGTAGATAGAAGTACATCCACATTGTTCAATGTACAACTGGCCTGTGGGTGGTAAGCCTGTAAGATCTGATGGGTGAAGGAAGCACTCACCATGGGCATCAAGGTCTGCACATCACTGCTGACGGATTTCCAAGGGGACTTTTGTTGTTGTTGTAGTGATGACCACTTGGAATCATGTCACCTAATATGCCATCTTACCTATTTGACATGAAACATATACCTTATAAGTTTTCAGGAGCTGGTGACACAGGGAGACTGTGAATGGGTAATAAATGTCTGTAAAATAATATTTTATCTGATGACTTACCTTTGCCAAAACCTCTAATATATCACTGTAGTTTGGGTTGTGGAATTATAATTCAGTTTTAAGGTTTATTGGTCCAATATTCTGATCTTTTTAAAAAGTGTACTTATTATTTATTTGATTGTATTGGATCTTAGTTGTGGCCGGCAGGATCTTTAATTTTCTTCTGCAGCATGTAGGATTTTTGTTGCAGCATGTGGGATCTAGTTCCTAGACCAGGGATCAAACCTAGGCCCCCTGCATTGCATTCAAGGAGTCCTAGCCACTGGACCACCAGTGAAGTCCCCTGATACTCTGATCTTCTGTGCATCTTTTTCTACTTTTTCTCTTTGTCTTCTTGACCTCCCCTTTTTCTACTTTCTCTCAGTCTCTCTTCTCCTTTGTTAGTAACTTTTTTCTCTTATGATTAAACTCTCCTCTAACCTTCTTTCTCTTGCTTCCTCCCCCTCCTTCCACTTACCCTGATGTAATTGCTCTGGGGAAAACTTCATCAACAATAGAAAGGTTAACCAGGAGGTGTCCTACTATTAAAATAAGGTGTGAATCTGGAAGCTTATTATTTCCTTCTTTAATCTCTGTTTTTTATGACAGAAATAAGAACTCACTCAATGGAATTAAATGTCAAGTACATTTGAAACAAATGAGAAAATATTTCCTCAAGCAGCATGTAGTAGAATTCACCATAGTAGGAGGTCAGAATATTGCATTCAGTAGTAGAGTATTAGAAGGGATATTTTTAATTCAAATAATATTTGTCATTATAGCTGTTAACAAAGGAGAAATTAAATTTTTAAACTCCCTGATGAATAGGAGGAGTTCTCTTACCTTCCTCAGTGAGAAGTAATGAGAAAGAATGAACTATAAATGGAATTTGTCATTTTCATATTTAGAGCATGTGTTAGTTCCTTAGAAAAAAAAAGTCATGACGTTGTTGAAGGTGATATTATTTTCAATCTTATAGAGTGGACTTTCCTTGCTGTTTTTCTAAAAATCTTCCGTATTTACAAAGAATTCTTTGAGGGTTTTTCTTTTTTTTTAAGTGTGGTCTTTCACAAGTAAATAGTCATGCCTTTTTACTATAAAACATCATCTCTTTGCTATAAAATATGGTCAAAAGTTGAGTGTTCTGCTTATTGAGGTTTTTTTGTTTGTTTGTTTGTTTGGTGTTTTGTTTTTTTTTTTTTTTTGGAGTATAGTTGGTTGCTTGTTGAGGTTTCAGTGGAAAGTACAAGGAGCTCCAGTGTCTCCAAATGAAGTCAGCTGACTTTCCACCTCCCAGATGGCTGACAGGGTTCTATTTACTTTGATAGATTCACCAGTCCCTGATCTGGCCTTGCCTTTCAAACTCACACATTAGATTATCAACACATGCAGTGTGAGCTGTACCTGGGGGAACAGACTTGTTATCTTTGGGTCAGGAAATTTTAAGAGATTTCTCTTTAATCTTTCCACTTTTAAAGTACGTTTTATAATCAGATCAAATATTAAAAGTATTTTAATATCTCTGTTCAGAAATGCTGGTGAATAGACAGTTCTGACTCAGAGAATACCAGACATCGCCTCCTTTAGAGGCAATAAATTACAGAGATAATACAGTGTCCCCAGTCTTGGGGACAAACAGCATGTATCCCAAATGAGAATTTGATAACTGATTGTCACTGAGTTTCCAGATGATTAACTTGTTTCAGCAGAGTGACTGACTAAAGGCTGAGTGCTTTCAGTCTGATCTAAAAAGAAGAATGAGCCATGTAATTAGACTGCTCTTGAGAAAATAGTATTTAGGTTATTTATTTATTGTTATCAGGATGATGTCACCACCAACCATTCATAAATCTCTGACTGTTCGATGGAGCCAAGTTTCTCATTAATCCTCCTCCTCTTTCCAGTGTCCTAAAAGTCCTGTGTGAGTCTCTGTAGGACATGGGGACCACAGGGACTCTGGGGACATTTCACTCCAGCTTCCTCTGTGTCTCCTGAACAGGGACTTTGGCACGTTTTCCAGCCTAATAATTTTAAAGTCAGGATTAAAAACATAATTATACCTTCAGAAGTGTGCTCTCTACAGCACAAATGCACATTGCATATAATTTCTAAACAAAAAACAGCCACCTAAATTAAAAAAACAAAAACAAAAACGGAGTATTGACACCAAAATAACAAGTTTCAAACTGCCAAGGAGCTTGTTAGAGTGAAAACCAAATCTTGGCTCAAAGCATTCTTTTTCTTTTATGTTTACAGTTTAACCCTACATGTGTTGGTCAACAAGTACCTGCCTTCATCCTTACTGATTCCTCTATGGTTTTGTTAGTGGAAAAAAATGGCAGTATGATAATGTGTATATAAAATAGGGATGAATTATCTAAGGATGTACATGACCAAAGGAATATTGAATTTGCTTATGTACTTTGTCCAGTAAATTCATTCTAAATACTTTCTATGAAGTCCATGACATTTCTTTTATTTTTGTACATCTGTATTATCAAAGCAAAATCCCTTATCCTATAAATGAAAAAAAAACAACTTTTAAGAAAAGATGCTAGGTTTTCCAGATGAACTCTGATAGCAAAAATGATGAAAAACATTTTTGAAATGCACATGATTTTTGTAGAACTGGAGTTCTTTTCTTTTCCTGACCACATTAGAGTGGAGTGGGAAGAATATTGGACAAGGAGTCAGGAAAACTGGCCTCTAGTCTCATTCTATAATTTGTAAAATGAGGGGGTAATGAAATTCAGTAATACTTCAGATGCCCTCCAACTTGAACGCTTAATGATCTGTGAACTCTAGTAATAGATAAGATTCATGTGGTACCTAAGCATGTGATAAATAGATTCAGAGAGAGCTCAATAAATTCAGGCTTTGCATGGTCTTTGGGGATAGCAAGCATTTCCCTTAAAATGTCTTTTAATCATACTGTTCATGAGAGTATATTTTGAGGTGGGCGATTCATATGATGTGCCAAAGTATTTGTCAGATTCTTATGTTCTGTTTTTCATATGGAGAAAAAGAAGAGGGGAGTAGTTTCTTAGATTAGAGAAATATTCACTATTACTTTTAAGCAGAGAAGCAATTCATTTCTAATCCTTAGCTTGGGAGGTCACATCCCTTTTTAAATTGAAAAACAAAAATCTGTTTAACTGAAATTATTTAAAACTTCCTCTTTCCATCAATCTCTGAAGAATATGTTACCTTACTTTACAGAACCCATCATTTTCTTGAACAAATTCAGTTGGGAAACTACAGGTTAAAATGTTAGAAATAAATAGCACTTTTCTTGGTGTTTGTACCACTAAAGCTCAACACAGTGCCTATAGGTTCCTAGCCCAAGTTTGTTAATTATAAGAATGAATTAATGAATGATAAATGAGTAGATACACCATTGGCAGCTAAGAGTGGATTGGATTTGACTACCCAGAGGGATGTGTTTTCAAAATAACTTAAAAAAAATTATGTTGACAAACCCAGTCATACTGTGAGAAATTCAAGCAAAGGGCATTTAAAAGACCTTGACGGGAAACTAACAGATTTGTTTCATCAGTCCTTGGTGAAGCCATTGTGACTCCAGGTAGCAACAATTCAGTGAGTAATAGCTGGTATTTCAAGATCTTTAAGATTCAACCGGGTACCAATGCCTTTGTTAATTTTAAGTTTCTGGAGCTATAAAGCACATCAAGGAAGAAAAAGGTCCAGAGGGGTTGTTGAGCCAAGTGGGAAGAATGCTGTAACTGATTGCCTTTTTTGTGTGTTTTATTGGTTTTTTTTAACTCTTGTTATTCCACAAAATAGAAGTGGTTCTCCAAACACATCAAACATCTACTGTCTATTTCCTGGTTCCCTAGTGCCAGGCTATAGGTACCTATGCTAGAATCATCTTTAAACAATATACAGATATCTAGGCTACACCTGAATCCTATTTAACCTAAACTGTGGGTGATGGGGATTTGAAATACATGTGTTTATACAGATATTATTTTCCTGATATACAGTTGATTTGGGAACTGCTGATCAATATTTATCGGAGAAGGCAATGGCACCCCACTCCAGTACTCTTGCCTGGAAAACCCCATGGACGGAGGAGCCTGGTAGGCTGCAGTCCATGGGATCTCGAAGAGTCAGACACGACTGAGCGACTTCACTTTCACTTTTCACTTTCATACATTGGAGAAGGAAATGGCAACCCACTCCAGTGTTCTTGCCTGGAGAATCCTAGGGCCGGAGGAGCCTGGTGGGCTGCCGTCTACGGGGTCGCACAGAGTTGGACACGACAGAAGCGACTTAGCAGCAGCAGCAGCAGATCAATATTTATAGATAGAATGATTGCTTTGAGAATTCAAATATCCGGCCTTGGACTTCACACCAACAGTGATGCTTTTAGTTTAGAATTACTGGAGGAAAATGTCAGATAGTCCATTTGAGGGTTGAACAATCTTTTAATTTCTCTTGAAAACGCTTATTTTTCTTCTGAGTCATTTCACAAAGCCTTGGAGGACAAATAATCCTCATCTATCACTAAGAAGCCCACTATGATTTTGATGCTACTTCTCTGTACTTCAAAATCACACTCCTTGGGAAAAATTAATGTATAGTTTTAAGAACAGAAAAATAGTAGTAAAAAGTTCATGTAACAGATTCTCTGTGGGGGGAAAAAAAACCTAACATACTTGTTTTGGATGAAAATGTTGGAATTCATATTAAAAATAGTTAAAACTTATGCTAACATTTGTATCATGCTTGCTCTGTTTGAAGTGTGCCAGGCCCTATTTGAAGTGCTTTAGACCTCAAGCTTTAGGGCTTCCCTGATAGCTAAGTTGCTAAAGAATCCGCCTGCGATGCAGGAGACCTGGGTTCAATTCCTGGGTTAGGAACATCAGCTGGAGAAGGAATGGGCTACCCATTTCAGGATTCTTGTGTTTCCCTTGTGACTCAGCTGCTAAAGAATCTGCCTGCAATGTGGGAGACCTGGGTTCGATCTTTGGGTTGGGAAGATCCCCTGGAGAAGGGAAAGGATACCCACTTCAGTATTCTGGCCTGGAGAAATCCATGGACTATACAGTCCATGGGGTCCCAAAGAAAGTGGACACGACTGAGCGACTTTCACTTTTCACATCAAGCCAAGCATAAAATGGTGAACAAGAGACATATTTGTTGCACCATGAAACTACTACTGTGTCTCTTCTAACATAAAGGACATTTTATTAGAATCTTTCTTTACAGTAATCAAGCAAAGATTTCAATCTACTAAGATATGAGATACTACTGTTTAAAATTCCATGTCACCATTCGTCTGCTGATGGGCACCTAGGTTGTTTCCTTGTCCTGGCTATTATAAACCGTGCTGCGATGAACCAATACAATATTGTAAAGTAATTAGCCTCCAATTAAAATAAATAAATTTAAATTAAAATTCCATGTCAGAAGTTGTTCTCTGTTTATTTTATTTTTTTATTTTTTTTTCAATTTCAGAGCTGTTTTATTTATTTTTATTTTTATTTATTTATTTTTTTTTATTTTACTTTACAGTTCTGTATTGGTTTTGCCATACATTGACATGAATCTACCACAGGTGTACATGCGTTCCCCAAAAAATCAAAGCTTCTTGACATTGTTGATCTTCTTTGTGTGGGAGTATAGCTCAAAAGATTAGAATATTTTTTCCATGCAATACACATATAGGAAATATGTCTATTTATTTGCCAAGTTTTTACTTATTGTGCTTCTGCCTCTTGGCTTTATGAGCTTCATGGTATCTTTTCATACCTTTGTCTTCTTCCTATTTGAATAGGACTTCCTGCTCCTTCTTTTCTCTGAGATTAGCAAACAACTGAAAGGGTCTGATACAACAATCTTCATAAACAAAGGGCATACATAGTGCCCTGTCCACAGTGTTTGGCACCTAGAATGTGAAAGTCTTTGAAAATGTCCTTTCTACATGAAATACAGCTCTCATGCACTTCGAGGTTCAGACTAAGAAAACATAGTTCAGTCTTTCTACATGTAATGATTGTAGGTTGAAATATCATAATGCCAGAGCATTATAAATGTTACTGTAAATATGCAAAGTCAAATCCACATTATTTGTATTGTCAATTTATACTGAAGACATGAATATATTTAATTTTGATATTCTGTTCTAAGATTTTATTAGCCACTTCATAATAATAAGGAAAGCAACTAAGTAAATTATTTGCAAGTTTAACATTAACTCAGTATCCAAAATTTGCTTGGATTAGAATTTATATTTATTTCATATTATTATGTGGATTAAATACAATCTGATTCCATTATTTTTTGCATGGTACATTTTGTAGACTTGCACATCTATTTTAGGACAGTTATTTTAAACATTGATGTTAATCATAATTCAAAATGAAAGGTTTAAATTTGTAAAACAGCTTTTGATTTCAGAGATATATGGTTTTAGTTCATTATATAAGTGTATATAACTTTGCTTATCTTTAATATTAGCAAAATACTTGTATTAAACATAGTATGTTATATAATAATTGATAATAATACTGACTGCCGCTATTAAGTGCCTACTATAAGATTAGTTCTGTACTCTGTGTTTTATATACATTCTCTCATTTAATCCTCATGATAACTATGTGATATTTAGTTCAGTGTTATTATCTTCATATTACAGATGAGAAAACTGAAACTTTGGGAAGTTAAAGTAACCTCCAGTGCGAGTAACTGAGAGAACTAGGATTGAACTTCAAGTCTTTCTGTTTTCATGCTTCCTTAACTTGTCACAATATAAAATACCATTACCTACCTGGAAATGTTGATTTAAACTGAATAACAGTATCTATTACATCTTTTGAGTGATAAACCACTCTGTGCTACTTAGTTTGCAGACTGAGGTTGCGTTCTGTGTTCCCATAGGGTGGAATGTAACAACTGTGAGACTGGAGAACAGTGTGGTGCAATTATGCATGGCAATGCTGTCACCTTCTGTGAGCCATATGGTCCAAGAGAATTGGTAAGTATGTGCTATTTATGTACATTATTCCAAATACATTGTCTTTACTGAGCTTTTTTGGCAACAAAGGTTTTCCTACTCAATTCCAATTCAGATGAAAATGTGCAGTATTACTTATGAGTCCTATTGCAAATATCTCAAAATTAGGAGGAGTGATTTTAGTTTATTTTCAAATGTAAAAAAACAAAGAATTTAGTAAAAAAATTGGCAGCATCAATGGGTCTCATTAAACATGGCACATCATATGATTATATGGCTTTTTAAAGGGTATGAGATGCATGACATATGATATATACAAGAGACAGGTATTATATATATAATATCTACATAATTTGTTACTTTATAAGTCCTTGTATAAAGCTTTACTTTTATACTTCTTATCTCCTTGCAATTGAAAAATGTTAGATAAACAATTTTATCACATTATTTTTACACTTTCTTAATCACCTAGAAACTTTAATGAAATATTTAAAGTGAAAGAGCAGACTAAATAAACCAGTTCTTAAAAAAGTTTGGTTTATGCCAAATTGTTTGATAGTAGGTTATTTTAATTTAGATGATTAGACTTTGTTTGCCAAAAATAAGTCCTTGGATCATGTGTAAAATGCAACATGAGCATTCTAAAATTGAAAGCAATTAAATCATTAGGCATCAAATATGACTAATGAGCCTTTTGTTGTCACGTGGTACTTCTTTCTGGCACCAAGACTACATTCATTTCACATTCTTGAAAAAGGATGTATTCTTTTTCTTGAAAAAGCTAATTGTTGTCTTACACTTCAAGCTCAGTTTCTTTGTACCTAATGTTCTTTCTGCAGCATCTCTTATGCTTTGCCTTTCAACTTGAGTTTCAATGCCTCTCCTTTTTTCTCCCACATCTTCCTTATCATGGAGCTTTTAGTAACAAGTTGTATTTTTCACCCCTCCATCATACATTATGTTTCAAATTAATTAATTGTAAAAGTGGCCAAAAGACTGCCTTCCAACTTAAAAGGAGGAAAAAAACCTAGCTAGGTAATTAAAGGAAGATTTAGTTGTCAAATTGTGAAAGTCAATTAATTTTTATAACATGGTTCTTATTTTATGCTGCTTGAATACCCCTTTCATGGCAATAGATAAATTTAATTTATTAAACATACGAGCTTCAGAACGTTGATAAATTGAAGAGTTTTTAGTTGAAATTAGAACACAAACAGAATTAATTGGATGCAAATTAAAATAATAGGTACTCATAATTCAAGTCTTACAAGGTGTTATAATATTCCTGCAAAACAAATGTGACTCTGTAGTGAAAGTCTTCTTGAAAAAAATAGATTTGCTAGTACATCTTAAATAATATACCATGACTGAATTAATTATCTATAAACCTTAAAACAAAATTAAATTTTTGTCATAGTTAATTGAGCTTAGAATAAATGCCCATTTTAGAATGTCCTCCCCACAGTAATATTTCAGGAAATGCTTGGCCAATTCTTTTTTGTTTCTAATTAATGAGAAATAAACATATCTAAGAATATAATGCCAAAATTCATATTTCTGTAGCATAGAAACTGAAGTATCTAGTTTATTTGATTCCATGTATATTTAATTCTGATAATTTCACTATATTCCAGTATATTGACTATTAGAGTTTATATGCCCAATGGGCTAGTTTTGAATTGTGTTATATAATTAATATAAAATTAGCTTTTTAACCAAGAAGGAAAATATTCAAAAGAATTATCTTCACCCAAGAAATGAAAAAACATACACAGATTTATGTTTACATCATAAGTATTTCCCTAATATGAGTTGTGTTGTAGACTCAAAGGGAACAAAATGAAGATTCATTAACAAAGATAAGAATGACATCTACATTTTATACACTAGGAACTTCCAGTTTCCAGTTATTTTTATACTGTATTGGTATCCCAGGAGTAAAAATATATATTGTATCCAAGTTGTGTTTACAGAAGAAAGATCAATCAAAGGAAAAGTGACGAATTCAGTTGTCAGTTAACAGGCTATTATCCACTAAAATTCAAATATTTGCACTTTAAAACTGAATCCAATAAAAACTGTTGTGCGTGAGAACTGATGAAAGTTATCAGCCCCCAGATATCACTTTTAAAAGTAGATATGTATACTTTAAAATTTTTCATAAATCCAGTTCTTACTGAAATTGTGAAACAAGGAACCATAGATCAAGGCAAAGAACTTTGGTAGGCCTTATTTTTAAAAATGCCTAAAAGAGCATTTCCATTTTGTGAATTTAGTCAAATGGCCATTTCATTTCAATAAAAGCCAAAGCCTGTGAGAGGAGGTATCTGCTACCACATGGGCATACTGTGCATCTGTGTTCCCACCACTGCTCTGCTACACAAGCCTCACGTGTTTCATTACCTCAGTGAAGTCTCCACGTGTCAGGGGAGGGCACTAACTTGATTCATTTTGCTAGTCTGAATTGAAGGTAATGAGGAATTCATTTACCCACTCCTCTAAGAGAAAATGTGCTCTTTCAGAGCTTAAAATAAAATTAGTTATGTTACTCTCCATGTAACAAAATAAATTATTTACTCAATTTTTCTCTCATATTTGGAAATGTGTTTTAGTTACAGTGAGGAGTTTGGGCTAAAACAAGATTAAATTCAATAAAAATTTGTAGGGAAGAAGTGTAGAATGAACAGATTCAGCCTGCAGTGAATTCTTCAGATTCATTTGGTGAACATACTAATTTTCTATAATTTGGAGTTTATTTGATAATTTAAGAACAGTGAGAT
This sequence comes from Oryx dammah, assembly GCF_014754425.2. Lineage (NCBI taxonomy): Eukaryota > Metazoa > Chordata > Mammalia > Artiodactyla > Bovidae > Oryx > Oryx dammah. The sequence goes on along the minus strand of NW_024070202.1, from coordinate 45,392,896 downwards.
TTGGTAGTGAAAAAGTCCTCTCTCTGATGTTCATAGTTGCTGTAATAAATCATCAAAATCTCTTTAAGAGGTTCTTTAGTTTTCAGAATGGCTGATGTAATAACTTTGCAGACTGAAATTATGTATTTGAACTCAAGAATAATAAATAATTTATAATACCCAAATGTAAATATAGGTGAATAGATTTTATACGCAGTGCTTTATTGGTTTTTTTTTTTTTCTCTTCATCTTTCCTATACTTTCTTGTAGCTGACAATTTCACTAATAAACTAAATTGGGTCAAGGTAAAGGAATGAGAGTCAATCATTCCAACAGTCCTTAGCTTCCCTGGTGAAGAAAACAAATAATGGGATCAATGACTAATCAAAGTCTAAGGTCACCCTCAGTTAGCACATGTAATTTGAAATTTGGCACTATTTCAAGTGATTTACTGTTTGCTAGCAGAGGTCACAGATGTGAAACTTGATCATCCAGGTGACACAGGCATCATTTATTACACCCTCAGGATAAGTATCAAAGACTCTCTCATATATTTAATGCACTAGCAATAGCAATAACCATGGTGCTTTTAGCTTATATAATGCCATACCATTGTTTCAAAGAACTTACATTCAGGGGTATTTCATAACTCATCTGGGAATTATTCAGTTACATGAAATCAGAGGAGGAAAAGAGCATTCATTCAATTTTTGTGAAAATTTTTAAAAATTTCCATGTGCCTCTTTGGACTTTAAGATCAAATTTTCCAAGTGGAAACCCCTGTGGGTAAATAGATACTCTAAAAGTTATGGGGGAGGGAAAAAACAGATTTCTTTTAACCCTGCAGGGCATTTGGTTCTGTCCAAGGCATCCATGAGACATTCGGTCTCTGAAACATTTCAGTTCAGTTCAGTTCAGTCGCTCAGTCGTGTCCGACTCTTTGCGACCCCATGAATCGCAGCATGCCAGGCCTCCCTGTCCATCACCAACTCCCGGAGTTCACTCAGACTCGCATCCATTGAGTCAGTGATGCCATCCAGCCATCTCATCCTCTGTCGTCCCCTTCTCTTCCTGCCCCCAATCCCTCCCAGCATCAAAGTCTTTTCCAATGAGTCAACTCTTTGCATGGCGTGGCCAAAGTACTGGAGTTTCAGCTTTAGCATCATTCCTTCCAAAGAAATCCCAGGGTTGATCTCCTTCAGAATGGACTGGTTGGATCTCCTTGCAGTCCAAGGGACTCTCAAGAGTCTTCTCCAACACCACAGTTCAAACGCATCAATTCTTCAGCGCTCAGCCTTCTTCACAATCCAACTCTCACATCCATACATGACTACTGGAAAAACCATAGCCTTGACTAAACGGACCTTAGTCGGCAAAGTAATGTCTCTGCTTTTCAATATGCTGTCTAGGTTGCTCATAACTTTTCTTCCAAGGAGTAAGCGTCGTTTAATTTCATGGCTACAATCACCATCTGCAGTGATTTTGGGGCCCCAAAAAATAAAGTCTGACACTGTTTCCACTGTTTCCCCATCTATTTCCCATGAAGTGATGGGACCAGATGCCATGATCTTCGTTTTCTGAATGTTGAGCTTTAAGCCAACTTTTCCACTCTCCTCTTTTACTTTCATCAAGAGGCTCTTTAGTTCCTCTTCACTTTCTGCCATAAGGGTGGTGTCATCTGTATATCTGAGGTTATTGATATTTCTTCCGGCAATCTTGATTCCAGCTTGTGTTTCTTCCAGTCCAGTGTTTCTCATGATGTACTCTGCATAGAAGTTAAATAAGCAGGGTGACAATATACAGCCTTGAGGTACTCCTTTTCCTATTTGGAACAAGTCTGTTGTTCCATGTCCAATTCTAACTGTTGCTTCCTGGCCTGCACACAGATTTCTCAAGAGGCAGGTCAGGTGGTCTGGTATTCCCATCTCTCTCAGAATTTTCCACAGTTTATTGTGAAACATTTGGTAGATACCAAAAGGTCCTTGAGATTTGGTCTATCCAAAACGTCATGACCAAACAACGTGAGCTTGTTTGGTCTACATTAAATGGTTTAGGACACGACCAAATATTGTGGATTTTTTGTAGTGGACTGGTGTCTTTTGGACATTTTGGATAGGACCAAATGTCTGCTAACCTCTTTTAAAGAAATCTTGAAAAAGAGCTAGTATTTTTGTTATCTAAAGAAATTTCTATTAGTGCATTTTTCTCTAATGACTCTGGTGTGAGGAAGGGAATAGGAAACAGAGTTCTAGACATGGGGGGCCAGTTTTTTCTTAAATAATCTGTGATAATGAAAGATTTAAATAGAGAATTTCATCTGATACCCTGACACCAGTGATTCTTGCAATGGTAAAAACAAATTAGGAGCTGATAGCCATACTGATATCTAGACAACTTATAAAAAGGTCTCTCTTGCCCTCCCCTTTGTTACCTTTTCTGTTTCTTCATGAATTTTAAAGCCACATAATTAAAACATACACTCCAACACCACTTTCCAAATTGTGTTGTGGAAATGGAAAGCACAATTCGATCTTTTCATATTCACATTTCAGCTGAATTCTGGTACTTCAAGAAGCTTATTCACTATTTGTCCACCAGTTCCCACAGTGATTCATGAACTGGGTATCTCTTAACCCTTTTGCCATGGTGGACTCCATTGTATGGGGGCTACAAAGTCCAAGAGTATTATTATGACACTTAAGAAGACTACTCCTTCTGCCATGTTTAAAACATAGTTATCCACTTCCTATTTTATTGGGTGCAGTCATAGGAGGCATCCCATACCTTAGCTCATGGGATCAGAAACCCAACAAGAGTCACTGAAAATGAGAACCAAAAGAAAAAAGAAGGAAAATGAGAACCTTATTTCTCACCATACTTGAGCTGGTATGGGTCAAAGTAATTGCTCCATAGAATGAATGAATGAAAAAAAATTAATTTTTTTTAAAATTTTTAATTTATTTAAAATTAAATAAAGTACCATTCCTTTTCCAGAAAGGGGAAAGTTATTTAGGCATGCTTTTTCATGAAACTAAAGGAAAATAATAGCAGTGTGTTAGAAGAGTATTTCTACTCCTATAATTTGATTATTTGGGGGAGGGGGTAGCAGTTTTATTGAAAAATAATCCTCATACACTACAATTCATTCATTTAAAGTATACAATTCAAGGTTTTCACCTTAATCACAAAATTACACAGCCATTACCACAATCAATTTTAGAACATTTTTATCATCCTCCAAAGAAATTCTGCATCTTTTACCTGTTGTAATTTTATTTACTTTTCAAAATATTCCTACTCTTCTCATATGTTTTAATTTTGGTCCCAGTTTTAATGACATTTTTATGGGCCTCAGGCCTACTGATGAGGAATGAGAGAAGGATGCAGTGAGTAGAGGGGGCTGTGCTAAGTGCCTGGTAAATTACACCAAGAAGAGTTTTAAACAAGACCCTGAGAAATGTACTAGGAGTGCCTAAGTGAGCCTCTCCCAGAGAAACACAAAACATATTGACAGAAACAAGCTAATCACTGGATAAATATAACCTTTGTTTATGGCTCCTTTCCATCCTCTTAATTTTCACTCTCTCCCCTTCTGAATCCTTTGCCTCTTTCTCCTGCCCTCTATCTTGTCTGATTTTGGTATATTCCTTTTTCTAGATTACCACAGGCCTTAATACAACAACAGCTTCTGTCCTCCAGTTTTCCATTGGTAAGTGTTGTTAGCAATTAAGCAATTTAACTTGGAAATGTTTGTTTTAATCATTGTGTTCCAGCAGGATTATGGTGCCAAATGCTTTTAGATTTAGAAAAGAGTAAGTCTTAATACTGCAGTAAATAATTTAAAACATTTTTAAAGTGAAATTTAAAAAATTTTAAATGCTGTTCTCATTTCTCTCTGGCAGTGAGTGGTATGTAAAAACAATCCAGGTAATCCAAAACATTTTAAAGGTAGTTACATGTGGATTTTGAGTGTATTGGAATATTATATTACACAGAATGACCTTACTAATAATGTTTTTCTCAGATTAAGACTGAAATCTGTTAAATTTCCTGCATTTTTACTGAATGGTAGTAAAAAAGGATTATTTATTTATGGCTGAGAGAAACCAATTTAGGCTTCATGTTTGACATAAGTAATCTATGTTTGATTAATTCACACACCAATAATTTAAAAATGACTGTATCTAACAATATTTCTTTTAGGTGCTTTGTATTTGAGCTAAAAATTTCTACACAAAGCATTCAGTAAAATAAGGTTATCTTTTAGACAAGTGTGTATAGTTTTGCTATCTATTATATTATTTTCCATTTGAATTTTCAAAGTTTTATATTAATAAATAACATGTGTGTTTCCAAAGGGAACATTCTAAGTAAAGAAAGATATTGCCTTCTAGATGGGGGCTAATTTTTGGTCTTGGTTTTATAACATGGACTCCTCCTGGCCTCTCCCCATGACATGAGGACTGCTGACAGCCATGCCTCTGAGATAGCACCCTCCACTTTCAACCATCTTCACTGTCATATCTTTGGGGATCCACCACTAGTGAAAGAATTGTTTCTCTCACTACGCTTCTAGTCCTAATTGCAGAACAGTGCTCTTGCAGCCCACTGTAGTTGATTTCCTAAGAGCAATTTTCTTTAAGTCATGTAGTTGTCATTTTTCCCTCAGGTCGCACCCTTTCAGTTTCTGTTAGCTATAATGTGCACCTGCTTGTGTACAATTTGGACTCTTCTCACATTGATAGCATTACCTCCAACAATTTACAAACTACTCAGAAGTCCTTACGTGGTCATAAGGAAAGCATTAACAAAAAAAATAAAATAATAAGGTTTTTGGTAGGAAGGTTTTTTTGATCTATTAGCAAGTGTATAATAAATTTTCTATAATGAGCATATAATACTTCTATAATCAGAAAAAAGAGCTCATTTTTTTGTAGTTGCAGTGCTACAAAAACAGGATTTTTTTCAATTGTAGCATGATAGGCTAGTGTAACTTAGAGATTCTTAACCAGAATAAATGTGTTTAAATTCATTATACTACTATTACAAAATATAAGCTAGATTTTTTTATTTACCAATAGTCTGAGCATTTATTAATAATAATATATTAATTTCAGATAAAGAACACAAGAGAATCTTCTTTTAAAATATATGCTCACAATTCTACTGTATTTAAACTTTATTCAAGGTAGCAGAGATCTAGCACTGATTAAATTATCCCTCCTTCAAGGGAAAAAAGATCTTTTTTTGTAAATAGTAAGGAGTATACTTTTGAGCCAGCATAGATTCATTTCCTCACCTTTCAGTAGCTGAGAAAGGAATGTTTATCAGAGAATAAAGAGTTTGGTGCCTGAGTCCCAAAGCCCAGAACAAGCACCATACCCAAAGGCTTGAGACTAGACCCAAAAAATGTAACTTGGCAAGAATCATTGATTTCTCCACAAGTCAGAGGGTTATAGCCCAGCAGGCCAGAGTGTTGCTTGTATTATAAAAAGCATGGATTTGAATCCTAGGCTAGAAGACTGGAAGAGTAACAGAATCAGGAAGTTACAAAAAGATGGATAGATAGATAAGTATGTCAAGTTTGTAACTAAAAAGATACACTTTAGTATTTTTTAGTATGTTTAGAATCAAAAGTGAAATTTTAACATGTCATTGTATGGGAATGAGACAAAATATTTAGTTAAATAAATTATAATTTACTGCTTAGTGACTTCATCAGGGAATTTGCTTACTGCATTTTGAAGATAAAAATTCTTGAGAACTAAGAAGTGTTAAGGTGGCTGAGAAGCAGTGTAGTGGCAAACCATTAGCTGTATGATGTATGGTGTTGAGTGGTAAATAGGTTTAACAAACAGAACTTTTCCCGAAATGATTTTGTGTATCTCATGATGAGTACTTGGAGTACTATTGTTCTGTTTGTATTTATGGTGTGAAGACTAGACTGGGGCACACACAGAAATTACAGATATGTCATAATTGTATATATTCATCCTGAGTTTTTCAAGCCCCACAGTGACCAAATACCAAAGTAGCAACCTCAGCCTAGTAGCATTGCATTTATATTCTGTTCAAAATTTTTATTAAGTGTGTTATAAAAAACACAGTATGTACAGAGTTCAACGTTTATATTTATTTGTGTCTTGTGAAACTTTCCAAATATGTTCTATGGTTGGAAATATGTTCTAATAGTATGGTTAAATATAGTCAGTCAGATTTAGAGTCACTTCTTAAGAAGTCCTCTGGGATGTTAAATTTTCATTGTATATTGTGATGATTCAGATATAATATAGACCATTTTCTAGGGGATTCTGTCATTATTTATGGCCTCAATAATAAATTGTGGCTATACAACCACAACTGAATAAATTATTGCCTTGATATTTTTATATTGCTCTGTAAACATTTTTAATTACATCATAACATTATCCAAGAGAGTTCCAAGTACCTTGTCTTTAATTACTAAGGAATGTCTTAATAAACTCTTGCCATGTCAATTATTAGCACCAATGCTATGCCAGTGTATTTTTCTAAATACGCACACACACACACACACACACACACACACACACAGATTACAGACTATCTTCACCAAATGAATTTTTAAGTTAAAGCATGCTGAAAACACAGTCCTGAAGTTGAAATTTACCAGGTTATCAATAGCTAAATTGTCTTGAAAGATGTCCTGAAGTATTCTTAGAACAACTTTTCATTTTTCCATTTCAGTGAAAGATCCATATCCATTTCTGTGCTAGGCATTGATCTGCTACAATCCTCACTTGATTCATTAGATTCAACTGGTGGAATTTATGGTTGTAGCCTTAGGGGCACTTACCTATTTCCTTTAGATTTGCTCTGAGACAGGAAGAAAAATTTGAGATGATGCCCTTGCAAACCATTATTTTACAGGTTCCTCCAAACTCTGTTTTCCCAAGCAAGATCCTGGGTCCAGGGGAAGTGCTAGTAGTGCTTTGGATTCATTATTCATTTAACAGAATTTCACTGAGTATTTGCTGTCTCCTTAGGCTTTTCTGGGTTAAAGTTGACTATGGAAAGACAAAAAAATGAGAAAACAACATTTTATAGTGCTTAGTGATATGGTAGAAGGCTTTAGATGCATATGGAGCATGCAGCCTCTAGAGAACTGCTAGATTGTTGTAAACATAGATGTACGTGTACAGGTCCCTGTGGTGTTAGGTCCTGCAGAGTAGAGCAATTCAGGAAGGCTTTCTTAGGAGAGTTCCTGAAAGTGAACAATATGAGTCATTGGAAACGAGGAAGTTTTTCCAGTTGAGGAGATAGAGTGACATAAGCAAGGCATAAAATGGGAAACTGAGTTCTTTCCTGGAGCAGGAAGACTGGCTAAGGAAGGCTATGAGCAATGTAGCATATAGTTCTGTCCATCTGGAGTGTTCATGTTCATGAGCTGGGAGTTTTAAATAGGCAGTAGAGGTCAGAAAACTTACCTCTTTCTGTCTTAAGCAAAAAGAAATATAATGAAATTAATTTTTTTAATATGTGTGATCTTTATCAGTTGTGTTAAGAATGGATTTGTCCCTTCCTTAATATAAATCTACATTAATTTATTCAACATGAGCTTGCCAAAGAATATACTTGTTGAATTTAGCCCAGCTCTTTTTCCCAAATTAATAGAATCTGTTGGCTAAGTGGGGATTGAAGGTAAAGCATTTTAAAAACACACATCATGAAGAACTTTTTGGCTTGGGAAGTGTATCTGTCTTGTCCATCATGTTATTCTCAGCCCTAGGGACTCAAAATTAGAAGGTGCTCATAAATATTTCTTGCCTGAGTGACAAGTAACTATTACAGAGACATCTGTAACATTATGTAACCAAGTGCTAAATTGATGTGATACGGACATTTCACATCAAGAGATTTGGGGGAGGTGATCTGAGGACATCAATCAATGGAAAAGATAATCCAGAAGAAAACAGAGAATCACCAATAAACTGTGCTTTTAGTGAAGCCAGTAGACAAAAAATATTTTAGTGAAGCCAGTAGACAAAAAATACATATCCATGTGTTTAATTAGTTTGTTATTAATGAACTAGCTAGAATCTTTTATTTGTTCATAATTCATAGAGTTGATACCTTTTTTCTTTGGTTTTATTTATGAATATCCTAAAGGAATGGGGTTTTGTAAATATGTGTTTGGGCTTCACTGGTGGCTCAGTGCTAAAGAATCCACCTACAATGCAAGAGTTGCAGGTTTGTTCCCAGAATCGGGAAGATCCCCGGGAGGAGGGCATGGCAACCCATTCCAGTATTCTTGCCTGAAGAATCCCATTGGTAGAGGAGCCTGGCAGGCTACAGTCCATAGGGTCACAAAGAGTTGGACATAACTGAAGTGACTTAGCATGCACACACACACACAGGTGTTTGTGTGTGTGTGTGTGTGTGTGTGTTTTTTAACTGCTTTTTCATTTGTTTTTAATCACCTTAAACAAAGTAAAGGCACTATGTCATGAATGTTTTATATTTACAGATTAAGGTATGAAAATGTCTTTCAGTTCAGTCGCTCAGTTGTGTCTGACTCTTTGTGACCCCATGAATCGCAGCACGCCAGGCCTCCCTGTCCATCACCAATTCCCAGAGTTCATTCAAACTCATGTCCATCGAGTCGGTGATGCCATCCAGCCATCTCATCCTCGGTCGTCCCCTTCTCCTCCTGTCCCCAATCTCTCCCAGCATCAGAGTCTTTTCCAGTGAGTCAACTCTTGGCATGTGGTGGCCAAAGTACTGGAGTTTCAGCTTTAGCATCAGTCCTTCCAATGAACACCCAGGACTGATCTCCTTTAGGATGGAGTGGCTGGATCTCCTTGCAGTCCAAGGGACTCTCAAGAGTCTTCTCCAACACCGCAGTTCAAAAGCATCAATTCTTCGGCGCTCAGCTTTCTTCACAGTCCAACTCTCACATCCATACATGACCACTGGAAAAACCATAGCCTTGACGAGATGGACCTTTGTTGGCAAAGTAATATCTCTGCTTTTTAATATGCTATCTAGGTTGGTCATAACTTTTCTTCCAAGGAGTAAGCGTCTCTTAATTTCATGGCTTCCATCACCATCTGCAGTGATTTTGGAACCCCCAAATATAAAGTCAGCCACTGTTTCCCCATCTATTTGGCATGAAGTGATGGGAGGAGATGCCATGATCTTAGTTTTCTGAATGTTGAGCTTTAAACCAACTTTTTCACTCTCCTACTTCACTTTCATCAAGAGGCTTTTTAGTTCCTCTTCACTTTCTGCCATAAGGGCAGTGTCATCTGCATATCTGAGGTTATTGATATTTCTCCTGGCAATCTTGATTCCAGCTTGTGTTTCTTCCAGTCCAGGGATTCTCATGATGTACTCTGCATAGAAGTTACATAAGCAGGGTGACAATATACAGCCTTGATGTACTCTTTTTTCTATTTGGAACCAGTCTGTTGTTCCAAGTCCAGTTCTAACTGTTGCTTCCTGACCTGCATACAGGTTTCTCAAGAGGCATGTCAGGTATAAGCAAGGTGAAAAGACAACCCTCAGAATGGGAGAAAATAATAGCAAATGAAACAACTGACAAAGAATTAATTTCCAAAATATACAAGCAGCTCATACAACTCAATACCAGAAAAACAAACAACTCAATCAAAAAGTGGGGAAAAGACCTTAACAGACATTTCTCTAGAGAAGGCATACAGATGGCTAACAAACACATGAAAAGATGCTCAGCATTGCTCATTATTAGAGATGTGCAGATCAAAACTACAGTGAGTTATCACCTCACACCAGTCAGAATGGCCATCATCAAAAAGTCTACAAACAATAAAGGCTGGAGAGAGTGTGGAGAAAAAGGAACATTCTTGCACTGTTGGAGAGAATGTGAATTGATACAGCCATCATGGAAGACGGCATGGAGATTCCTTAAAAGACTAGGAATAAAACCACCATGTCACCCAGCAATCCCACTCTCAGGCATATACCCTGAGGAAACCAAAATTGAAAGACACATGTATCCCATTGTTCATTGCAGCACTGTTTACAATAGCTAGAACATGGAAGCAACCTAGATGTCCACCGACAGATGAATGGATAAAGAAGTTGTGCATATATACACAATGGAATATTACTCAGCCATAAAAAGGAATAAATTTGAGTCAGTTCTAATCAGGTGGATGAACCTAGAACCTATGATACAGAGTGAAGTAAGTCAGAAAGAGAAAGGTAAATATCATATTCTAACACATGTATATGGAATCTAGAAAAATGGTACTGAAGAATTTATTTACAGAGCAGCAATGGAGAAACAGAGATAGAGAATAGACATATGGACATGGGGAGAGGAGAGAGTGAGATGTATGGAAAGAGTAACATGAACACTTCCATTACCATATATAAAATAGATAGCCAACAGGAATTTGCTATATGGCTCAGGAAACTGAAACAGGGTCTCTGTATCAACCTAGAGATGTGGGATGGGGAGGGAGATGAGAGGGAGGTTCAAAAGGGAGGGGATATATGTATGCTTCTGCTGCTGCTGCTAAGTCGCTTCAGTCGTGTCCGACTCTCTGTGACCCCATAGATGGCAGCCCACCAGGCTCCCCCATCCCTGGGATTCTCCAGGCAAGAGCACTGGAGTGGGTTGCCATTTCCTTCTCCAGTGCATGAAAGTGAAAAATGAAAGTGATGTCGCTCAGTTGTGTCTGACTCTTAGCAACTCCATGGACTGCAGCCTACCAGAGTCCTCCATCCATGGGATTTTCCAGGCAACAGTACTGGAGTGGGGTGCCATTGCCTTCTCCGGGATATATATATACCTATGGCTGATTCATGTTGAGGTTTGACAGAAAACAACAAAATTCTGTAAAGCAGTTATCCTTTAATTAAAAAATAAATTAATTAAAAACAAAACAAAAAAGATCAGTTTATATGAACTTTATATATTTTTCATATCTACCTCACCCCAAGTTCCTAAACCCTATCTCAAGTGATAAAAGGGAATATTCTGAAATATTATAAGATGCTACTAAATATAATGTTCTGGCAAAGATTATTGAGATTAATTATGTCTGCATTGTTAAAACTAATAACTGAAGAGTTTTCTCTACCTGAATTAAAATAGTTTGAAAGATACTATGCCCTTTCCCTTTTGAAATATTTAATTTATTGTCACTCATCTTGATGAGGCTTAAAAGATAAATATTAATATTTCATTCATAAATATTTTTACTAATATTTATTGAGGCCTGTTCTTTAGAAGGGATAAAACATTGAACAATAGGATGAGAAGAAATTGATCATTAGTATAGGCTAAATAGTCTTTCCTCCTTGAAAAAATCTCATTACCACACTCTGAAATCTCTGAATCCCTACTTGCTCTATTTTATTTTGTGATGCTTATTTCACTCAGCATTGATTTATACTCTGGCCATTTGTGCACATCTACTTTCATCCTTTCTAGCTTAAATGATTCTTGAGGACTAAGGAGTGTACAAGTGTCCTCTTGTTTTTAGGGCATAGTTTTACTCACATCTAGTACCACCCTGGAGTATCGGCATCACAGGGAAGGTTAAAGTGATGGTCCCCTTCTGGGAGATGAGGTAGAAGGCATTGTAAGACCTTGTCGCCAAGGTCAAAACCCAAACAACAAAAGGGTAGTAATGCTGAGTCCCCAGATTGTTGGGGGTGGAGAGGGACGTTATTTAACACCTGCTCTCAAAGGTGGATGTAGTCCTACTAGAAAATGAGCCAGACTTGAACACTAGGGCTTGGTTTAAGGCCTCCACCCAAGGAAGAGAGGGCTGCTCGGCAGGGAACCTGGCAAAGCCTGACACACTGCATTTCCCTTCCTTATGTTTTTCCCAACATAGGATCTGATGAAACCTCTATGTTGGACTTGGGAGGGAATTTGTAAAGGGGTGAGCACCCAAAAGTGGCTGGAAATGACATGGTGTTTCATAAATCAGGAGAGAACTGGTCCCTTGTAGGAGTGGCAGGAAAAAGGAAAAAATACAAATATTTTGGAAGTGAGGGAATGGGGATAGGGCTGAAAGAGAGAAAGGTACAAAGGGGAGGAGGACAGCTGTTCATTTTATATCCTGTGGTCATTGTCCATCTGCCATAAACTGAAAGAAGTCACCTAATGAGATTTGGGGATTTCAGCCAAGGAAGTGACTAAGGAGCAAAATATTAAGTACAATAAATCACATACTGTCATATTTATTCAAAAAGAAAGGCTTGTAGGTCAAATAGTCTGTTTCCTAATAAAGTCAGTCAAAACAAAACCTGTTGCTAATAGCCTCATTTTAAAAATTAATATAAAACAGAAGGGGAAGAAGAGTTGCTTTTAAAACCTGATTCTTTTTCTGCATTTTATAATAAAGTTTTTTTATTTTAAACAAAACATATTTTAGCATATGTATAGCATGAATGTAGAATATTTAAGTTTTTACTGTACTTTGACCTCTCTTAATCCTTAATATCAGTTTTTAGTAGTTGCTTAAAATGGAAAATTTATTTTCATATAATGGTTCTTTTTATAACACTGTCCTTGAAATATGTTTTTTTTCTTAGTGGAAAAAATGGTGGATTCCACCAAAAGTTATTTCTTGGTGGGCAAAACCAAGGTATATTTATAAATTCTAGATTTTCATATTCAGATAATGCTTAATTGATCTTTTGGGGAAGCTGAAGATTTTGGACATGTTGATTTCTCTGACTTGACAATTTCTGCTAATAAAATAATGATTTCGGTCAACTTTGGTCATCATATTTTACCAAAATTGAATTCACTTGCTCTTGACAGATCCAAGAGTAATTCGAGGATTTCCTCTCGTACAGAATGGAACTATTCTTAATTAAAGTAATATCCTTTCAGTCACAATTCCCATCCCTGTCATTTGGAACTGAGAAGCCCCAGGATGCTTCCAGCCTGGGCTGCCACAAAGCATTATCCGATACAGTAACCATTTTTCCCTTCCCTGCCTAGTACTCACCCCTTTAGCTATGGTCTGTGAGCTTCAACAAAGCATGAGCTGCTGTCTCTGTGCAGGCACAGGCCAGGCGAGCTGAGCCTGTATTTTGTCAGAGCCTGAAGCAGCACTGCCTGGCAGGCAGTATAGGCAGGATTCGACATAGGGGCAACAGTGCGAGAATGCCTCAGGGGAGCCGGGGAGACTGGTGATCAGCCAAGATCAGCATCCAAGTACTCTGTGGATACCTGCAGTCCATGAAGGTAATAACAAAAACAACTTGCTTCAAAGGGTATCAGGTGAGAAGCTAACTCACTGCTAGAGGACAAACTTGATTATAGTTTTTACAACATTTATACACTAATGCAGCAGACTTATATAGATGTGCCGACAGTGTGAACAGGTATGTATAATCTTATAAAGTTTAGGTTTTCTACACGGAGAGGAATAAAACAAACATGAAAACTAAGAAGTATATAGTTCTGGCTATCCTGGAAATTACAGCATTATCTGCTTAAAACCAAGAGTCACAATTTAGGTCCTATTCATCAGGTAGTACTTCCAAGACTGGCCATAGTACAAAGATTTTGGTCTACTTAAAGCAGATTGTTTTGATGCCATGGGCTGGGAGAGCTAATGCCCTTAGGATTTTTCTGGGAAACTCAGTAATGAAGGAAATAAAAACCTAAGTATAATGTAATTATTGTTCTACATCATTGTTGTTCCTGGAAAATAAATATTCACAGCTGCCTCTAATGAAATATTTGAGCAGAAGTTTGTGAAAATATTGAAATATTGTTCATCTGTATAATAATGGCCCATTGGCTTGCTTGCAGCAGAATTACTCTGAAGAATTGCCAGGTAGCGAATAAATTTTTACTGTATTTCTCAGTTCTTTTGGATACAATGAGTGTTAACTCCCTAGTGAATAGTACTATCCTTAAAAATCACTCTTATGGGAAGACGTCCCTGATTGTCCAGTGGTTAAGACCCCATGCTTCCAATGCACAGGGCACAGGTTCAGTCTCTGCCTCAGGGAGATCCTTGGTTGGGGAACTAAGATCCCACGTGCCATGCAGCCAAAAAAAAAAAAAAAAAATACAAGTTTCTCTTGGCAAAGGAAAAAAAGTGATAATTGCCAGTACTCCTTATTATACCAATATCTTCAATTTGCTCGTCACATTTTTCACATTATAGAATGAGGCAAGTCCCTTTCTTGAATGCCTTAGCCTACAGTAACGTAATATGCCTTGGAAGTGACAGTGTCTGGCTTTTAAAAGCTTTTCTAAAAGTTCCCCATTCATTTCTTTTTCTCTTTCCATTCACTACAAGCTCTAGTTAATACCCCTCTCCTCCATTTATCTACCTTGAAAAGATGAAAGGATGTGTTGATTCTGCTAAGATTGGCTCCAGTCCTAGCAGGGAGTTTAAGTAGTCCGATTACATCCATTTCATCACTTTATGATCTTTCTGTATCAAATGCTGTTGTTTACATGCGGCTCTAGGACTCTGCTTGTCTCTGAGGTCTGAATTTTGAGTAATAGCAGCAGCAGCACTTGGGCTTCAAGAATTCTCAGCAGGGTTCTGTCCAGACACTCCTCAAGCCTCAGTATTTATGGGCCCCACTCCACTATCTAGAGGCATGATTTCTGGCAGTGCTTCTCCCCAATCCATAAATTCTGCAAGATCACTTCTCTCCTTCTGTGGCCCTTTGCCACATTTAAAAAGGCAGCTTGTTTTTCAGGCAGCATTTTGAGGAAAAGAGCCTGCTCCCGGCAACCACTACCAAACCCCCAAGAGGGAGTAGCTCCTTCTATTGTTTCTGTTTTGATTTACTTTGAAAAGTCCTGGGCTTTGTGGAGAAGGGCATAACCAAATAAAAATAAGGCTACTCAGGTCTTGGGAGACTAAAACCAATTGATTTATCCTTCTACTATAAAAGTAAAAAGATATAGAGAGGACTACAGGAGATATTGGCTCACAATCCCTAATCTGTAATTCCATAGTATAAAAACACTCAGAAAAACCACAGAACTTTTTTTTTTTTCATATATGTGATGGCAAGGCCTCACATGATCTGAATTCATTTGGCAGCAAGACTTGAAGTAATTTAAGGCTATTTATAATCTTTACTTATACTACTTTATATGAATCTTTGTATATTTAAGTGCAGAAATATTAATATGTATCATTATAGGATAGTACCTCAGACTTGCTGGTGATCTTACATACTATGTGGTATATTTACCGTGTTCCCTTTCTGAAATCTGTAGGTTAAATCAGTCAGTAATTTGGATCCTGAAGTTTATCTTACCTTAAGTGATTGTGAATCTGTATAACTGTTATTTTGAGAAAGTGAGTAATAACTCTTGAATTCTTAATATTTCTATTTTTAAGTGGCTTTGATTTTATACTAAATCAAGCTATTCTTTAAGTTTTTTACTTTTATGGCAACCACCCAAAAGAAATAGGAAGAAAGGAAAAGGTTTATGTGTAAATTTGGGGAAACTTCCTGGCTCTGGAAGGTATTTGCAGTCTCCTTTGTACATATATATTATGGTTAATGGGCTACTGAACAATGAACAGGTTTTCAGTGTGCTTAATATGAGCTTCACTGATTAACACATAATTGCTACTTGCTTATGTGTTTGTGTATTCTTGGCATGGTAAACTCTAACAGCCATTTAAGATCCTCTCGGCCAGCACTGCACAGAAGCACTCCAGTTAGTAAATCCTAGAAGCTGCAGGTTCTCACCAGGTTTTGTTGAGCTCCTGAGGCTCATTCAAGTTCATTTGCAACACTATCCAAAACTGAATGGCTTATTTGTTATGTAAGCAAACAATTGAAATGAGGTGAGGTCCTCAGTCGCTCACTCTTTGCGATCCCTTGGAATGTAGCCTACCAGGCTCCTCTGTCCATGGGATTTTCCAGGCAAGAATACTGGAGTGGGTTGCCATTTTCTTCTCCAGGAGATATTCCTGACCCAGGGGTTGAACCCGGGTCTCTTGCATTGTAGGCAGACGCTTTATCATTGGAGCTACCAGGGAAGTATATAAGCATACAGTTAGGTCATTTCATCCATCCTCATCCAGTTGTAATATGATCATTTCCTTTTAAGACTATTTTAATTGAGCCAGATCTGCTTGAAAAACAGAGAAGAGAAATAGTTTCAAGAATCATATATTCTTACTTTATTATTGTCTTGCATTACAACACATTTGTCGTGTAAATGTGCCATGTTAAACGAAATGGAAAGTGAACCATGTAATCTGGAGCTTGGTACCCCGTGTGAGTTAAGACATTTGTGAAATTCAGGAACATACTGCAGGGCATGCTCTGTACAGGAGTGGGATCAGGTTTTGTGGGTTCACATTTGAAGCTTACACAGTTGGGTGAAGGCTAGAGTGTCATTAAGGAAAAGAATACAAAATTGAACATTCAAAATCAGGCAAAAATGTGAATGTTTATTTAAAATGAGAAAAGAAATCACAACACATTACAAATCTTTAGAAATTGGCAATACCACAAACATAAGAAAATCCAACATTTTTGTTAACTACCTGAAATACTTTTTTCCTTTCTACTTTTGGGTGCATATTCTAAAATTACCTCTGCATATGACAACTTTTGCTGTTGCTGTAAATGGGGAAGGGAAAAGAGCACTGGATTGGGAGTTAGGCCATGTAGTCACTTCTCTGCCAACTGAATTTGCCACGTAAACTTAGGTAATTGGTGGAGCCTTAGTGAGCCCCTGACAACTTGTTTATAAAGCAAGAATGTTCATCTTCATGATCTCTTAAATGTCTTCCCACTGTGACCCTTAATCCTAGAACTGGGTGAAAAGAATGAACTATGAGTTAATCAGAAATACATTTTATCTAAAAATATGGTTATGATGTTGCCTGTTTTAGTTCAGGGGGCCCCTACAAGAAATATCAAAGTAGTTGCTATACCTTTATTCAACCAATCATAGCTAGTTTATACTTGTAGCTTGTTTTGCTAGCAGAGAAAGATATTAGGTAGAGGAACAGAAAAGCAACATCGGCCAAACCATGTAATGTTGTTACCCAAGCAGTTCTCAGCATGAGTGATCGAATGTGCTGCCCTTTCTGGCTCTTCCCAGAAGAGTGACACACTCTGCTAGTGGACAGAGGCTATAAATCACCTCTATATCCTTATCCTGCTGAAAAGAAGTACTGCAAAAGAGCCAGTAGTAACAACAGTAATAATAATGATACCGTTGCATTTCCAAAAAAATTCTCTTCTTAGAGTTTAACTGACAACTGCTTCCTCAATTTCATTCATTCAACAACTGTTCTCTGAGCTCCTCTTCTATGTGAAGCAGCTCTTAAGGCACTGGGGAGACAGGATTCGTAAAAGAAAATCTTTGCCCTGGTCGGGCTGACATGCTGATGAATATCAAACAAATAAATGTCAGGGAGTACTGAATGCATGAAGAAAATTAATCAGGGTCAGCACATGAGGGGTCACATTTTGTTGGAGGTGGCCAGGGGATGGCCGCTGAGGATGTAACCATTGATCAGAGGCTTAAATTGTGTAGAAGTGATAACCTGGCAGAAAGAATAGCCAACAGAAGAGCCATGTGGACTGCCAATGGGTAGCCACACGCCTTATGTAAATGTCAGTTCTGAATGATATTTTACTGCTTAAGTGGGGAAGGCTACTCAAAGGTTATACATATCTTGGCTTTTCCTGAATGATAACCAAAGTCAATAGAAGTGGGACTGAATCATGAGAAAATAACTAGGCTTTTAAGTTCGCATGTACCTCAGACAGAAGTATTTTTAATAATTGGTTGACTCATTGGTTGATTGATTGCTAGACAGATCATCTTGACCTGACTCCCTAAAACAAAAGTGAAAAGTTGCTTATCTATTGTTTTGTAAATTATAGTAGGGATGATACTATTTAAATAGAGCCCTGGAGTAAAAATTGATACCAATTTTAGTTGCAATTTTATAATGAGTAAAGTGGTTCAAAGGTCAAACTGAGATTACTAAAAATGTTTCTTACAACCATAGTGATGAATCTCTCTTAACAGTAACAGTAAAGGAAACAACCTTATAGAAATAAGTTTTGCCATTCTTCTTCTGTCCTTTTTTTTTTTTTTAATTTTTTATTTTTTTTTATTTTACTTTACAATTCTGTATTGGTTTTGCCATACATTGACATGAATCCACCACGGGTGTACATGCGTTCCCAAACATGAACCCCCCTCCCACCCCCTCCCCACAACATCTCTCTGGGTCATCCCTGTGTACCAGCCCCAAGCGTGCCATATCCTGCATCGGACATAGACTGGCAATTCGATTCTTACATGATATTATACATGTTTCAATGCCATTCTCCCAAATCATCTCACCCTCTCCCTCTCCCACTGAGTCCAAAAGTCCGCTATACACATCTGTGTCTTTTTTGCTGTCCTGCATACAGGGTCATCATTGCCATCTTTCTAAATTCCATATATATGTGTTAGTATACTGTATTGGTGTTTTTCTTTCTGGCTTACTTCACTCTGTATGATCGGCTCCAGTTTCATCCATCTCATCAGAACTGATTCAAATGTATTCTTTTAAACGGCTGAGTAATACTCCATTGTGTATATGTACCACAGCTTTCTTATCCATTCATCTGCTGATGGTTCTGTCCTTATTTTTAAATAACAAGTACTAGGCACTGTTTTACATTTGTAAATATTTATTGTTTCCTTATAGTAAAATAATTATTTCAGAAACAGATTTATAAGCTATTATGGAATTTGTTATTTAGGATACAAATGTGGATTACACTATTATTTTAAATTTAATCCTGATTGTAATGTTGTATCAGGTTAATGCTTTCCACATAATTAAAGTTTTCTGAGTTGGGAAATATTAGAATATTACTTCTTTGGAATACAAGTATTTTCTTTTAAATCTCTTTTAAATGACTTTCTATGGATTTTTAAAGCAAATGACCAAAGAAATTACTTACCAGTGCAATATCTTTTGTGTTTGTTCTGAGCGCTCAGATAGTACATTATCACACTGATCTGTGTGAGAGATGGTTTGAGGAGGTAATGGTGAAGGTAAAATAAAGGCATAGATTCAGTAAATCTGCAGGAGGGTATGCAGCTTTGGGTGACTGACTATGGAAGCAGGGGAAGGAGAAGAATGGGCAGGGAACCTGCAGAGAAAGTAATTTCCAAGTGGACCTGATATGGAGACTAGAGGTGGTTCAGTCCTTTAGGTTTTACCAAAAACAGAGACCTATGGCTCAAGGCAGGAGCCAGAGTAGAAGTAGAAGCACAGAAGCGTGTCCCCACATGCTCTGACCACATGAAAATCAAACAGTATTTGTTTGTTTTCTCAACTGCGCTTTGTGCACCAGAAGGAGTATAGTGAAGTGGTTGAAGGCATGAATTCTGGTCTGCCCAATTCTGAATCCCATGTGGGCCTTGAGAAATTGCTTGGCTTCTCTTTGCCTCAGTTTCCTTACCTGTAAAATGAGCATGCAGAGTAGTACCTAACTGCTCAAAGCAACTATAATTATTCTCTTGAATTATTGGAATTTTTTCTTTCCTCTGTGGATGCTGCTAAAACTTTAACTGGAAGGATTTTCTGTTTTATCTGGATGTTAGGCACTGCAGACTCAAATTTCCACACTATCAATTCTAAAGACCTATGAAGTATGTCTCCTTATACTGTTATGTCTTGCTATCTTATTCCCAGAGCGCCTTCTTTTTCTTATCAAGTAGTTGCCTTTCTTCCCCTATAATACATTTACCAGTGATGCTAACAAACAGGAAGATAACTCTTTTGGTTCTCAGTTTTCATTTCCACATTGCACTTACAGCATTTCCATTAAAGAGCTGGGAAATAGCCCCAAACGAAAGACTATATTGAAGAGGGAATATATGCCTTAACATGCCTTAAATTCTTTGATAAGTAGTGATTCAGATTAGTATTTGGCCCATGAACAAATATTTTCTCCTTTTTTCTGGGGTAAATGGATTTATGAAATGAGAAAAAAATACTGAATCATACCTGAAATTTCTTAGTGTAGACCGGAGTTGTTTTCTAAGCACTTTTCATGTGTTAATGCCTTAATCTTCACAACAGTTCTATGAAGAGATTGCTATTATTATTCACATTTTACAAATGTAGAGACTGGACACAGTAAAGTTTAGTGACTTGCTCAAGATTCACATAGCTGCTGCTGCTGCTGCTGCTGCTGCTAAGTCACTTCAGCCGTGTCCGACTCTGTGTGACCTCATAGACGGCAGCCCACCAGGTTCCCCCGTCCCTGGGATTCTCCAGGCAAGAACACTGGAGTGGGTTGCCATTTCCTTCTCCAATGCATGAAAGTGAAAAGTGAAAGTGAAGTCGCTCAGTCGTGTCTGACTCTTAGCGACCCCATGGACTGCAGCCTACCAGGCTCCTCCATCCATGGGATTTTCCAGGCAAAAGTACTGGAGTGGGGTGCCATTGCCTTCTCCGTTCACATAGCTAAAAAGTGTCAAATCCCAGATTACAAACCTAACAGCATGCCCTCACCATCCACTCTCCTAACCCCTATACATACTTTTTCTCTGGAAGATAATGTATCAGAGGAAATTTCACTCCAAAAAATGAAGTTTAAAAATTATATAGAATTATCAGTAATACTAACAAGCATTGAATTTATTAATATATAGAATTCCCTCATCTATTTAAGACTGTGTGACCCCTGGAGGACAAAATGGCAACCCATTACAGTATTCTTGCCTGGAAAATCACATAGACAGAAGGACCTGGCAGACTACAGTCTGTGAGGGTCACAGAGTCAGACACGACTGAGGGACTGAGATGCACATATGGCTATATGATGTTAAGATTATACAATGATAAGATACACCTATCATCAATTATAGCGTTACAATTTAGAGTAATATTTTTCTATAAAGTTACAGTTTTATTAGATTTCTTCCTAGATATAAAAGTGGGTTTTCTCCCTTAGAACAATGTGTTAATCTAGTTAAACATTCAAACAGAAACAAATCAACTTGAAAGGACAAGATAATGTCTTACAATTAAGAAGATATTACATTTGAGAAACTTTTTTCTTAATGTACTAGAAAATGATTTCTGATGGAGAGGTCAGAACATGTGCCTTGGGGGTGATATTAGGTGTGGCTTATGAGTACTTTGTATGACTTTGCAAACTGTTTATTTTTAATTATACTGGGCCATTACAATAAGACTTTACTAATAAGTAAAATAATTCATCTGGCTATCATTATTCTTCATATTAGTTTATCTAGCTGATAAAAATGTATCGTAATTACTCATGTAATCTGTCTCTGATATTTTTATTCTAAAGGCAAACTGGATTGTGTAACCATCTAAGTCATTTTACGGCAATTTCTAGTTAATGTGGGAGAATTATTGCCCCATTGACTATACGACAGTACCAAAATGAATCTTGGATAAGGATACATGTAGTACAAATATTCTAAAGCACAGCTCTCAGGTTTTTTTTTCACTTTTGACCCAATTCAGAAAAGTTGAAAATCTTTAAGTCCCATCCATCCATGGTTATAGTTCCCCCTTTCTAGTATAAATATATCTCAGTAAAAACAAAAAATAGGTAATTTCAAATAAGCAAATTACAGCAAACTCATTCACGGTCCAGCCAGAGCTGATTTCTGTTGTGTACCACGACTGTTCTGGGTACTCAGGACACAAGCAGTAAACAAGACAGACACAGCTTTGATGGAGCTTGCATTCTAACAGGAGATAGACAGTGAGCAAATAACCACGTAAATAGATGAGATAAATTTATGTACTCATAAAATGGAGTGATAAGATGCAGGATGATTGGACATTGGGGGTGAACTTCTTTAGATTGAATGATCAAGGAAGATTTCTTTGAGGAGGTGATATTTGCACAGATCCATGAGAAAGAAGAGGAACAAACCAAGGGAGAGTCTGTGGGACAGGACATGAATGGAATGAGGAAAGAATAGAGTGTGAGGATATTGACATCATCAGTGTAATTGCAGGCAGAGGGTAGGCACATAGAAGCCCTGAGATGGAGTGCTTAGGGAGGAGAAAGTCCAAAGTGGCTGAAACCAAGTATGTGAAAAGAAGAGTGGTACAGGGATGTTCTAAGATCATGAAGGATTTAATGTATCATTGCAATGAGCTCATTCTTTTGTTCCTAGTGGACTGAGAAACCTTGAGAGAGTTTTAAGCCAGGTTGGCCTAATCACTAAAACATTTTAAAAGACTCTTTTGTTTTTGAAAGGCCTATAACTGCTGTGTGGAGGATGAATTAATTACAGGAGGATAAAAAGGGGAGCAAGAAGACCAGCAAGACATGACCCTGACTTGACTAAGGTGGTGGCACTAGTGGAGGATAGAAGCTGAGCAGTATTTTGGAGTCAGAACTCCTAGGCTAATGGGTTGGAAGTGGGAAGTGAAGGAGAAAGGGAGGAATCAAAGATGACATCTAGTGTTTTGTTAGTTTCTTTGAGCATCTGGAGTGGTGTCATTTGAAATGCAAAGTGTAATGAATATTTGTAAGGTGAAAAACTAGTTCTTCTGATTTTGACTTAATAAACCTGAGATGTCCTTTTGGGATGGTAAGTAGCAGTTGGATCTATAAATGTGGATCTCATGGGAAATATCAGTTCAGTTCAGTCACTCAGTCATGTCTGACTCTTTGCAACCCCATGGACTGCAGCACGCCAGGCTTCCCTGTCCATCAACAACTCCCAGGGCTTGCTCAAACTTATTTCCATCAAGTTGGTGATGCCATCCAACCATCTTATCCTCTGTCATCCCCTTCTCCTCCTGCCTTCAATCTTTCCCAGCATCAGGGTCTTTTCCAGTGAGTCAGTTCTTCACATCAGGTGGCCCAAGTATTGGAGTTTCAGTTTCAGCATCATTCTTTCCAATGAATATTCAGGATTGATTTCCTTTAGGATTAACTGGTTTGATCTCCTAGCAGTCCAAGTGACTCTCAAGAGTCTTCTCTAACACCACAGTTCAAAAGCACCAATTCTTCAGTGCTCAGCTTTCTTTATGGTCCAACTTTCACATCCATACATGACTACTGGAAAAACCATGGCTTTGACCAGATCGACCTTTGTTGGCAAAGTAATGTCTCTGCTTTTTAATTTGCTCTCTGGGTTGGTCATAACTTTTCTTTCAAGGAGCAAGTGTCTTTTAATTCCACAGCTGCAGTCACTGCAGTGATTTTGGAGCCCAAGAAAATCAAGTCTGTCACTGTTTCCATTGTTTCCCCATCTATTTGCCATGAAGTGATGGGACTGGATGCCATGATCTTAGTTTTCTGAAGCTGAGTTTTAAGGCAACTTTTTCACTCTCCTCTTTCACTTTCATCAAGAGGCTCTTTAGTTCTTTGTCGTTTTCTGCCATAAGGATGGTGGCATCTGCATACCTGAGGTTACTGATATTTTTCTCAGCAGTGTTGATTCCAGCTTGTGCTTCATCCAGCTCAGCATTTCGCATGATGTAGTCTGTGTATAAAGTTAAATAAGCAGAGGGATGATACACATCCTTGACATACTCCTTTCCCAATTTGGAAATCAGTCCATTGTTCCGTGTCCGGTTCTAATTGTTGCTTCTTGACCTGTATACAGATATTTGTTGTAGATATTATTTAAAGCCTCAAAGTAAAAAGAGGCAATGTAGAGAGGAGAAGAGAAAGCCACCAAAACAATTTGAGATCAAGAACAAAAAGGGCAACAATGGAGAATGAGAAGTAACAGCCAGTGAAGCAAGAGAAAGATCAAGAAGGTAGTGGAAGATAGAAGAAGTTATCCAATTAAGGGGAAAGGATGGGCTGTGACAAATCCTGATGAGAAGTCTAGTACCCTGAACATGGGGAAATGATCTGTTGATTTGGCAACATAGAGTCCCCAGCCACATAACCAAGAGTAGTTTCAGGGCGGTGCTTGAGTGTAGAAGTCTGATTGGAGGAAGGGACAGAGGATAGGCTATGATGAAGTGGAGATAATCACTGGACAGCCCTTTTGAGAAGTTTTCCTATAAGTGGAACAAAAATAGGATTGGAAAGAACAGAAGATACAAGTGTGACATCAATAAAAAAAATTAAGATGGGAGATACTTTGTATGTTTCTATGTTTGTATGACAATAGGAATGATCCAGGAAACTTATTGAAAGAAATTGATGATACAAGAGAAAGAGAGGGGAATTCTTAAAGAGCCATTGGAGATGGAATCTAGACCACATGAGAAGGTTCACCATTCTTTAGAACAGAACACTTCATCCATTATAACAGGAGGAAGGCAGAGTACACTGGTAGAGTGATTGAAAAGATGAGGGTATTACTCTGTGGTATCTATTTTTCTTAACTATATATATAGTACTTCCCTAGTGGCTCAGACAGTAAAGCGTCTGCCTACAATGTGGGAGACCTGGGTTTGATCCCTGGGTTGGGAAGATCCCCTGGAGAGGGAAATGGAATCTAATAAGAATAAACACAGATATATGATTTTATGTCAAAATTCCAAAAAAATTGTTAAAACAGTATTTTTATACATAAGTTGATAATACAGAGCAAATTATTAAAATGGCACAAATTCTAGCCACAAATTCAATAGCACAAATTCAGGACATCATCAGTGAAAGGTGGTTTTGTTGCAAGATAGTTTCAAGGCATTATGTAGGTATTTGCTTTAGCAAAGCTGTAGAGATGGCTTGTTATATTGCAGTACATATATGTCTTAAGTATAGGACAAACTTTAAGCCAATATTAATTCAGAAATGTTGCTGAAAAAATTATCTATCATTATGTACTATGGGATTGACTAAATAACCAATGGTAATGCAAATGACAGTTATAGTAAGTAAATGTAGATTTACTTTATCATTTATCAATTTATCTGTCAATTTTACATCAAGAATTGACAACCAAGACCAACTGGAAACAACACTCATGAGGTACCTTTAACATAAATATCCTGTCCTTCCCAATCCTGGTGTGTGTACCTCTACATGGAAACCAGAATTCCTTGACTGTTGGATTAGGGTACCCAGTGAGTTCTAGAAGTTCATCAATTTTATTTATGAATACCATACTTCAGGAATCCTTCATCACTTTGTAGGCTGCTTATATCCTTGATATAAGTAAAACTGATAATATATGAAATTTCCTCATTTGCCAGTAAGAACCAAAGAAAGAGTTTGCATTTTCAGACCTATTTAAGTCCACTGATGGTTCTCAGACCATACTTTTATAGCCATAGTTCTAAGTTATCTTCCTATCTTCAGCAATTCTTCAAATCTTTGCAAAATTGCTACTTTAGAGTGAAGGATAGCAATTACATCAGAAGTGATCCGAAGGAGAGAAAATGAACCTGTACATGAGAGGATATTTTGCATTCTCCATTTGAGTTGTTTTTCCTTTCTGGTTTTAAATATCAGCTTTGGCAATTAAAGATCTTTGATTTAAGAGGGGAAAGAAAGAAGTACCTGTTGCAGGTGGCACCTGCTTATTATTGTCTCCTCACTGCATTAGAGGCGTTTTGAGGTATGTGATAGCTCTGCACCACTGCATCTGGGAGCAGGGAGTTGGGGATGGCTTTAGGCACCTGGGCACATGGATGTTAAGTAACTCTTTCCTCCCCTCACTGCAGACAGAGTCAAGCAACCATTTTCAATCTGGGCAAGAGGGACAAATCTTACTCTACTGACCCAAGTCTATGTGACAGTGGGGCTGCAGTTCAGAAGGGCTTATCTGAAGAAGAAATTCACCCAGTCTATGTGGAACAGCTATATTCATAGTGGGAGTGGAGAATCATTTATTCATTGGCTTGGCACCATTTGGGATGGTAGTTTGATAGGAGTGGCCCCAAAGGGAAGCATGTATACAAAGCCAGCTGATTCTCTTGGGTGGTGCTTCTTCCAGGAGGGGAAGTTCCCATGGCATGGGCAGTGCCTCTCTTCTGGCTGTCCATTCGTACCTAACACCCCAGTCCTGGTCTTCTAGCTATCCACTCCTCTGTTGGAATCCCTGTGGCTTTTGAGCTGTCTTTTCACATAGGAACCCTTTAAAGATAACCCTTGGCTAGTTCTGTTTTCCAGGGTACACCTTTAGTCTGTAGGATCCGTGCATCTTTATCTCACCAGGACTGAAAGTACTGCTTTATCCTGAAGGGACTGAGAAATTGTTGATGGATTATAAGAAGGGAGTAACAAGATTCAGTTCACTTGTGGGAAGAGCACTGGCAGTAGTGTGGCTGGGTGAGGACATGTGAGGCTGGAGACCAGCTAATCAGTATTGCAAAGTTCTGGCAAGAGCTACTGAGACTCCATCGACAATAATGAGGAGGAGATGGGTTCAGAAGATATTAACATTTTAAATACAAAATAATATAATGACTAAGTAAGTAAAAGTGAGTCACCTGCCAAGTACCTTTTATTTTAATGAGTGCATCATAAACTGATCATACTATTCTTGCAGCAAGAATGCTGGAGTAGTTTGCATGGTGAAAGACAGGGAAGCCTGGTGTGCTATAGTCCATGGGGTTGCAGAGTCGGACATGACTTGGCAACTGGACAGCGACAATAAGCTTATTCTCACAACAGTGAGATGATAACATAAGAAAATAGGGGAGGGGTCATATTGGTTATCAGGGTCATAGTTGAACACATTTTTTAATGTTTATCAGCTTTCCTATTCTTTTTCAATTTGTAAACAATATCCACTGTGAGGAACATTTTTGGTTTTCATTTGTTCTCGCCTTTCCATTTTGGGGATTCACCTCAGGCACTTGCTTTTTAAGTACTTAACCATGTATAAAACAGAAAGGAGCACATAAATACCATTTACATTCTTTAGGCTAGTGTGAACTGCCTTTTGAAAAACAAATTGTCTGCCAGACCTCATATGTGTTTGTGTTGAAGTTTGTCTCACATAATCCTGGCCATTTCCATTTCCAGCCCCACAGTTTGATATTTATTTTAAGCAGCTGCTTAAGAAAGGTAGAACTTAAATGATCAAACAGCATAAAGTAGGTTTCTGTTTGAGCTCAAGGTTACTGTGTAGCTTTCTTTTCAGTAGCCTTTTTTCCTCGACATTCTAGCTGTGAGAATAAATCTAGGAAAACTGCTGTTTGGCCTTTTTAGCTCACTGCCAGCCTTGGCGATGGCAAACTAACTGCTGTTGTACTAAACACCACCGAAATAAAATAAATGAGTCTGATTAAAGCTTGGAACTCTTGAGTACTACAAATATAAAAACCATCAACAGATGCCGTTTGCTAAAACTACGGTTCCTCTAGCAGATGGGGGAAAGTTAAACATAAAATATGCTATTTCTTTTTCGTTTGGTTCATTTGTTTTTAATATAGTATAAAAAGCCTGCTACTGAGTTCCAGTAAACTTCTGGCTTATGTTTCATGGCTGTTTTGGGGAGTGTGTTTTATTATAAGAATTCATTAAACATGTTAAAACAATTCTTATCAGAGTTTAAAACTGTCTTTAGTTTTCATATATCCAATACTGAAAATAATCGTGAAAAACAATGACCAGATATCCACAATGGAAAATAATGTTTCTCTTTCAAATCTTTGATGTTGGGCTGTAGTAGAATAATATCAATCATATCTCTAATAGTTCTCATTCATTTAGTACTTGAATTTACAGTATTTTAATTTCTCATATAGAGTCGGATGCAACTGAGCAACTAAGCAGCAACAGCATGCTACATCATAAGTTAAATAACAGACACACAGAAGAATGCTATTTTTACTCTTCATGCAATTGAATGACTGACATGCCACTTAATACAAGCATTATTAATATTAACTTGCAAGAATCATAATGGCATTATTAATCATTCTATAATATTCAGATATTTCTTGGCCTAGAACAGAGTGTTTATATTTAATTTAGAAGTTCATGTATCTCTAAAGAGACCTGCAGTTTACTTTTTTCTTAACTCAAAATTATTTGTCTAATATTTATCAGAATAGATCACAAGAAGTTTTAGCATAGTTAGAAGAATTGGAAAATGATCAAATAACTAAGTGGTTAGAAAATTATCTAGAATATTCATCAGGAAGGATAATATGTAATCACACTGTTCTTTTTTAACTTTGAAATTTATTGTTATTGCTGCTTACAGGTTCAGGTTCATGTCGCTATAGTTATTCAGACCCTTGTATCATCGTGTCATATGCCAAGAACAATACTGCGGACTGGATTCAACTTGAGAAAATTAGGTTTGTTATCATTTAAAGTATCATCATAAATTTTGATGTAGGTGGTTTTCTGCTTCCCTGTTTACCTTCATTCTATCACTGGCTTTATTCTTCATGGTTAAAAGTACTCTGGTTGTTAATTATGTTGAATTACCTGAATGCACATATTTACCTGCATATTACCTGCTCTATTTGAAGAACATGTTAAAAGTGTCATTTTCCATTCATTACTTCCCACTGTCAGTGGTGGCTATAATAAACTATTTTTGGTAGAAGTACATTTGAGATAGTAACCTTTCTGATGGGATTCTCCACAAAATAACATCACCATCTGTCTCTCTAGGTAGCCTGGCTGTGACCTGGTTTATAGGCCTAGAAATGTATCAGATTACTACTTAAATTCTTTCCAGTCTGTGATGACAATTAGTTAACAGCCTTTTGGATCTAATCCCTGGTTCTGTAATTTTCCTTCTAACTTCCCAAAGGCCAGTTCTAAAATTCTGTTATAATTGTGATGTGAGTTGTAATCATTTATTACATTTTCTTTAATAAAAAAAATCCCTTCATAAGAAAATGAGGTTGGATGCTTAAAGAGGGAGAAGCTCATTCAGGTTGAAAATATTTGATTAAATTTAGCAAAACTCAGACTATGTTAACCATTTTTGTGCAGTTTAAATCATAAAATAAACTTTAGAATGGATGCTAATTTCAGGAATGGTGAGGTATTTAAAGGAAAAAAAATACCTTCAAATTTTATTAAGTGGTTTTTCTGCTCAGTTCAGTTCTTAAATTAGTATGACTCAACTAGAACATTTTCCATAAGTTCTGTGACAGTTTTCTTTTTTTTCATGCTATTTTCCTTACCGTATTTCCATACTGAAAAAAATATGACTTATTTGGGCAAGAAGAATAAATATTAGGTTCTTAATCTTTAACATTAAAAATTTCTAGTATTTGAAATAAAAATAATAATCTCATAAGTTCAAGTTCTATTTCAACCAAAACTTGAGAAAATTAATTCTAACTCATGGATTTTAATAGATTGTCTCCCTCTGTGATAGAATAAAATATTATTTATAGATACCTGGTACAAGCCAAGCTCTGACATGCTGTGCCAATCGCCAATTTTATAAGAGCATTTGCTATTCCTTCTAATTTTTAGTAGTTATAATGAAAATGCATTCATATTAAGTACTGATTTATATAAACAGCTTTAAGAAAGCAGCATAAGTATTGGAAGTTTTACTCATATGCCTCCATTTTTCTCTAATATATCTCATAGTTTAGATAAATTGTAGTATATATTTCTTGCTGAATAACAGCTGTATGCTTCTGATATGATAAATAGTGAGTGTATACATTTAATTATAAGATATAGAGATCACATTCAGCTGATTCTATTTTTCACTACATAAGACTTTCAATTTTAGGCCAAGCACCAAACTATCATTCTCATCAATGCAAATTTACTATTAGTGATCAGAGTGGACATATTTTCAGTCACTTCTTAAAACTAAAATATACTGTCTTCATTGATTTAAATTATTTTTGAAGTTAAAAACATAGTCATCATTAAATATTTTAAAGGAAAGGGGAATTGATTACCCCCAAAGGTAAGGCACACCATTCATAATCTACACTGACAATCCTACAGATTTATATGTGCTTCATTGGTGAGTGAAAAATATGGCTTTTCTCTAGTCCTTTCAAAACTGATTTATAGTAAGCCCCAAGTACTACTAGTTTGCATTTTAGTACCACTTTTAATCTTGGCTAAGGCCATCATTTTTACTACAGCAGGTTTCTACTTTGGTAAAATAAAATGTTTAACATAAATATTAAATAGCAAAGGACCTAGATTTCAGCAGATATGATATAAAAATCCTATTAAATTATATCATGTTTTTAAAGACTGGTATGCATGGAAATCTAAAGAATTCTAAATGAAAGCATTTAATTCTCATGGCAAATCTCACATTTTCAAAACAAAAAAGTATTTGTTTTCTAGAAATAAAGTAACTCATGTAAATGTTGATTTTGAAACATACAATATACTGTGATCTCTAATAGATATAAAATTTCAAAGTAAGAATTAAAATTAAGATAATTTTACAGTTTCTCTCCTTTTTTTCTTCTTAGTATCATATAAAGTATATAGTTTTAGATTGAGTATCTACCATTTACAAAATACTGTGCTGGATACTCTTTGATTTTTTACAAGAGCCAAGGCAGTTGTGTACCATTTTCTCTTCAATTATCCTTTTACTGACTTACCTGAGTTAACTTACTGCCTGCCTTGTTTTAAAAGTAGAGCTCTTTAAGACGTTTGATATTTAAACTCCCATCACTCAATATGGACATCTTAATAACCACATATATTAAAAGGTTTAAGGGGTATAAGATTATGAGTATTTCACCCATAATGTGTAATGTTTTAAGATAAGAAAACCACAATCTTAATTAAGAAACAAAATGGATCTATAAGAAAGATAAAGTGGATACTGTTGAACTTTATTGTGGCACCAATTATCTCTCCAGAGCCCCTTCCAATGTCAGTACCATCATCCACATCCTCTACCTTCCTGAAGACGCCAAAGGGGAGAATGTCCAGTTTCAGTGGAAGCAGGAAAATCTACAAGTAGGTGAAGTGTATGAAGCCTGCTGGGCCTTAGATAACATCCTCGTCATCAACTCAGCTCACAGACAAGTTGTTTTAGAAGACAATCTGGATCCAGTAGACACGGGCAACTGGCTTTTCTTCCCAGGAGCTACAGTGAAGGTTTGATCTCTCTTTTGCTCCTTCTCCCTAAAACCTAAAGCTCAATAAACCAAATTGTACTAAACCACTATTTTACTAAAGTATTTTATTAAGTGTAAGTTGCTCAGTTGGGCTTCCTTTGTGGCTCAGCTGGTAAAGAATCCACATGCAGTGTGGGAGATCTGGGTTCAATCTCTGGATTGGGAAGATCCCCTGGAGAAGGGAAAGGCTACCCACTCCAGTATTCTGGTCTGGAGAATTCCATGGACTGTATAGTCCATGAGGTCGTGAAGTATTTTACTAAAACCGCGATTAAAAGAATAGGTAATATCACTTTACTCTCTTTTGTAAGAATGGGAAATCATTCATTTGTTCATCCTTTGAACAAGTATTTTTGAGAACCCATGGTGCCATGTACTGGGCTGAACCTGGAGAATATAACCACAAAAGGCAGATACGTCTTTTCCTTTTATTGTCTGTTAGTTTAGTGGGAGGTTACATATAGCAACGTGCATGTGCAAAACAGCATAATTGTTGATTTGCTGGGAAAGTTTAAGGTGCCGTAGAAATGCAATATACAGTGCTAGATCCAGATGTGAGGGATTAGGAAGGCTATCCAAGAAAATAGGAATAGACTGAAGGGTCATTTCAAGTTGGCCAGATGGGAAGACTAGTGTTTCTAGAATCATAAATCACATACATAAAGGCTAGAAGATGATAGCACAAAGCAGAGGCCTTCGGCAGTGTTTGAAATGGTTGTCTAAAATAGATACTCAGTTGAGACTTGTGATAAAGTCTGAAGATATGACCAGTGATGAAACCTTAAAGTCTTAAAAGCTCACTTTTTGAATGAGAATTAAAATCACTGGCTTGCCTGCCCAGAGAGTGTGTGGAGTAAGATACTATGTCAAGGCAATATTTTAAGATATCGTTTGATCTTCAACTGGACTCTCTCAAGTTTCAAGTATGAAAAAAATAAAGTACAGATGCAGATTGGAGAGTTTTTAAAAATGTGACTTACTGTTACCAAAAAAAGAAAAAAAGGACCTCTGTGCTGAATGGGGTTGAGGTCACAGAAGTCACAAGCAGAATAGAAAGATATAAGACACTCATCTCCTTTTAATAATTTATGGGTTGCAAATTGTTTAGAGTACTTCCCTGGTGGTTCAGTGGTTAAGACTCTGCCTTCCAGTGCAGGGTGGGGGGGGGCCAGGTTCAATCTCTGATTGGGAAGTTAAGACCCAACATGCTATGTGGTATGACCAAAAAAATAAAAAATAAATAAATTATTTAGGAAACCTTCACCTTTTTAGAAAACCCTCCTGACACAGTTAAGTTGGTGCTTAGCAAATCAAACTCTAGATACTGACTAGCATTAGGAACAGACATCATCTTTGGTCAACATGAGAAAACACCCAGTAAACCTTATGGAGATTTGTTCTGATAAAGACTCTAAAACTTTGGTTCGTTTGGATCCTTTAAAGAGTCATGGACACCTTTCATATGGGCGTGGAAAAGAACCTTTGTAAGGATAGCCTGTATCATATCCCACTACTACTTGATTAAGAGAAGGATTTCTGTTGTTCACCATTGGCAAGATATGTAAACCCAGGAAACACATGGAGACCTCAGGGCCTGGGATTCACAGTCTTGTCCCGTGATGATCATTTGGTAATTATTTGATCTCAGTTCCCTTTACTATATATTATATGTACTTTTTGTGCCTTTTTTATAAGCTATCATTATACTAATTTAATTAACTTTTTGGTTTCTTAATGCATTGTACTTTGGTACCACCCATGTTAAAAATGTATGAAGTATGGGTTTCCTTTGTAGTAATGGTTACTTAAATTACAACTTTGTGTGGAGTATACTTGTGCTTTGTGGTCTCTCATCTTCTTCCTAAGCTTACTAATCACACATTTGAGACTCGCTTAGTTACCTACTTGCCTAGTTGCCTATTAAGAAAAAATCATTGTAGAAATGGTTTGTACCAGGGTTTTTGACTATCACATAGAAGCTTTTCTCTAATGTTTCTTTTTAAAATTTTAAATAAGTGCAATGATAAAATCTAAGATTGTCATTTTAACTCATTTATATGACCAACCTTTTGCATTTTGACTCACACCTCTAGCACGAAAAAAATTGCTTTTGCCAAGTGATTTGGAGTTCTAGAAATAAAAATTGTTTATTTAAACTGTATGCAATTTCTCCATCAAATATTTTTCCTTTAATGGGTGGCCTCTGAGATGAAAACAGAGTACAACCAATTAGAAAACATATCTCAGTGTTCCTATTGGTCATAAGACATGTTTTGAACGTTGCTTTGTTTTGGACTTTTTAGTTTTGAGAGTATTGTTTGTTTGTTCAGACTATATGTTGTCTTTTCTAAATAATACTCATTAAAAGCCTCCAAGATGCTTACATCTTAACTAAATCAGAGATTGAGTATAACATCAATTGAGTGCTTCATTGTTTTTCATTACAGAGTAGAATTTATTCAAGAAAAAATGTCCAAGCACAGATAGGATACTCTTGGGTTAAGTAGTAACAGCTACTTTTTATTGTCCATATATTATTCTAGGGACTTGTTATTCTAGGTATGTATGTGAGATTATGTATGTAATCTCGTAGAGCTGATCTTTATTAACCTATAAAAAGATGAAAGTGGATGTGGAGATGTTGAGTAACTTGTCCAGAATGCTCCTCTTACCAGTGGCGGAGCCAGTATTCAAATACAGGAATCTGACTTCAGAACTCTTGCTCTCAGCTGCCTGATAACTGTGCTCTTACAAGTAATAAATATAAACTTAAATGCTCCCTATTGGTCTTATGTTTCTTCCCAACATTTATTTGTTAATTTATCTGCCTGTTTTCTTCCCCATCACTCTCTGACAGTAGACTGAAAGATTCTTGTATTTCTTATATTTTTTATCTTGATCTAGCTTTATTCCATTTGTACTATATATTCTTTTCTCTGGATGACTGGTTTTGTTTTGTTTTGTTTTTGGCTGCACTGGGTCTTCTTTGCTGCACATGGGCTTTCTCTAGTTGTGGCGAGCAGGGGCTACTCTTCGTTGAACCATGGGGCTTCTCATTGCAGTGGCTTCTCTTGTTGCAGAGCATAGGCTCCAGGTGAGCGGGCTTCAGCAGTGGCAGCACACAGCCCCAGCAGTTGTGGTATGTGGGCTCTAGGGCACTCGGGCTTTAGTGATTGTGGCACATTGTCCCTGTTGCTCTGTGGCATGTAGAATCCTCCTGGACCAGGGATTGAACCTGTGTCTCCTGCACTGGCAAGTAAATTCTTATCCACTGTACCACCAGGGAGGTCCTAGATGAATGATTTTCATACATTAAAATCTAGACCAAATTCAGACCAAGCACAGGTAGCTTCCTTGTCTTCCACTCTACAACAGCTGGTTTTATTTTCACAATCATATTTACTGGTCCATCACTGCTGACCTAAAGTAAAGTTAAGGAGTTAGGAATATTAAGATATTTTCCTCACAGAGGTAGGAAGCATTTTCAGTAACCTATAGAGAAGGTGAAATAGAGTGAGAACAGGGGAATGCTAAATAAATTGAAATCAACAGTCTCATGGTAGCAGACTTCCTGTGCTGAGGACGTTGGAGTCAAGAATCATACAAAAGGATGCCGCTGACAAAAGATGACACCATCATTCTTAATAGAAATTATATCATGCATCCTCCATACTCAAGACCTTTGATGGCTTCCTGTGTAGGCCTTGAGGGGACAAGCCAAACTCCCTAGCATGTAATTCAAGGCTGTTTCCAGTCCATGTCCAGCCTAAGTTTTCATCCTTATCTCCTGTCCTCCAGCATCACAAATAAAATGGAATTTCACACCCCCACCCATTTAGACATGCTTTTCCACCTTTCTTTTTTCTATGCCTAGTTATTCCCCAGCATCCTTAAGGGCCCAGTTCAAATGTCATTGTCTGGATGAAGTTTTGTGTAAGCTAATGTCTGCCTCCTCCCTGTGCTGCTATAACCATGAAGTTGAATAAGCAGGACTTGAGGTTGAAGACTGTCTACAAAATACAGTTCATTCTTCTTCACTAGTAACCATTCACATTTACTCAGATAGCTTTTTAAAATCTGTATCCTTTTTGCACAAAAACTAAGTCAGGTCCCAAGACTGCTGATAGACCAAAAAAGCAATCAATCACTGTAGTATCTAGTCTCAGTTCAATAACAAATACCACATGGTTCACCATAATAATGCAAACTCCAAACTTCACCCGTAGCGTCTCCTTTCCTCCAGCTGAAGTCTGCTGAGTAGAAAAGAGATAGTGCTCAACTCCTTCCCCCTCCTCCACTAAGTCATTAATTTTAACCTTTGAATCATCCAGGGCTGGGTCAGGAGGAAGGAGAAGAAGCAAGAGGCAGTTATTGTTGTGAGTGGGAATTATTGATCTCATGATCTGGCAAGTGATCGAAGCTGGATTTCTCTTGTATCCATAACAAAGCTCTTTGGATATGTTACCACTTTTCACCAAAACCGGGGATTTCTCACCTGTAGCTCCCCAGTGTATATCTCTCAGGTTATGTCTACTTCTCCTACTTCCCAATGGGACTCTTTTTTTTTTTTTAATGTGTAGACTTTTTTTTTTTTTTACTTTATTTTACTTTACAATACTGTATTGGTTTTGGCATACATTGACATGAATCCACCACAGGTGTACATGAGCTCCCAAACATGAACCCCGCTCCCACCCCATCCCTCTGGATCATCCCCGTGCACCAGCCCCAAGCATCCTTCAACCTCTTTCTGCTGAGGGCTCTTTGCCCCTCCAGGAAGCCCCTGGGGGCAGGATCTTAGACCAGATTGCCTCTTGTGTGCATGGGTCCAATCCTAGTCTGTGGTGAACATTCACTTTGAATCCATCATTGGGAGAAAAGAAGTTAGTTGCTTCAAAATGCAGCCCTCTTGTTACCCAGACGCCTGCCAGGCTGCCCCAGTTGTTTAGTCTAAGCCCTTACAGAATCCCTTCCAAGGAATGACCTTGAAATCCTGAGCCCCAGGCTTGAGGCAAGTGGATAATACCTTCCTCCCCTGCAAGGTCGTGGATGTGACTCACAGTTCACCAACAACCCTCTGGAAAGGAATCATCCCTCTGCTTTCCAGCTGCCAACCTACTGCAGCTTCAGGCTCTCTCATTCTCAATTTAGGGAAGTGGCTGAGTCATTTCACTACCTCTTTTGTTAGGTTCTTATATTTGGTCCATCATTTCACTTTGTTAGGTCCTTATATTTGGTCCATCATTTCACTTTGGAATGAGGAGTAGCACCTGTTTTATTGACACCTTATTTCAACATTCTGTTACAGCATACATATACATCTATGAGAGCGTTTACAATGTTTCTTGTAGTTACGTTTGTCTCCCTAGTTAGCATGTTAGCTTCTTAAGCTTAGGAACTGTTTCTGCTCTTTTTGAATCTCCAGTGTTTGGCACATGATACATTGTGCTAGTTGAACAAATGAAAAGCTGAAAAAATACCAAGATCTAATCTGTGAAGAAAGAAAATAAATTTTATATTCAAAGATGACATGAGGGCAAAAATATTGTGAATGGGACTGGATATAGCAAAACTGTTAAGAAAATGAGCTTAACAGAGTTCAAATCTTGGTTTCACCATTTACTAGCCATTATGGTCTTGGGCAAGTTATTTAACCTCTTGGTTTCTCAGTATCCTCACCTTTAATAGGGATGATAGTAGAATCCATCTCCTGTTGTGATAATTAAATAAGAAGATACATGTAAACCTTAGAACAGTGCCTGGCATATAGAAAGGTTTTAATAAGTACGTGTCTTCTTCATTGAAAATTTTGAGTACAAATAAGCTCCACAGGGAAGTGAATATAGAGAAAAATAAGTAGAAGGCAAAGAATTGAGCTGACAACCCCAGTTAGGAGGGCAGAAGGAAGAATAGGATAGAAAAATACATGATTCACAAACTATGTCATCATGTATGTCATTAAGATGATATCAGAATTAAATGAAGTAAATGTATTAGTTTGGACACAAGTATTTCCCATAGGTGTAACTTTTGACAGTCAAACTAGGACCAATTTCCATTGGAATTAAGTTGAAATGACATTCACATAATTAAAAAATTAATAATTTTCATTATTAACAACAAATGATTTTTAAGTGCTATTCGTAAAATGAAGTAATAGTAGTGAGGATGTTGATGTTGAAAATAGAGTTGAAGAGTGGCAGGTCAAAAAGGAAAGATAAAAATGAGTCACTAGCATTCATAGTACATATTTTTCCTTATCTTCTTTAGATTTGTTTCCCATTTCTTTGGTAATAATACTTAATCCATTTTATCTGAGCCTGTCCTTGTTTATCTCAAGTAGGGCAGAATAATAAAAGACCAAATAGAGTAATTAACTTAAGGAGTTGTGTGATCTGGAGAACTGCAATTATAGGTCACCAGTTTAAATCTGTCCTGGGTTGGTAGAAAGCCATTACCATCTGTTGGCTCTTTAGTAATTAATATGAAGTAGGTGTCTAACAGTATCAGCTTTTAATGTAGAACCCAACCTTATGTTTGTTGCGCTTTTTTATTTGGATTAGTAAGCTAAAGAGGACTGTAAGAGGTTACAGAATTAATATGTTCTTCCTAGGAAGCCATCTGTGTTTTTCCTCCATTCTCTTTGCAAGTTCATGGCCTTGTCTGACTTAGCATCCAGTGTTTTTCCAGAGAGCTTGCCCATGTGGAAGAAAAGGGGCAACACATTCTTAGAGTGTTTCTAATTACCATCATGATTTTATTATTTCCCATGAATCCCTAAGTAGCCCTCTGTTCACAACCAAATAGGTGGGGCTCTAAATGCCTGTAAATCTAGTCCTGGAAATCAGAAAGCTCCCCAGAGCACCACCCTCATTAGCAGTCTCCACAGTAAGCCAGCCGTGGACTCAGAAAGCCAAGGAGTCTGAACTCACTTGATATTGAATCACCTGTCTTAATTACTGGTTGTAATAATACTTTTGAGAAGGCAACCCACTCCAGTATTCTTGCCTGGAAAATCCCATGGATGGAGGATCCTGGCAGGCTACAGGCCATGGAGTCACAAAGAGTCGGACACAACTGAGTGACTTCACTTTCACTTTCAATAATATTTCCTTCTTTTCTAGACAATTGCATCCTTTCTTTTTTATATACTTTTATAAATGATTTTCTAGACTAATCAAGAATTTCTTGTGTCAGTTGTTTCTATTCTGAAGATACAGGATATATTGTGTCAGTCTGCAGTTGCTGGAATGGGCTACTGCTGCCACAGCTGCCATTCCCTGGCAGCACCTCAAACTGTAAGGTGGCTGTGGGTGTTTTGCCACATTTAATGGTGGAAGGCACATTCTTCCTGCCTGAAATGGGAGAATGAGTAATCTAAGGGCAACTTCTGGTGCTCTGACTGTTTGAGAATGGTATTGGTTTTGTCGTCAAAGTTTAAGGGAAATGGTTGATTTTTTTCAGCCCCTTCCATTTCAAACATATAGAATCAAGAATCAGTGTTTCACCTTGGGTAGGATTCTGATATGCATCTCCACTGAGTAGCATGGATACTGGATAATAAATAATAATAACAACCATAATTATGATAAGTAGTAAAAGAAGCCGTAGTAATGGTGGCATTTCATGAATCATCTGTAGTTGCCAGCACTATGAGGAAGGCCTTTTGATCTAAATTTTATATCTACAGTAGGTAAATACTGCATGTCTATAAAGAGCCTGAGAACTTAGTGCCCAGGTTTTCTTAGTCATTCTTGAAACATCCAGAAGAATCCATCAAAGTTATCTCTTCCCAACTCCTCAAACACACATACTGCAATCTGAAAATGTCCTTAATTTCAAGTTCAAAGAAAAGTGCTAAATGTAAAATTTTAAAGGGTCAGCCTGGAGCTGTTGCAGCTACCTGCTTTCTATAACTCACTGTTAAAGAAAAGACCTGCAAAGGTCAGGAAAGTACTCAGAAGAACTCAGGAACAAATGATTTGGAAAGAGGTATGAGGAGATATTTTGGTTTTTATTTTTTCTATCCTTTAATAGTACCCAGTGAAGCAAAATTTCCAAATGGATCAATATGCCATGGAGATAAATATTGGTCAAGCAGCTGCTTCATTTTGTTTATTTACCCCCATCTTTGGTGGCAGCCAAAATTTGTATTTTGAAAGCATGAAGCATCCACAACTCCTTCATATCTGTGTGGGAGACAGCGTGCATGCTTTGCTCAGTCACTGTTAATAAATGTTTATGTCTGCTCAGCTAGCCTGGTTACCCTCAGCTTGCAAAGGCATAAATCACTGGCTTCTGTCAACTCTGGAAATGACCCACAGATTAAATGCAGATCACTAGGAGACAGGTGCTGTTCCGTGTATTTTTTATTTTTAAGAAATCTTCCCACTCTGATTGCTGTGCCTACACCTGCTCATCTTTTTCTCTTTATTATCCTAGTTCATTGTATGGATAGCAAAGAATGCCAGATTATTCCTTCTGCACATTTATGTCAACTTGTGTTGAGAAGTAAATCAACATTAAATGTCACAGATTCTGTTGTGAAGGTTTGTCCTTTAGAATAGGCTGTGATCAAATGTATTTAAAATAATTTTTCTTAAAAAGTAATTTATTAAATTTTTCAGATGTATGTCAAGGATTGTGAGTAACTCAGTATACAGAATTTAGAAGGGCCATATCTTAATCTTTTATTTCTACCTCCAGTTAGACTGCTTCCTCTCTCTTCCATTTACTGTTGATAAATATCCAATAATAATGTCAATTTTCCTAGTTTAACAAACACCAAAGGGCCCTAATGAGGAGCCATTAGGTGAATTAGGTAAATCAACAACTCATTAAGGAGAAGCATTAAGTCAGAAAAGAGAGTCTATTAATTTTCTTATAGCTCTTGTACATTATGCATTTGCCAAATTCATTATCCCAGTGGACACTAGGCAGATCTCTAGTCCTGAATAAGAATTGGAGCTTTCATTCTGGGGTTCTGCTGTCACTTGTCTAATACTATTATCACAAATTGTTGAATCATTAATGGAGAATAAAGGTTGTAACATCCAAATTATGGAAAAAATGTAAACTAATTTGTCTGAAAATGTAGTCTTAACACAAGTTGAGGCTAGTGAAAAAAGTCAAAGACAAATGGTTAAAGGGATGATTACATTCAAAGAAGAATTTATTTCTAAATGAGTGTTTTGAGAATCTAGTCCCCTGGCAGAGCAATATCTGCCTGCTATAATGCCTAACTTGTCTTCCATAAGTTGGGCACCCCAGAAAAAGATTTCAAAAATCCATTTAGTGATTTTCTTTTTTTAGACTGTAAGGACAAACAGGAGGAAATCAGATATGCTTTCCAGAAATATGCTTTGCAAATCGCTGTACTGGAAACTATCTGGTCTGTGACTTGAGGGATTTGAGTACTAGCTTTCTAATGAGGATAAACCTGAGCTCAGTAAGACTTGTGGCTAGACCATGTTCTCATGTCTTTTTCTATTAAGAATCGGAATGTTAACTATGATTTTCTGGCTAGATTCCAGCTTGGTTAATTGCATGCTGTCTCTCTAAATTCGCTTTGCTTGGGATGTTCTTCATTTTGGATTGCATTGCTCTTATTGTCATGTTTCCCCCAAGAGGTGGGTACATGATATTGTAAAATGAGCCAGAATATAATTTGTTAAACTAATAAGCGTTCTTTGGGGATGAAGGGTTAAATGTAAGTAGTGTGTTTTTCACAATTTCCCCCCAATGAGGCCTATTTGTACAGTAATTAATGTGGAATAGCATTAGTGAAACATGGAATTGAGCCAAATCACCATGACAAGAGTGGCAATAACACAGAAACAAATAAGTTCAATAAATTCTACTAAAAATAACCATTCAAACAAATCCCCAGAGCCTCCCTTTTCTTGTTTGTTTATGATCTGAAGCTGACACATTTAATCACTAATTATTACAAGTTAATACAATATTCAATGTGAAATTTATTTTATTCTATATGAACATAAAAAACCTAGTAACATTTCCCATCATCTTTGTACTTAGCACAGCACAGAGCTCAATTATTTGCATAGTGGTACTCATTAAGGTAAGGTTTGTTAAATGAATGAAGATAGGGGATGAAAGAAGGAAGGGAATTAGCATTTACTGATTTCCTAAGATTTAAAATCTTTAGAATAAGCATGTTACTTGCACTATCTCATTTAATCCTCACAACTGCCCCCATTTCACAGATGAAAATAAGGAGGCTCCTAGAGCTAAGTGACTTCTCCAAGATCAAACAGCTTTGATTTTCAAAGCCAGCTACATTGTATAATAAAGTCCCAGCCCTTTTGTTCCTCAGTATCTCACAGCCTCCCACGTTGTGTCTGGTGTTCTGGGCATTAATTTGAGGAGGCAAGACTGAAAACCTCAGACATTGTGAAAGTCATATTGATCTCTACAGACAAGGTTAACAACTGCTCTGTGGAATTTTTCATTGTTATTCTTTCATTACTCCAATTCAAATCTGTCACTATGGCTGTTTTAGAATTGTCATAACTATTGCCAAATAATTACACACTTGTCACAAAATATACCATAAGTTGAATCTTTATGAATCATAGTACAAAGTGATTCAAATGCTTAATGAATCCAGAAAATAATGAGAAAAAAAAAAAAAGACTCTTTGAACTCCTAAAATTTGCTCACTGTGGTTGAATCTATTGTGTTGACTAGAGAAAATGCACTTCAGCCCTCTTGCACCTGGACTGTGTTTATAGCCAAGTTATCAGTTTTTTAACTGGTATTAAATTACCTAGAAATTGAATGTGTGCAAAATGAGAGAAATTCATTTTGCCCTATGAAAGAAATCACTCTCTTCCTATTTTGTTTTTTTCTTTATAAGCATGAAAGTCTATACCTTTAAAGACCATTGAACCAGGATGTAGGAAATATATATTTCTATATGATAATAGCTATAGCATGGTGACAGGCTTAGAAAACAAATTATATCTAATGTTGTAGGTCAGTCCATTTCTGGTCACTCAGTCACACATCTCACTTTAATCCAGAAACTTTTATACCAGTATATTTTGTTTCCAACCAGACAGTGGCTAATTTATGTCTCTGCCAACAATGCCATTTTAATTAATTTTATTCATTTTATTTCTCTTTCCTCTGCTCCTCATATCTCATCTGTTTGCATTGCCTAGATTTTAATTAAAAAACCTCTCCTCTCTAAGGAGCAATCTGAAGTGGCAAAAATAATCACTTAAAATATTACAGTCATTAAAAAATTGGCTGTGGTGGAAGCCATGCATTTTCAATTTTCCTACAGATGATGTTTTAGCTTCCTTTTAAAGTGCACTTTGTATCTGAATTGTCTGCCACCAGCCAGCTTGGCTATCAAAAATGGTCTTCCAGCTGGGTGGGCTGAGTGACAACTCCTTAATGGAGGAAATGGATGGCTCTCTGCTCATGTGGAGGGGAAGACACACCAGGCAGATTTCATTCCATCTGCCACCAGCTCTCTGCAAGCTGGCATTGCCCACATGCCCAGTATACTCACTCCAACTAAAAGGATATCGTCAAAAATAATTTGTAAGGCTACAGATACCTGAAAGAATCATCAGGGCCATTAGACCCCAGGGAGATAATATTAAGAGGTGCCTCAGTGTTCTTCTTTGATGAAAACCTAATTAAACTATGGTGGAGGGGATTGCAAGTGCTTTTTTTACAAGTACAGAGGTGAAGTCATTAACATTTTCAGCAGAGTATAGAGAGCAACCTTAGGAAAATGCTATCCTGAATTGTGGCCAAAGACTTGTTATATTGAGGAATTTGCACTGATGTTTCCTGTTGATGTTTTTCTGAATGGCAAATCCATGTCACTTAGTTACAGTGTGTTCTGCTTTTCAAGTAAAGGAAATCCATGTAACAGCAAAGTAGAGAAATATTTTTGATTGATAGATGGAAACAAATAAGGATGATATATTAAGGATTTTTAAAAATTGGAGTTTTCCTAGAACCTAGAGGTATAAAGTATGTGTCATTGGTCAATGCTAAAATAATGAAATAAAGTAAAAATAATATTTAATGTCATGTAATTAGGAGGGCTAAGGATAGAAAGAAATATATAGAACCACCTGCATAATTTTATCTATCTTTATTTTACTCAAAATAAATTCTTAATTATTTGATATTCACCATAAGTTATTCAAAAATTGAGACTCAGAAAGTCACATGTTATTTGTAATCATTTGTTCAAGAAAACCTGCTATATTTTTAATATACTCAATATAAAATTGTCCTAAATTCCAAAGTATTCTTGTTTTTATTGTATCAAGAGCTCATATATCTCACAGTTAGAAATTTAACTGCTTTATGAAGTTGTTTAGATTTTAATTGTCATTGCATGTAAATGACATGAATTTGAATAGCTGCAAAGCAAAAACAACTGGGTATTAAAACCACTGAGTAATTTCCTAAAATTCTTTTCATTCTTTAAATTCACATTTTGTTGGGATTTTTAACATAAACACATGTATGTTATACAATGAAAGTTCATCTGTAAGA
Organism: Oryx dammah; assembly: GCF_014754425.2. Lineage (NCBI taxonomy): Eukaryota > Metazoa > Chordata > Mammalia > Artiodactyla > Bovidae > Oryx > Oryx dammah. The sequence continues at coordinate 45,349,361 of NW_024070202.1, read as the reverse complement.
AAAATGGCAGCGGATTCCTTGCATCATTAAGTTTTCCTAAGGGAAATGTTTGGTAATCTGCCAACATTTGGAGAGCTTTAAAGTTCTAATTCATGATTCAGTATATTCTGAAAATTAATGAATGATTGTAATATTTTACCATATTGTATTGTGCAGTGTATTCTTTTACATTTTATTACAGGTTTTAAGTTGTTCTGAAGAATTTTAATGACTTACAATGAGAAACACAGTTCAAAATAGATTTAATGTTCTATTTCTCTATAACCTACTGCTATGGGTATATACTGCTAAGGGAATATAATAGCTTATTTTTGGAAAATAGCATATTCAGAAATAAAACAATTATTTTGTAGCACTTAGAGATTTCCAAAAAACCACTTCCACATATAATATAATTTGTGCTTCTTACAGTGTCTCTAGGATATAGACATTTGTGGCCCCAGTCTACAGCCTAAGAAACTGAGGCCTAGATGGGTTAAATGAGTTGTGCAGAACTATGTAGCCATTCAGTAGAGAAAATGCATCAGAACATGCCTTCTTTTTTAAATTTTATTTATTTTCTAGTTGAAGGATAACTGCTTTACAGAATTTTGTCCTTTGAACATCAACACAGAACATGCCTTCTGATTCTGATTGCCAGACTCCTTGAGGATGGACAGTAACTGAGTTGTCATTCCGTGTTAAGAATGCTTTTAGTTTCTAGTATTGGTTTTTTTTTTTTAATAACTTTAATCTCCTCAGCTCAATTAATTGAATTGGGTTCAAGGGGGAAGTTCAAGCACCTCTACCCATACAGGGTATAAAGGTATATGGACAGCTAATTTTTTCTTCCAGTTTTATTGAGGTATTGATATATAACATTATAGAAGTTTAAGGTGTACAGCATAATTATTTGACTACATACCTCATGAAATGATCGTCATAGTGAGTTTAGTGAATACCCATAATCTCACAGAGATACAAAATTAAGAAATATAAAAAATATATTTCTGATAGCTAATTTATAACAGTTGCATTATCACAAATGGTCTACTAAGCCACCAAATGTGTTTGGTAACAGCCAAATAACTAACAAAAAGATCCTTTAAAATATACCTGTTTTTTTTAATATCTTATTTTAAGTTTGTAAAATGAGTTTAACAATATGGTATTCAGTTTCATAATGTTTATTTACAAAAATTTTCCATCTCAACTAAATTAGGAGAAGGCAATGGTACCCCACTCCAGTACTCTTGCCTGGAAAATCCCATGGACAGAGGAGCCTGGTAGGCTGCAGTCAGTCCATGGGGTCGCTAAGAGTTGGGCACGACTGAGTGACTTCACTTTCACTTTTCACTTTCATGCATTGGAGAAGTAAATGGCAACCCACTCCAGTGTTCTTGCCTGGAGAATCCCAGGGACGAGGGAGCCTAGTGGGCTGCCATCTATGGGGTCGCACAGAGTCGGACACAACTGAAGTGACTTAGTAGCAGCAGCAGCAGCAACTAAATTAAAATATGCATCAAATGTGTTAATAAATAAATCTTGGAAGAGTAGTAAAGCATAATTATGTGTAACACAGAGTCTTCAAATATTAACAAACAGTTTTGAGGTAAACAGAATCAAAATGGAAATAATTAAATTGACGTTTAGTCCAAAGTGACAAGACTTTATACTAAGCAAATCACTCTTTTCATTACACAAATATATTCTTCTAAATTGTAACATGAGATTATTCCATTTTCTTGTGTATGGATGTTTCATGGTTGCCTCTTACTTGGACAATGACCTAATATCATTTGCACCGGAGTAAAAGTCATATTAATTCCAAATTAATATAGACCACAAAGAGTCAGACCCAAATAAGTGACTGAGCTGAACTGAAGTTGCTCAGGATTCCAGAATGAGAAGATAATTGTAAAAACCACTCTTTAGAGCTTGGTGGCTTTATTATTAGGAAGGTAATCTTTGTTATTCTAGTTGGCATTCCATTATCGTTATAGAGTACATAGTAGTCAAGGATCTTTGGGTTTGTCATTACTTGACAGTTTCATTTTACTGTTAAATAAACTAAATCCTAGTTGTTAAATAAACTAAATCCTAGTTGTGATCAATCTGTGTGGATTAAGGATTGCATACAATGAGCTCAGTGTAGCATCCATGAATAATGTGTACTCATTGTGGTGTGAAGAAGATCTTCAAGCAGATGAAGCCTGCCACACAGTATAGCATTATCTAACCTGGGGGCTTCCCTGGTGGCTCAGATGGTAAAAAATATACCTGCAATATGGGAGACCTGGGTTTGATCCCAAGATTAGGAAGATCCCCAGGAAAAGGGAATGGCGACCCATTCCAGTATTCTTGCCTGGAGAATTCCATGGACAGAGGAACCTGTGGGCTATAGTCCAGGGGATTGCAAAGAATCAGATACGACTGATCAGCTAACACTTTCACTTTCAAGCTGACATACACAGCGTGTATGCCTTCTGTCTTAGTGCTGTGAAATGACTCCCCCAAGATCATATGCTCCAACTCTCCTGAACATCTGGAAACTTCTGGAAGCTTTTTTACTCTTTCATTGTAGCAGTCTGATTTCCCTCCCCATTGATTTTATCTGCCACAATCAGTTTAATTGTCATAAAATAATTCTTTGCACATATTACTGCTCTGTTTTAGAATATCACCACTGATGGAATATAGCAGTGATCTCAGAATATCATTTAAGATCCTCTACAGTCAGGCTCCAATCTAATTCTCAAAATTACACCTACTTATCACCTATCATTCATTCATATTTGTCATCCAACTTGGATTTTTATCCATCCTTTAAAGCCAGTTGAAGACCTGCTCTCCCATGAAGACTGCTCATTTAGACCAGCCCTGGACACAGTGACTGCTACCTTCTTTCACTTGTTAGCACTTTCCATGTGCGGCCTTTGATACATCTCAACTTGGCTGCAATCTTTTAGAGCAAAGATTAGATTATTATTATAATCAATTATAAACCTCTTCCCTCCACTGACTTCCTTGATGCTTCCTACCTTGTGAGTTTTCCATAAAAATTAATTACCTGAAAGACATAACCATATCATAATTTATTTATTTATTAAATTATTCAACAAATAATGCCAAGTATTTTGCTAAGACCTGGAATACAGGAATATGATCCTTGCCCTACAGAACCTACAGTCACAGAATCTAACTGAAATTCTCTGTCCAATTATTTTTCTTCATTTCTATCTTAAGAGTATATAAAACTTGAAAGAATGTTTGATCTTTTATTTATTAGCATGTCTCTATGTGTGACATTATCAGAAAATGATTAATGCAAAAACTTATCATATTTTTTAAAGTTAAGTACTCAGTTTACCCAGCTCTATAGTTGGATCTTGCCTTTGATTCTTCACTTGAAGCTGGAAAAAAAAAGTATATTAAAAAAAGCATCACAAGAAATTATTTTTCTTTTGTTGTGTGATGATGTGTATTTTTTTTTTTAATTTATGTATTTTTCTGTAAGCCTGGTGTTGTTTTGGAGAATAACAAATTTTGTTGTTTACAGGCTCCTCATCGGGGACATCATGTACTTCCTAGATCTGGTCAGAAACTTTTACTCAAAAGCTGGCTGAGAATATACGATCATATCAGGGATTACTTTGACCTTTTCTGTATTCCATGTTTTGATTAGCAAGCTATTCTGCTCATATCCCATTTAGAGACAAATTGTGAAAGGCTTGAATGGCAAGCCAGAAATATATGGAATATTGAAAAGGTCAGTGTGATTTAAGTCCATAACCACAGTATTGAAAATATATGACAAGTCATTATCACACTTAATTCCTACAACAAGGACTATGGTAAAGATGGGAAATTATTTCAATTAAAATATTCTTGTTTCACACTGAAGGCTGAGGTGGCAAAGCTCAAATGGTCTCTTGACTCTCTTTTTGTGATAACTTAATAAGTTAGAAAGAAACTGTAACTGAATTAAATAAGACCAAAAAAAAGAAAAAGAGGTAACAAGCTCTTTTGATTTCAGAGTCCATCACAGAGGGAATAATATAGTGACTTTTCTAAAAACTCTAATTATACATGAATAAGACAGATACAGCCATAAAACCAATTCAATGGACACCCCACGCTCTCTTTTTATCTACAGCATAGCTGTCAGTCAGATGGGAACTCCATTTATTTCCATGGAAATGAAGGCAGTGAGTTCAATTTTGCCACCACCCGGGATGTAGATCTTTCTACAGAGGATATTCAAGAGCAGTGGTCAGAAGAATTCGAGAGCCAGCCTACAGGGTAAGTAATTGTTATCTCCCATGCTGTGTATAGCACTTACATTTATTCCACTGGACATATTTCTAAATGCATATTGTTAACTAGCAAAAGCATACTTAAGTCAATACTGGAGAGTCTTATCATGGACAAGCCAAAGGGGTACACTTATCTTAAACATTCTTTATTAAGCAGTCAATTATTTTATGCCTACTAAAAATCTGTGATTGCAAATATCTTTTAACTTCAGTTGAATACTTATATCTCATCTTTGTTTATGCAGCTTTTACCAGGAAAAGTTTTGTTTTTTGTTTTTTCAATGTGTATAGCATATAAAATCTTTCCAGTTTTATATTGAGACTTTCAGTTGTCTCCCCGGGATCTGAGATTTATATAGATGCTGTTGCCGACTTTTAGTGGAGTATGGTTTTGATTCATAACAAATTAGTTGTTTGGGGGGGTAAAATTTACCATTTAGAGATTTTTAAAGAAAGGATATGAGCCTGATGTTGAAACCATGAAGATGGTTTGGTGGTAGTATTTTCTTGCTTTTCTAAACTGTGTGCCTTCTTCTGGGTCCAGTATCCCTAAGATATTTCTATTAATTGAATGCCACTTTCAGAAGTTCAAATTGAGAAAAATTAACAGGTTCAGAGAATCAAAATTCGTAAGATAAGTGTGTGTTGGAATTCTAGAAATTTTCTGGTTCTCACCTGGCCTTTTTTTCTTTCTTTTTTTCAATACGTATAGACTTGTAATCAGAACACCAGGTTCTTACTGTTTAGTGCATGTTTTCTGAAACCATGATGAAGGTGAATGAAATTAACATAAAATATAGTTTTCATAATGATTATGAAATAGCAATGACTTAACTATTAACTATCAGAAACTTTTCAAGAATACAACATTTGAGGTATTTACATATCTCTGATCTCAACAAATTCAATCAAAACTGGATGGGACCTAAGTGTCTGAGGGACCAGAGGGCCACCATGGACTTCTTGGGCTCCCCACTTCCTATACATTGCCCAGAAACTACATTTGGACCCAATAAGAGGGAAATCTGACCGGCAGCCTGAGCTGCTGCTGCTTGACTTTCTGCTGCCACATCAGGATCTCTCACTGTTGCAAGCGAGATTTCTACTAGTACACGCAGCCCTGCTCTTCTGCCTCTGAAGAAAACTGACACCTTGAGGGACCGCCCCCCCCCCAGTGGGTACCATTGACCTCTCCAAGCCTAGCAGTAATGCTAAGGCCCTTAAGTCCACAAAGTCCTTCTCTTCTGAGGTTCTTGTCACCCTTGAAGTTCCATGTCCAGTATGGCTCTGGTGTCTACTTGAAGGACCAGCAACCATTGTTTCTCTTTCTTGTGTCCAAGATCTCCCCAGGAGGCTGGCTGCTTTCCTTACACAAACAGGGCTCATTCTACTCCCCTCATAGACCATGGTGGGATCTAGAACTTTGACCATGCACCCAAGTCTTCTTTACCCACTTTCTGGAGATAAAAGACCCATCACCAGCATATCAGCTCTTTCTGACTTCTGATATAAAAGACCAATTCAGATCCCTTTCCTGACAATGCAACTTGACTGCGTATGAGAGGGTCCCAAATTTTCAAGCACCAAAGACTCATTGACCTCCACTCCTTCACCTCTCCAAGTCTGTGCTATCCATGCAGCAGTGACAGGTTATTCTTTTTCAGTGAGACCTATACATCACTCAGGTGACGTCCCAGTGATATCCAGATACCCCGCCTCCTTCCTACTAAAGCAGAGACAAAAACACAAGTCTCCAGTGTAACATTCTGACATGCAAACCCTTTCCTTTTTAGTTAACTGGCTAGCTAGTTAGCTATGTATCTCTTTCCTCAAAGTTCTAGTGTCCTCTTATTCTTTGGGGAAGAGATAAAATTTATTTTTACCTATGGCCTTCATATCCACATATTTCCTCTCCCAGAATGTCCTCTTCTTTGTTTTAGCTTGTTTTATTATTAAAGGTCATCTATAGAAGAACAAAAGAATGCTTTACTATATCAACTAATGGTCCACACAGCTCTCCAGTACTAACATTAGTGGAGACTTAGTTCAAATGGAAAAACCTTTAGGAATTAAGCTTAGAAAGGAATAGATTTTATATTAAAAGAAACCAAACATACTTTAGAAAATTAATGTACTAATCCAAAAAATAACTGGCAAAAAACATATTCCAGTTAACAGATCAGACCTTCTGTTATCTCAGAGCACTAATGATACAAGAATTTGTGGTTAAACCAAAACTTTCATCTCCCAAAATAAACCAAAAGAAATAAAAGTATTTATGCTTGAAAAAAGAGGTAAAGTCAACACAGACACAGGAATATCAGACCAAATTCCATTCACTGAGTGATTCACATGGTTTCTTTGGCCAATTCTCAGTGCTAAGATATATCAGGTTTTGGTCACAGTTAAGAGGCTGGTACTTTCAAGCCATGACATTGTCAGCAGATTTCTGTTCCAGTAACATAGAATAATGTGCTTGACAAAAGCACCTGTGTCACTGTAGTTGGAACACAATTAATTCACCTAAATTCTGAAAGCAGCTTAATTATTCTAGCAACCACACCGTAGCTTTGTTGTAGCTTTTCCCCTAGGATATCAGGCCACACTGCCCCCTCTCAGAACTACTTCGTTTATACTCTTATCTGGTGAGCCAGTTATCCATGTTGCCCTTATATTATAAAAAAAGATATAAAAGGATAATGAGAGAATCTAGTACTCTCTTTGTTTTGGGATGGTGATAAATTGCTGATTTAATCTGTAATGTTGTATGTGAATGTGTGTATACCTTCTCCATACCTACTCACTCCTGAATGCTGCTTTATTGATCTAGGAGAGAATGCTGTTGTAGTTAATTCTTAATCAAAACTGCAGTGAAGATATCCTGTCACAATCAAATTAATGTGAAGCATTTTTACCTAGGGTAAGAACTGACAAAGAAAAACAGATTAGGATCTTGGTAGTGAAATTCTTGATGTGTTTTTTTGAGCCAGATTTACTGAATATTTGTCTCATTCTTCCCCTCACCACCCACACAGACAATTTATCATCATAAGCTCACTGCTGAAACAGACATAAAACATAGGTGTTAAATTCCCACAGTATTCAAGAGTGACCAATTGAATTGATTGAATTCTGACACTTTAAGGTCACTTTCTTTTAACACACACAAAAAATAAATTATTAATATGGATATAATATTTTCATCTCTTTTAACTATGTTTTTTCTCCCATAAGAATTATGAAAGAGAAAAAAGAATATGCAATCCTCTCTAATAATATCTTCAAAACATTTCACATGAATTCAGGCAAGAAAAAGTATCCAGTCATTATGACTTTTTTTGGAACCCAGTTTCCACATATTCCTGTTTCCTTACCATTTGAATGAAACTATTTGATCTCAGATCACAAAGATGCAAAAATTGTTTGCCTTTCACATCACAAAGCTGTATATAGATAGGTTTATTTTAAGTGGGCTTTTAAACTTTATTTTCTTTTTTTTAGAGAAGACACATCTGTTACTTCAGCAAGATAGAAACTTTAATAGATAAACTGATAATTTATGTGAGCCTTTGTGAACTTTGGCTTAACCATATAAACACATCATTTAATTAGCAACTACAGTATCTCACCTAGCCGAAGGTGTCTTCAGGTGGGAGGGACTTTGTAGAGAAACACATTACTAAAATATGGAATTTGTATACTTGTCATGCATGTTTTTAACTATTCAGATAACTTTTCAAAATATCTTTTATTGCTTTCACTGAAGTATTCATGTTAGAGAACCTCCACAATGTAATGAATGTTAAGCTGTGTTTTGAAGTGTAATTAATTTACAGTGTTGTGTTAGGTTCAGGTATATAGCAACGTGATTCAGATATATATATACATATATATATCATATATATAGCACATATATATGATATATCTATGTCATATATGTGCTATATATATGATATATATGTATATATGTATCCTTTTTTCAGATTCTTTTCCATTATAGGATTATTATAAGATATTGAATATAGTTCCCTGTACTATACAGTGGGAACTTACTGTTTATTCTATATAGAATAGTTTATATCTGCTAATCTCAAACTCCTGATTTATCCCTCCCTGCCTTTCTTCTTTGGTAATCATAGGTTTGTTATCTATGTCTGTGAGTCTATTTCTGTTTTGTAAATAGGTTCATTTGTATCACTTTTTAATATTATACATGTGTCAGTCGTGTCCTACTCTTTGCAACCCCATGAACTGTAGCCTACCAGGCTCCTCCATCCATGGGATTCTCCAGGCAAGAATACTGGAGCGGATTGCCATTTCTTTCTCCAGGGGATCTTCCCGATCCAGGGATCAAAACTGGGTCTCCCGCATTGCAGGCAGACGCTTTAACCTCTGAGCCACCAGGGAAGTCCATATTATACATGTAAAGATTATTATATGATACTTGTCTTTCTCTGTCTGACTTACTTCACTTAGTATAATAATCTCTAGATCCAGGTCCATCCATATTACTGCAAATGGCATTATTTCTTTTTTTTTTATGGCTGAGTAATTGAATATCAGACTATTGAATCAAGAGAGCATACTCTAGTCTTCCACAACTGCCCCAAATCCTTGGAAATTATAGAAAATGAGCAAATGAATCTGTAATGACACTTTGAAAGAAAAAAGTGTGCCTTAATTGAGCCAGGAATTAGGAAGTGTTACAAAAAAATGAGGAAAAAAAACCAGATCTGATTAAAGGAAAAAACTATTACTTAAAATACATATTGAATGAGGCACTAAAAAAGGTATAGGTACGGAATGAACACAGGAATCAGATGGGGCTCTGATGTCCTGCTATGGAGATTGCCAAGTAGGTGAGTCTCTCACTGCATTCAACTTCTGTGCGGGCACTTCTGCCCTTAGGAACAAGCAGTGAATGTGAACACTTGGAATGGAGAAGCAGGGCAATTCCAGGTGACTGGGAACCTCAAGGATCCCCATGGTACTCCCCACCCAAGAGCACATCGGCTCTCATTGGTGGCTAGTTTTTACACCAAAACTAGCCACCAATACACTAGGGTGAATGGCGGATACAAATCTGAGCAAATGATCTGGAATCATCAATCTGAGGAAAATCCACTCCATAAAAATAATTAATCAAACTAGACAGCTAAGAACTGAGAAAATAGAAGTATCAGAGTAAACAAATGGAGATTTTATAATTATACTTAATGGCCTCAGAGAGATAAGAAAGCATACTGTATTTGTTAAGTTAAAACAGATTTTATGGAAGCTAACTGCTGATGGCGGCTGTGGACTCCGCTTGTGGCTCAGCGGTAAAGAATCCGCCTGCCAATGCAGGAGACTTGGGGCCGATCCCTGAGTCGGGAAGGTCGGGTGGAGAAGGGCATGGCTACCCACTCCAGTGTTCTTGCTTGGAGAATCCCATGGACAGAGGAGCCTGGAGGGCTATAGTCCATGGGGTCGCAAAGAATGCACGGCTGAAGTGATTTAGCCAGTGCACTGTACTGAGCCAACTTTGACTCAGAGTTGGACCAACAAAGGTCCATCTCGTCAAAGCTATGGTTTTTCCAATAGTCATGTAGGGATGTGAGAGTTGGACTATAAAGAAGGCGAACTGTGGTGTTGCAGAAGACTCTTCAGAGTCCCTTGGACAGCAAGGAGCTCAAACCAGTAAATCCTAAAGGAAATCAGTCCTGAATGTTCATTGGAAGGACTGATGCTGAAGCTGAAACTCCAGTACTTTGGCCACCTAATGTGAAGAGCCGACTCATTAGAAAAAGACCTTGATGCTGGGAAAGAATGAGGGCAGGAAGAGAAGGGGACGACAGAGGATGAGATGGTTGGATGGTATCACTGACTCAATGAATTTAAGTTTGAGCAAGCTGCGGGAGACAGTGAAAGACAGGGAAACTTGGCATGCTGCAGCCCATGGGGTCACAAGGAGTCGGACATGAATGAGCGACTGAATAACTGTAATGAGACCGGAGAGCTGCCTGGGAGGTGTTTGTCTAGCCCTGAGTTTCCCAGAGAAGGGGCGGGGACACCGGGAGGGGCCAATCAGTGGCTTGGTCTGTCGACTTTTAACTTTTTGGAGTCAGAGCCTCCCTCAATCAAATTGAAGAACCCAAGCCTAGAGGGCTAAGGTACATAGGGTCGCAGAGAATTGGACACAGCAACAGACTGGTTCCAAATAGGAAAAGGAGTACGTCAAGGCTGTATATTGTCACCCTGCTTATTTAACTTCTATGCAGAGTACATCATGAGAAACACTGGACTGGAAACAGCACAAGCTGGAATCAAGATTGCCGGGAGAAATATCAATAACCTCAGATATGCAGATGACACCACCCTTATGGCAGAAAGTGAAGAGGAACTAAAAAGCCTCTTGATGAAAGTAAAAGTGGAGAGTGAAAAAGTTGGCTTAAAGCTCAACATTCAGAAAATGAAGATCATGGCATCTGGTCCCATCACTTCATGGGAAATAGATGGGGAAACAGTGGAAAGTGTCAGACTTTATTTTTTGGGGGCTCCAAAATCACTGCAGATGGTGATTGCAGCCATGAAATTAAAAGACGCTTACTCCTTGGAAGAAAAGTTATGACCAACCTAGACAGCATATTCAAAAGCAGAGACATTACTTTGCCGACTAAGGTCTGTCTAGTCAAGGCTATGGTTTTTCCAGTGGTCATGTATGGATGTGAGAGTTGGACTGTGAGAAGGCTGAGCGCCAAAGAATTGATGCTTTTGAACTGTGGTGTTGGAGAAGACTCTTGGGAGTCCCTTGGACTGCAAGGAGATCCAACCAGTCCATTCTGAAGATCAGCCCTGAGATTTCTTTGGAAGGAATGATGCTGAAGGTGAAACTCCAGTACTTTGGCCACCTCATGTGAAGAGTTGACTCACTAGAAAAGACTTTGATGCTGGGAGGGATTGGGGGCAGGAGGAGAAGGGGACGACAGGGAATGAGATGGCTGGATGGCATCACTGACTTGATGGATGTGAGTCTGAGTGAACTCCGGGAGTTGGTGATGGACAGGAGGCCTGGCGTGCTGCGATTCATGGGGGCGCAAAGAGTTGGACACGACGGAGCAACTGAACTGAACTGAACTGAAGCAATTTAGCATGCAGGCACTCATAAAACAGATAACTAGTGAGAACCTACTGTACAGCATAGAGAATGCTACTCAGTGTTCTGTGGTGACCTAAATGGGAAGGAAATCTGCAAAACAGTGGGTATATGTATACATATCACTGATTCACTTTGCTGTACAGTAGAAAATAACAAAATTGTAAAGCAACTATACTCCAATAAAAAGCAATAATAAAAATGAAAAAAAAAACAGATTTTATGAAGAAAAAAATAGAGATGTGAAAAATGAAAATATATGATTGTTGAAACAAATTTAATGGATTTTTCCCCGGAATATGAGCATCAGTTCAGTTCAGTTCAGTTCAATCGCTCAGTCGTGTCCAACTCTTTGCGACCCCATGAATCGCAGCACGCCAGGCCTCCCTATCCATCACCAACTCCCGGAGTTCACTCAGACTCACGTCCATTGAGTCAGTGATGCCATCCAGCCATCTCATCCTCTGTTGTCCCCTTCTCCTCCTACCCCCAATCCCTCCCAGCATCAGAGTCTTTTCCAATGAGTCAGCTCTTCGCATGAGGTGGCCAAAGTACTGGAGTTTCAGCTTTAGCATCATTCCTTCCAAAGAATTCCCAGGGCTGATCTCCTTCAGAATGGACTGGTTGGATCTCCTTGCAGTCCAAGGGACTCTCAAGAGTCTTCTCCAACACCACAGTTCAAAAGCATCAATTCTTTGGCGCTCAGCCTTCTTCACAGTCCAACTCTCACATCCATACATGACCACAGGAAAAACCATAGCCTTGACTAGACGGACCTTTGTTGGCAATGTAATATCTCTGCTTTTCAATATGCTATCTAGGTTGGTCATAACTTTTCTTCCAAGGAGTAAGCGTCTTTTAATTTCATGGCTGCAGTCACCATCTGCAGTGATTTTGGAGCCCCCCAAAAATCAAAGTCTGACACTGTTTCCACTGTTTCCCCATCTATTTCCCATGAAGTGATGGGACCAGATGCCATGGTCTTCATTTTCTGAATGTTGAGCTTTAAGCCAACTTTTTCACTCTCCACTTTTACTTTCATCAAGAGGCTCTTTAGTTCCTCTTCACTTTCTGCCATAAGGGTGGTGTCATCTGCATATCTGAGGTTGCTGTTATTTCTTCTGGCAATCTTGATTCCAGCTTGTGCTGTTTCCAGTCCAGCGTTTCTCATGATGTACTCTGCATAGAAGTTAAATAAGCAGAGTGACAATATACAGCCTTGGAACCAGTCTGTCGTTCCATGTCCAGTTCTAACTGTTGCTTCCTGACCTGCATATAGGTTTCTCAAGAGGCAGGTTAGGTGGTCTGGTATTTCCATCTCTTTCAGAATTTTCCACAGTTTTTTGTGATCCACACAGTCAAAGGCTTTGGTATTGTCAATAAAACAGAAATCGATGTTTTTCTGAAACTCTCTTGCTTTTTCGATGATCCAGCGGATGTTCAGCATACGTAAAGAACAAATTAGTGAGCTGGAAATTTGAGTTTTGAAGTGTTTCCAAAACTTAGGATTATTGTATAGTGTGTATACTATACTGTAAAGTATGGGGGAAGAATAGCATTTCTAACATTAGAAATAATAGGAATTCCTAAAGGAGGAAGGGTCAGAGGGAATATGTAGAATGAAATATTAAAAAAATAATAGAAGTAAGTTTCCTGAAACTTAAAAAAGAAGAAAGAAGAGACATAGTTCCTATGAATGAAAATGTTTACCAAGATGGATGGAAAAATATCCGGTCCTAGACCATAAGGTAGAAACTTTAGAACACAGTTGAAAGTGGAAATCTTAAATCTTTAGATGAGTTTCATTGTGCTTTCCTTGTTAACACTAAGCATAAGTTTTAAAAAATGAAGCTGTTATCTTAGTGTTCTGAGAGAGGATTATTTGGAACATAACATTCTCCTCCAGACAAATATGATTTAAGTTTGGAGAAAAATAAAAAGCTTTTCAGACACAAGGGTTCAGAAAGTTTACTACTCCTGAACACTGAAAGAATTACCGGAAGATGTACCCATAGAAGTTAATCCAAGAGAAATATGATGGATTCAAGAAAGAGTAGTGAGCAAGGAAAAAAGGAAAGCTTGTAGTTCAGACTGAAAAAAAAATTGATTAAAATATTTAAATCAAAGTTTGTAGTTAAAGCCCAGATCACCTCAATATGAAAGGTACAAAGGGGAACTGACAAGAAGAGAAAAAGGAACTAAATACTGCCAACATTCTTTACTTGCCTGGAGTGAGAATATAGGTCTTGGGTAACTCTTAATGTTAGTAGAAAGCTTTAAGAGTAAATAGGTGTGTTAAAGAAATTATGTTAGCCATATATAGGCTACATAACTTCTAAAGCATTAGCTTAACAGAATAAAGAGAACTTAGTCCACAAATGCCAGGAAAATGACAGAAAAATAAACAAAAAACCGAGTAAACAGAAAACAGTTTGGCATGAACCAATCTAAGATCCCCTGGAGAGGAGAATGGCTACCCACTCTAGTATTCTTACTTTGAGTCAGAATTCTATGGACAGGGGAGCCTGGTGGGCTACAGTCCATGAGATCACCAAGAGTCAGACACGACTGAGCAATTAACACTTTCACTTTTTCAATCTAAATATATCAGTGCACAATAAACTTGAAGGAGTTATGTTCATTTATTAAGTGAGATTTTCATAGTAAGTTTTAAAAAATCAGCTATATATTTGCTATTTATGAAAGACTTAAACTAGAATAACATAAGAAGTTGAAAGTCAATGAAGAAAAACTAATATACCAGATAAATGCAACAAAAGAAGCAAGGAGGCATATTAATAGCAGATATTCAAACCATATAAATAGAATTCAGATTTAAGCAATAAAAGGACTAAAAAGGAATATTTTATGCAATAATATATGAAGAGCACTTTGCACCATGCATGACACATAACAAGCAATCAAAAAAAATTAAAAATTGGTTGCTGTTCCAACTGTGATTACTGTTGGTAATAGGATATGACCAAAGTGGTACTCAAAGAAAAATTATACCCATAGAAACTAATAAGATATAAAAGAAACACAAACAAAATTAAATAGTCCAATAAAACCTAAATGAGATTCTCTAAGTAAACTAATGGGAGGTCATTTTAAGAAAGACAATATTAGTTAAAATGATAATTGGATATATTTTGAAACCATGGAATTGCTAAAATGGATCCGAGTAAACTTGTTTCAAGCTGTTAAAAGACTTCTTATTTGTTCAGGTTTGCTTTTGATGTAGGTTCTAACATTGCTTTCTATTTAAGCAAATTGTTTTTCTATTTTAAAACATAAACAGTAAATTTTCAAATAATAAAAAGTAAGTTCATATGATTAGGTATGCCAAAATTGTTCTGGAATTCCTTGTTTAATTTGCAGCACATTTTTATTTTTACTTCTGGCACTATCATTCTTGAATAACCTCTTCCCCCTCCAAACTAGCTGTCCATGTGAGCATCCAGAATACAGCAACTGTCTTCCTCTTCAAGAAAGGACTCTCTTTACTGAAGTCACAGAAAAAAGAGAATGAAATCTGAATCTTAATTCCTCACAGCTTGGAACAACATTAGACCACGATAGGATTTTTCTGTAGTGGTGTTAGAAGAGGCTGCTGGCACTGAAGTGTTCAGATGCTCACTTCTTCAGCTTGTCTTTGTTCTCCATAGTCTTTCTTCAGTAGTTCATCTGCTCCACACTGACCACAAGGCACTCCTGAATATTTAGGAGTTTATATGAAGGAAAGGCAGAACTCTGATACCTCAAGAAACATAGCTCGGGGTTATCTATTAATAGAACACATTTAGGAGCATTAGAAAATTGAGAATTTAATTCCTCAGCTCCATAAATTATGATAAATAATATATTTAGTGATATATTTTGAAGTATGATAATAAAATAATGACTAGTTTGGCAGATTATGTAACCCATTTTTAAAGAGTTAATAATAATCTGGAGAAAGTGTATATTATTAATGTAAATGAAAAAAGGCAAAATTAAAAACCATCTGTGTAATATTTTCATGACCATGTTGAAATACACATATAAAATATTAGAAATATAGTAAAATATTAATTGTTCTTGTCTTCCAGTTTTCTAGTAATGAGAATATAGCTATCATCATAGAAAATAGATGAAATACCCAGAATTCCAAAACACTAGCAAGACATAGGAGGGATGCCAGAGGGCAAACAGAAAGAATAGTGTCTCAACTGCTGAACTGACTATTCCCAGTTCCCTCCAACCTCCAGTCTTAAGACTGCCATTCTGCCACCACCCACACCATATTAAGAGAATTGCTTTATAAATTTGTTCTGAAGAAATTATTTCAAGAAATACATTTTAAAACATCTCATCAAAGATTACAGAAAAAAATTGAGCACAGAAAATGTTTTCCTCAGGTCAGCCGTAACTTAGTCTCTGATCAGGAATTTACTATAGAGAGACCAAAATACAAAGTATTAGTTATATTTTTTAATGTCATTGCTTAGAAAAGTGGGTCATACCTGCAACTGTCTTTTAAACTTCCAAATGTCTTTCAAAATGTCTTTCTTAAATTTCAGTGCTATTCACTGGAATAAAGCCAAGAAAAAGGCAATATAAACTTAATAAAACAAATTTATATTGGCTTCCCCTTCTGGGGAGATAATCCCAAAGAATGTTACATATATCCTTGAAAACCTAAACTACATATAGGCCAACAAGAACAATCTCCATTATAGCCCCTTCCATATCAGTTGATGCTTTTATTAAAAATTGGTCTTAAAACTATTTAAAACTCTTCAGAACAGTTTGAGCATCTTCTTGCTATTTTCTACAAATTCTTCCCTCTATCCTACCCAGAAGAATTATGTTACCTCTGGGTTAGGATCCTTTTCACAAGATGCTTAAAATGCTCCAGAGGGATTTTATTTAAGCTTTACAATTCAGGATAAGTGAATCAAGGACAGATTGACAGTCTTGAGTTAACATTGTATTAAGTGGGTCTCCTTTTTTTTTTTTAACAGGCACATTCATTATTATTACAGCAAAACCACTTGACCATTTAGATCACATAAGTAATAAATTTAAATACCCAGATAGATTTGTAGCCCAAATCTTGGACTGTACAAAAGACCCACTGATCAAAAGTACAGTTTTCTTTCAGCTGAGTATCTCCTTGCTTAAATTGATTAAGCAATTACATTTTGCATGTTGTACTGCAACTTTGTGCAAGATTGCTGCTCTGCTAATTTTAATATGAAAAAATACTCATTGTAATTTAGAAGTTCATTTGAATTGCCACTTTGACTTATTTTAAAACAAAAATAGCACTACATTTTACAGGGCGGTGGGGGTGGGGAGAAAAGGAAACATTATTTGAAACTGTAATATGCCAGGCGATACATCTTTTTCTCTAAACATCCTCAGTCTAGGTCATATTTCTGTTTTATTGGTGAGGAAGCTGAGTGTTTTCTACCATTCTGAAGCCAATACTCTTTATTAATGTTATTCCAACAAGAGTGTAAATAAAAATAATGCATGTAATAAAAACCTAAGACAAAATTGAATTTGAGTGAAATATAGTGGAACCAATTGAAGAAAAGAATTTTTAAATGCAGTTCATACAGGAAAGGCTTCAAAGAGAACTCATCCTTTACCTTCACCTAAGCTGTCATGCTGGAGGAAAAACCTATAAATGCAATGAAGGTGGAGAAGCCTTTAGTCAAAGTATACACCTTGCTAGACCTCACAGGACTTATGCTAGAGATAAGCCTCATGAATATAAATGAATGTGGAAGAATCTTTACCTATGGCACATTCCTTATTAAATATCAAAAAATTCATCCCAAATAGAGACCTTATGGATGTAATGAACTTACTCAGTCTCAGAAAATTTCTAGTAGATAAAAAAAATGTTATGAATCTGGTAAATGTAGGCTCTTATAGCCTGGCTCTATTCTATATTTTAGTTCAAGCCTGAAGTCATCAACTTTAGGTGGTTTAATATATTCTGGAAAATATAATAAAACAGATCTTCATAGATCATGTGAAAAGTTCCACTACCTTTTAAAGGCTTTTGTACCAATATTTGTAGGGGGAGGGGAAAGGTATTTAAAATATAAGACCTCTGTTTCCTTTGTTCATATTCTTAGTATTTTCATCAATCTATGATGAAATAATTTAACTTTTCATTCTGAATTCTAACACATATAAATGAAATGTTTTTCTTCCTTTTTCTGAAAGTGATTTTCCTTTTGCAAAAGAAAAGAAATGTGTAAAGTAAACATTAAAAGTCTTCCAATGTGAATCCCACTCTTCACTGTTAAAATGTAGACATGTTTTCTGGTATATATTCATTCAGAAATTTTTCTATGACCATACAAAAATACTCTCTAGGGTCACATTTTCCTTATTAAACTTGATTTTTAAAAACTTAACAATATATTATGAGTGTCTCTTCTAGTCAGTGAATATATATCATTATTTCAGAAAGGCACTGTACCAATTTATCTATCTGGACCTCTGTTGATAGTCAAAGAATATTGTGATAGATTTTTTGTATACTTGTTAAAGTATTTCTGAAAGAGAAACTCCTAAAAGAAGAAAAAAGAAAATTAGAGAATCAGATATATACCTATACATATATATGTATATATGTAATTTTCATTTTGATAATTACTGCCAGATTGGCCTTTGAAGAATATGCATCATTCTTTTTTTAGTGTTTGAAAATGGTATTTTTAATTTCAGCTTTATTGAGATACAGTTGACATATAAAGTTGTAAGATATTTGAAGTGTCCATCATGTTGATTTGATATACATAAACATTATAAAATCTAGTTAACTAGCATATCTATCATCTCACTTTTGGGTTTTTTTTGGTGAGAACTTTTTAAGTTTTACTCCATATCATTCTTTATTTTAATTTTTATTGGGATATTGCTGATTTACAATATTGTGTTAGTTACAGGTGAACAACAAAATGAATCAGTTATACTTTTGTATCATTCTTAAAACTATTAAAGTGTGAGCTGATTAAAATCTAATTATAGTCTCAAAGCATTCCAAAGCAACTAATAGGGAGGATCACCAGCTTTCCAGTTTAAAAAAAAACTTCTTTAAATTAGTTTTGCTTACAAAAAGAATTCTCTTTTTGATACAAAAAGTAGAAGGACATACACTAAAATATAAATTAAATATTATTTTGCCCTTCTACCTCTAAGGAACAAAGTTGCCTTAAGGCATTTTATTGATTATTAAATTTTTTTGCATATTCAAACTTTGCCCCATTCTATTATAAATAATAGATACCAATGTATTTATAATAAATAATGTAAGGGATTTTTTTTTAGAATTAGCCATCAAAGAATAAATATAAATTGCTATGTTGTAGAGAGTTCTTCCCTCTAGGCAGACATTCCTTCAAATGCAGTTCACAAAGAACCACATTTCCTTGGGGAAAACAATTTAAACTGTAGAGAAGTAACACTCCTTTTCAGGGAAATTGCAGTACCATTCAAGATATTACTAAAACTATAGAGCTCTGTAAATACCACTGCTGGACTCAAAGATTTGGTTATGTTCATGAACAAGATATGTAAATGAAAAATGCAGTATGTTAAATGAGACTATTTAGCAAACAGGATATGTCTTATAACTTATAGTGTTTTTATAGTATAATTTGGATTTTATACATTTCTTAATGAGAAAATTAAAGCAGATTGGGAGGAGTGTCACATATAGGTGTACTGGAGGTTGCGATTTTAGATGTCTAAGGAGGACTTCATTGAGTCAGTGACATCATCATAAATATCTAAAGGAGATTAAGGAGTCAGCCATGCTGGCTGGGCAAGAATATTCTTTGCAGAAAGAACATCAGTACAAAATCTCTGAAATACTAACATCTCTTGATTCAAATGGCATTTTCATGCCCATAAACATATTGACAATCAAATTCGTAATAGTTCATAAAAAGTTAAATTGTAACAGAAAACAAGATTTGGTTATGTCATAATTTTACTTCATGTAATTATTATATTAAGAGATTCAGAGACCATGACATTTTTGTAATTGGAATAGACTACACTTTGCAACCTGACAGAGAGGGATTCTGAAGTCCGGGCAGGTGTCCCTCAGGTCCCTCAGTAGTTGATTCAGCTCTGGGACCCCCTGAAGGATACTTTGCCTCCAACTAAGCTCGAGCCAGTGTTTATACAAATTCATGAAAAAATGAGCTTGTGCCATAAGAAGCTCCTACTGAATTTTTAATTAATGAAAGATAATTTATTTAAAGCAGTGAGACTTTTACAAAGTGACTTTTCAGATTTCTCCCCACTTTCCTCTTCGAAGCTGACTAAATTTTCTATTTCCTTTTATTGTAATCTATATTTGTATATATCTTTGTATTTATTTATTTTATTGTATATATATGTAATATATTTATTTTAAGGAAAATAACCTCACTTTTGTTATCTTCAAATATATTGGGAGAAATGAAAATTAGAACAAAATGGAATATGTTTTAAAAAAAGATTAAAAAGAGATAATACAGCCTAAATCATGTCTCATATAACCCTCTCTGTGGTAGAAGTCATGAAAACAATTCATTTAGATTAAAAGAGTTACTTAGTTACAACTAATAATTAAGAGAAAAAGACTGCTAATCTCATTTCTCACTTGAATAAAACGGTCTTTTAGTCTGTGACAATTCCATCTTTTCCAATTTAATCTTTCATTTTGAAAATACTCTAAAGCAGATGGATGCCTAAAAGGAGTCATCATATGCATCATTTATAACCTTAACTTGCTTTGTGGATCAGTAGACTGAGTGGCTTAATTGGGATAAATGGAGCAGGTAAAAGACCAATGAACCAGTGTGAAATTTTCTTGTGTGAGTGGAGAGAGGTTCCTGGTATTTACAGTAGTCTAGTACTATTAGGTGGAGAAGGAAATGGCAACCCACTCCAGTATTCTTGCCTGGAGAATCCCAGGGATGGGGGAACCTGGTGGGCTGCCATCTATGGGGTCGCACAGAGTCCGACACGACTGAAGCGACTTAGCAGCAGCAGCAGCAGCAGCAGCAGTACTATTAGGAGCTGCTTTTCCTTAAATGATTGATATAATCTGTTAAAATACAAAAAAAACAAAAAACAAAAAAACTTAACATTTTCTAAACATTTTGGTCTCAAACGGTTCAACATAATTGTCCTGGCACGGTACCCTTCTTAGAACTGCAACTACTAAAATAACAGTGGACTAAGAAACAGAATATCTATCTCGATTTCAGAGCCAAACAGGCAGTTGGCCTTAGGTAAGCCACTTATGTCAGTGTATCCCAGTTTCTTCTGTAGACAAGTTAGTTGTGTGAAAAGCAATGGCCAAATTAGACACGAGCAGAGATAAATACTAAGGAGATACAAGAGTTTTTAAATAATAAATATTTTTATTCTTTTCTGCATATTTAAATCTCATCCCCTTTCTGGAAACTTGCTAGACTTTTGCCAGATTGTTTGACTTTGATTCTATAACTTATTTTAATGTGCAAAATACCATACAAGTATTTATAATATTATGGTACTATCTTTTATGATTTCCTGTTTCCTTAGTTTAAATTTGGTCCCCAATCTCAACTGTTTAAGTGCGTTGAGGATAAAGGCTAATATGTAGCAGATACACTATACATGTCATGCATGCTTACTCGGCTTCAGTTGTGTCTGACTCTGCTGCCTTTGGACTGTATTCACCAGGCTTCTCTGTCCCTGGGATTCTCCAGGCAAGAATACTGGAGTGGGTTGCCATGGCCTCCTTCAGGGGATCTTCCAAGCCAGGGATCGAACCATGACTCCTAGAGCTCCTGCACTGCAGGCAGATTCCCTACCGCGGAGCCACTGGGGAAGTCACACTATACATTGCATTGATCAAATTTTTCTCCACAGAAAAACTGTAATAGTGAAAAGAATGTGTTTAAAACTTTGTTTAGGAGCTTCCCTGGTGGCTCAGTAGTAAAGAATCAGCCTGCAATGCCAGAGACCTGGGCTTGATCCCTGGGTCAGGAAGATACCCTGGAGAAGGAAATGGCAACCCACTCCAGTATTCTTACCTGGAAAATCCCACGGAAAGAGAAGCCTGGCGGGCTACAGTCCATGGGGTTGCAAAGAGTCTGACATGACTGACTGACTAACACTATCCCTTTCATTTTCATTACCTAAAACCTGTAATGCCACATCTTTGTTGTTTTTGTTCAGTTGCTAAATCATGTCCAACTCTTTGCGACCCCATGGACTGCAGCACACCAGGCTCCTCTGTCCTCCACTATCTCCCAAAATGTGCTCAAATTCATGTCCGCTGAGTTGGTGATGCTGTCTAACTATCTCATCCTCCACTGCCCTCTTCTCCTTTGCCTTCAATCTTTCCCAGAATCAGGGTCTTGTGGGTCTACTCTTCACATCAGGTGGCCAAAGTATTGGAGCTTCAGCTTCAGCACCAGACCTTCCAATGAATATTCAGGGTTGATTTTCCTTAGGATTGACTGGTTTGATCTCCTTGTGTCCAAGGAACTCTCAAGAGTGTTCTCCAGCACCATGGTTCAGAAGCATCAATTCTTCAGTGCTAAGCCTTCTTTCTGGTCCAGCTGAATGCAGAGTTCTAGAGAGTAGCAAGGAAAGATAAGACCTTCTTAAATGAACAATGCAAAGAGATAGAGGACAGTAATAGAAAGGGAGACTAGAGATCTCTTCAAGAAAATTGGAGATACCACATCTTTATTTCAGAATTATTTATTACTAAGTAAATATTCCTCATTAAAAATAAAATGTTATACTCTATAAAGCTTTGACTTAATATTCTAACTGTTAGTGTTTGTCATTTTTTTAAAGGTGGGACATCTTGGGAGCTGTCATTGGTACAGAATGTGGAACAATAGAATCAGGTTTATCAATGGTCTTCCTCAAAGATGGAGAGAGGAAAATGTGTACCCCTTACCTGGACACTACTGGTTACGGGAACCTGAGGTTTTACTTTGTTATGGGTAGGTACATTTTGAAAAAATTTTATTGTTCAAAATAGGGCAAATTCTAGACCATCACCTATTCCTGAGGAAGTAGGTTGTTTGTTGTCTACACTATAAAATAAAAATTCATGAACTATAAGTACTACTGGTTGGGCAAAATTGGTGCTCACATCTGCCTCACACCAGCCCTGCTGGAACCATCCTGAACAGAAGCTAGTCTTGTTCTTACATGACTATACCGAAAGACAAAATGCCTTAAAACCTTCTTTCCACATCTACTGCAGTGGTCATAGCTGAAAAGACAATGAGAGAGAAGCTAAGAACAAAGTAACTCCTTAGTCCAAAGCCTCTAGCCTCTCCAAAATACAGTCAACCAAGTGAATCATTTGTTTTAAATGGTAATCTCATCACTGCATAACTGTTTCGTTGTGGGAAGCTAAGAAAGAAACAATTAATAATACTTTTTAATACTTTATAATATTCTCTACTTTATAATATGGTGGTAAGCACAGAAAAAAAGTACTTTTAAAGTGTTATTTTTCTTCAGATGATTGCAGAGCAAATAAATAGTTAAAAATTTAGAAAAATACCCAAGGAGGAATTAGGGGTTGAAATGTGTGTCCTCTCAAATTTATCATTTTTGTCAGCAAGAGCCACAGCTACATACTCTCCCTGGATGTCGTCCCAAAAATGTGAGTAGGTGTCACATACCTTCTTTGTTAAATGACTGGAAAAGCACAGGCCATACCTGGAAGTGAAACAGGAAATAAACACTGTCTACCTTTGACCTTACTAGCAAAGATGTCAGTTCATCAGAACAAACAAGCCTCCCAAGTCTAGGCTTCTGCACTGGCCATAATTTCTCACATTCCTCACTTCCTACAGCTCAGAGTGGCAAAGCAGACTTCCAGTTGTATCATGTCAGATACATTGCCTGTGTGATGCTACCTCATTTTCAGTAATGATCCATTTAATTACAAAGATGTTGTGGATATAAACCATAATAATGTAATCTTCCTGCCATAAAGATTTCCTCACCTTGACTCTGAAATGAATCATATAAAGACCCAGACCTCAGTTTCTTTTTTTAAAATTTTAAAGAGAGTAAATTTTAATTTTTCTTTTTTTAGAAAGAAATTTTAAGAATTTAATAAATTAATTTCCTTTAATTAGAATTCAAACAAGCTCTCAGTTTATTAAGACTGATTCCTGGCAAACCTTAAGAACCACTCCCCATCCAGCAAATTATAATAAACATTTAATATGCCAGTCTAATTTAAATATTTTCCCTTTTTCATATTTTTGTTTTTTATATAATATTTTTTAATTCTTCATTTTTTCATAGTAAATTATGGTAAATCAACCCAGTGCACTGCCTTTGTATAAGAGATTGTCATCTGTATATAACAGATCAAGTTATCTTTAATTCTTTCTAGGACAAAGCAGATTATTAATGAATCGATTAAAATTACATTGACTCTGAGGAAAACATTCACTTGAATGGGCCCAAAGTACATTATCCCATATAAAAGCTCTCCATTCAATTAAAAAATTTAATGAATTCCTACTGAATGTAGAACACTGACCTAGCATACATGGAGACTACAGCTAGAGAACATAATGCCGCCTAAATCACAGAGTTGCTGATCAGTGAGTTGCAAAGTCCTCAAATGGTGTCTAATAAATAACTAAGACTCAATGTATTTTTGTTTTTTTGTGTATAAAAATTACTTTGAGTTCTTGCCCACAAATAACATCTAACTATGAAAAAGATTGCAGTTGGGCTGTAATGGAATGAAAATGTTACAGAAGTGCAAAGGAAGATCTGGATATTGCCATGGAGATGAGATTAGGATAAAGCTTTGTGAAATTTATGGTATTTGAACTGGGCCTTGAAGGTTTAAGCTAAGCCAGCATTTTGAGCAAAAGCACAAATATAAAGGTACATGATGTGTTTAGTGCTGGGTGACTTTCCCAGTATAGTCAAAAGGAAAGATATAAATTGGAACTAGAATCCTGAACTGAAGCCAGGGAAGCGACTGACTTTAATATCATACTGAAGAATTTGGATTCTCTTACTCTAGGCAACATGGAGCTGTCAGATAATTTCTGTCAGTTCTATAAAATATTCTCATCTTTGTTTTAGAAATGTAATTCTGGCATAGAGTGAAGGAAAGACTGAAACAATCAGAAATTAGAAGATAGAATACCAAGTAGGATAGGGCTGACAGATTTATTGGGGGGTCACTACGAACAAAGCTAGTGGAGGTGATGGAATTCCAGTTGAGCTATTTCAAATCCTGAAAGATGATGCTGTGAAAGTGCTGCACTCAATATGCCAGCAAATTTGGAAAACTCAGCAGTGGCCACAGGACTGGAAAAGGTCAGTTTTCATTCCAGTCCCAAAGAAAAGCAATGCCAAAGAATGCCCAAACTACCACACAGTTGCACTCATCTCACACGCTAGTAAAGTAATGCTCAAAATTCTCCAAGCCAGGCTTCAGCAATACATGAACCGTGAACTTCCAGATGTTCACGCTGGTCTTAGAAAAGGCAGAGGAACCAGAGATCAAATTGCCAACATCTGCTGGATCATGGAAAAAGCAAGAGAGTTCCAGAGAAACATCTCTTTCTGCTTTATTGACTATGCCAAAGCCTCTGACTGTGTGGATCACAAGAAACTGGAAAATTCTTCAAGAGATGGGAATACCAGACCACCTGACCTGCCTCTTGAGAAATCTGTATGCAGGTCAGGAAGCAACACTCAGAACTGGACATGGAACAACAGACTGGTTCCAAATAGGAAAAGGAGTACATCAAGGCTGTATATTGTCGCCCTGCTTATTTAACTTCTATGCAGAGTACATCATGAGAAACGCTGGACTGGAAGAAGCACAAGCTGGAATCAACCTCAGATATGCAGATGACACCACCCTTATGGCAGAAAGTGAAGAGGAACTAAAAGGCCTCTTGATGAAAGTGAAAGAGGAGAGTGAAAAAGTTGGCTTAAAGCTCAACATTCAGAAAACGAAGATCATGGCGTCCGGTCCCATCACTTCATGGGAAATAGATGGAGAAACAGTGGAAACAGTGTCAGACTTTATTTTGGGGGGCTCCCACATCACTGCAGATGGTGACTGCAGCCATGAAATTAAAGGACGCTTGCTCCTTGGCAGGAAAGTTATGACCAACCTAGACAGCATATTGAAAAGCAGAGACATTACTTTGTCAAAAAAGTCCGTCTAGTCAAGGATATGGTTTTTCCAGTGGTTATATACGGATGTGAGAGTTGAACTATAAAGAAAACTGAGCACTGAAGAATGGATGCTTTCTAAATGTTGGAGAAGACTCTTGAGAGTCCCTTGAACAGCAAGGAAATCCAACCAGTCCATCCTAAAAATCAGTCCTGGGTGTTCATTGGAAGGACTGATGTTGAAGCTGAAAGTCCAATACTTGGGCTACCTGATGCGAAGAGCTGACTCATTTTAAAAGACCCTGATGGTGGAAAAGATTCAGGGCAGGAGGAGAAGGGGACGACAGAGGATAACATGGTTGGATGGCATCACTGACACAATGGACATGGGTTTGGGTGGACTCTGGGTGTTCGTGATGGACAGGGAGGCCTGGAGTGCTGTGGTTCATGGGGTCACAAAGAGTCGGACGTGACTGACTGAACTGAAATGAGACTGAGAGACTTATTTAAATTTGAATTTCAGATAAACAACAAGTAACTTTTTGTATAGGGATTGGTCATGCAGAGTATTTTAGCTGGCAGCCCTAAATTATGGAGGCTATTGCACTGATCCAAGCAACAAAGAAATTACAGTGATGGTGGCAATAATGTGAAGGAGGGACAGATATAGAATAACTGGAGAAGAGCCAACTGAAGTTCATGCTCAGCTGACTGGGGATGGTGAGAGCAGTCTTGGAGCAGACACAGATTTCTCTGTAGGATGATTGGAAGAATGATGCCATTTCCCAAAATTGCTATTTTCAAAAATAGTAATTATGGTAAAGCAATAATGTGGAGTAGAGGGTTTTATATTATTAGATATGTTGAGGTTCAGGGTTCTGGAAGGCGATATAAGCCTAGAAATTCTACTCAGGGTCTAAATCAGATTTGAAAGTTGTCAGCATGCAGGTGATAACTGGAGCCACTAAAGTCACTGTGCTCTCCCAAGCAGGAGACAGAGTAGGACATGAATACTCTGTAGGGAGAACCCTCAACTAGGTGTAGGTAGAAGGACAAGGAGAGACAAAGTATACTGAGAAAAAGCTTAAGGAAATGCAGGAAGAAGTCATGATTCAAGGGGAGAGAGTGGTTCAGGGGTGGGATGACTGGGAGGTGATCAGCAGTGGAGGAATGCCACAGAGACAAATAGCAATCCGGACAGGCAGAGAGCCCACCAGTGATTCCTCATGGTATGGTGCCTGGGAAGCCAAAGTAGATAGAATTAAGAGAAATAGAGATGGCTCACTGACAGAGATCTGCTCTTTCGAGAAGTTCATTGGTAAACACATGGAATGGGGTCTGATCTTGAGGAGAAGGTAGAATCCTTCTTTATTTGTTTATTTGTTTAGGTTAGGATAGGGTAGGATAGGCTAGGACAGGATGACAGCAGGATAGGTAGGATAAGACTGGATACTACAGGAAAAGACTTAAAGACTTCGGTGAAAGTGAGAGTGTTAGTCACTCAGTCGAGTCTGGCTCTTTGCAACCTCATAGACTGTAGCTCACCAGGCTCCTCTGCCCATGAGATTCTCCCAACAAGAATGCTGCAATGGGTTGCCATTCCCTTTCCCAGGGGATCTTCCCCAAGGTCATCCACATTGCAGGTGGATTGTTTACCATCTGAACCGCAAGAAAAGATATGGGAAGAGATTTAAGATATGATAGACAGTTTATAATTAACCCCTCACTAAGTATTGTGCCTTAGGAAAATCAGTAGCCAATTGTTAATCTAGAACAGATCACGTTCCCTTCTTCTCAGACACTGCCTACGTGTCCTTCCTGGTTTCATCCTTTGGCTCATATCAATCTGCTATGACTATCATTTCTGGAAAATTCGCTCAACTTTTAAAGTTTGGTTCACGGTCTGTTTCCTTTATTCACACATTCACGGTCTGTTTCCTTTATTCACACATTCTCAAATTCATTGAGGACTAGTATCCAGCACTGTTCTTAGAGCCAGAATGCAGTGATCATGACAAAAGTAATCTAATATACATCATTCGTTTGGGGTTTTTAAATTTTCTTTATTATTTCTTCAATAAATATATACTAAGCATCTCCTATGGAGAAGGCGATGGCACCCCACACCAGTACTCTTGCCTGGAAAATCCCATGGACAGAAGAGCCTGGTAGGCTGCAGTCCATGGGGTTGCAAAGAGTCAGACACAACTGAGGGACTTCACTTTCACTTTTCACTTTCATGCATTGGAGAAGGAAATGGCAACCCACTCCAGTGTTCTTGCCTGGAGAATCCCAGGGATGGGGGAGCCTGCTGGGGTGCCGTCTATGGGGTCACACAGAGTCGGACGCAACTGAAGTGACTTAGTAGCAGCAGCAGCAGCAAGCATCTCCTCTATATCCCACTCTCTTATTCTACACTTGTATTTCTTTTCTCTGAATTTTGGCTGCAGTTATGGCAACACAACACACTTGATTGCTAATTATCATTCTTTCACATATGTTATTAGTTACTTGCCAAATTACAGACTTTTTGAGGTCAGGGCTCAATTGAACCTTCAGGTCCAATATCCTGCACACGGTAAATAACAAAACCACTTTCTTAATATAAAAAAAAAAGTCTTAAAAAGCTGTTAATACTTAAAACAGGGTTTAAAATATTTTAAAACTTAACTGTCCATCTAGTTTCTGAAATCTTCTGTACTTTAATTGCTGTACAAAACGCCTCTTGAGTCATACCTTTCCACAATACATCAAAGTGAATGAAGCTGAAGACGAATCTGTATCTTTCTGAAGGAGCTGCTGTCACTGAAACTTCACAGAACTGATAAATTGCCCCCAGAGGGATCTTTCAGATAAAGTCTGTCATCGTTTTAAAGTCTTGGCTCCTTTTGGACTTTCTTCTTCTGTCATTCTGGGCTGGATGAAACTCCCACGTGGGTTTCTATTCTCTCTGAAAGGCAGATGCAGTTCACGAACTGTTCTTGAGAGAGCAGAGAGGGTTTACAGGGAACAAATTAATGAAATTAGAGAGAACTGATGGTTCAGTTCCTGTGTCTCTAGATGTGGTGCTTTAAACCCATAATGCCTGTGACCTTTCACCTTTTTTGTTCTTTTTGGTAAGTCTTTTATATTGGCTCAATAACCAGTTTTTAAAAAGATAATTTAGTTTTCATGTAGCTCTTTCCCCCTACCTGCCGAGACTATCCTGTAGAATGGCTTGGTTAACTGTATTTACTATAACCTTGAACTGTGCAATGATATGCAAAAACATAATATCAGATGTCAAAATCTTGATCTTCTCTTTACAGGTTGTTGCCCTTGAATAATATACATCTTTTAGAATGAGGTCTACATTATCAGTATATCTGGTTTCTCTATTCTCAGTTCAGATTACTTAGCTCAGTAAATATTTGTTATGTGGAAAGTTGCATATGTCTAACAGATGTAACATGCTAAATTTAACAAATACCAATACCCAAGTTTCTTGTGTTATCATATACTCTCTTATACTGGTCCTTGGGATTTTCCAGGCAAGAATACTGGAATGGGTTGTCATTTCCTTCTCCAGGGGATCTTCCCAACCCAGGGATTGAACCCAGGGCTCCCACATTGCAGGCAGATTTTTTTGCCATCTGAGCCACCAGGGAAGCCTCACACTTGCTTACACTTAAGTTACATATGTCTGACAGATGTAATGTGCCAGTTTTAACAAATACCAACACCCAAGGTACTTCTGTTATCATGTTCTTTCTTATACTGGTCAGGTTCTAACTTTCTTATTTAACATCACATTTCAGTAATACTACCCAAGACCAGATCCCAGTTATCCAGGTTGAGTTTAAACCAGACATTTGCAATAAATGACACTTTATTTATTTATACAGATGGTGAGTCTCATCCATTATTTATTGACTTTACTAGATTAACTCTTAAAGGGTAATCTTATTCTGGAGTTTTTGAGTTTGCTTTTTGTATCACTGTAGAGTATTAGGGACAAAAATTTCCTGTAGATAAAAATTAAGATTAATAGTGATTGATTTAAGAACTGGAAGAGATTTTTCTCAAAAGATAATAATAATAAAATTAGAAATTAATATTATAAATTTGGGGCCTTAGGGCTAGAATGTTTGCCAGGAAATCTGTGTCACCACTCCTGCTATTATGTTTGGTATTGTTATGAAGGATAATGGTGGGTGGGGAGAAGTTTCTGGTTAGACAAGTAATTCTTTAAAATCCAGGTTAAGCAGACAGTTGATAGAAGCCGCAAGAATAATGGTTATTGGCCCAATGCAATAGTGAAAGAAATAGGGGTCAAAGTTTAAAACTTAATATCAACTCCTGGTTCTTCCACCAACTAGTTAAATAATCTTCAGTTTCAGGTACTTGCATGATTAATCCAATTGCATCATCAGAATAATCTTAATCACCTCTCAAAGTCTAACTTTCTATCGTTTCATATGACTGTGAAGTAGTGTGATAGGGAATAAACTACTCTTCAAACAATCAAATGAGGTACCAAAAATAAAAATGTAAAATGAGTTGCATCTAAAATACAAATACTTAATATGTACTAAAATATTAAAGATACTACATGTAACCATTTAAGTAACACTACTTCAGTAATCCTTGATTGAGTGACTAATCAATAGTTTCTGAACTTTGACCACAAAGACCTCAAATATAAGAAAGTAACTGTTTATTAAAAAGCAGAGCATATTTATTTAATGGCAGTTAAAATATGGACCTATAGTCAGAGTTTGTTGCAGACTATTGTTTGTGTAATCTCCCAAATAATAGTAAATACTTTGGTAAATAGTTACTTCAGCCTTCAAAAATGTCAAGTCTTTGATCTTTAACATGGCCTATCTGAACTAGCTACATAAATTATTTCTTTGAATCTGGTTACTTTGTTTAGGGTCATTCTTAAGTGACATCTGGGTTTTAGAATTATTTTTTTATTCTAATATTTAATACTATATTTGATATGCTCATGGGTGCAAATTGGTACTAACACTTAAAATTCTGTGTGCAGGAGGGATTTGTGATCCTGGAGCCTCTCATGAAAATGATGTTGCCCTGTATGCAAAAACTGAAGGAAGAAAAGAACACATTACGCTGGATACTCTTTCCTATTCCTCATACAAGGTACACATGCCAATCTGTGTGTCAGATGGCCCCACCCCAGTTCAAATCAAAACTGTGAAGACTCTGCTAAATGCAGAGGATAAATCTCTCTTCTTATAGTCCAGGAAGTTGCCACATTTCTTTAAAAGCGACATGGACATTATTTTAGCATTCACTTTTTTCCTGATATAAACAAAAAGATGAGATTTTATCGGGAAGATTGAATTACAACCCATCGGAGACAATAAGGTGGAGCCCAATGAGCTAACAATTATTCGTGTCCCTAAGAAAACTCTTAACAGTGACTCTACCTGTGCAGCCTTACAGACTTGCTATCAGGCATAGTGAGTATTAATCCAGCATTTGCAGTTCCTAGGCAAAAGACATGGTAGAAGTATTTGCTAAATCGCTTCAGTCGTGTCCAACTCCATGCGACCCTATGGACTGCAGCCTGCCAGGCTTCTCTGTCCATGGGGATTCTCCAGGCAAGAATACTGGAGTGGGTTGCCATGCCCTCCTCCAGGGGATCTTCCTGACCCAGAGATCAAACCCATGTCTCATATGCATTGGCAGGCAGGTTCTTTACCACTCGTGCCACCTGGGAAGACCCAGTAGAAGTATAGATTGTTACTACCTTTGCTTTTTTCTCTTTGCTAATTTGAGCCAGAGAGCCAGTACTTTAAAAAGCTTGAACAAAGCCAGCATCTAGCATCTCATAGTTTAAGTCAGGAAGACAGAAGATAAACATCAGGCTAGATAGGTAACAACCAAAGAAAGTATCCAACATACCCCAATCCTAGGGTCACCCAAGTTATACTGTTTGGAATTTTATTAATGGACAATTTTTCCAGCTATAACTAGGTAGGGTTATACTTGCACTGGTCAGCTGCATGCCTCAGACCAAATCAATTATGTAAGTTATCATGGATTAATTCATTGGCTATGGGTGTTTTTGCTTAGAGTCCTATTTTCGGAATACCTGGTTTGGCAAAGAATTTATATTACTTGAATACACTTTAAAAGAAGATTGATTAATGTCAAGTTGCCTTTGTCTAGTGCAAAGATAGGTAAAATGGATATATTAGCTTTGATAACTTTAAAGACCTTAAGCCAATTTCTCTTCAGGTAGAGAGAGTCTGACCAGTCACACACAGAGTTTCAGGTGTCTGCAAAGGAGGAATTCTGAGTGATTAAAATGAGTGTCCCCTAAGGACAACATCTTTGATGTGAAATAACAAATGGAATAAGCAGAATATTGCTTGGTGCTTAATAAATGGCAGTTATATGCATAGTAATTATAAGTTGAATCTTGGAGAATTCACACTGATTCCCACAAGGATGATTATGAGTGATTTTGGTTTCCTTTGTTTTGAAGGTTCCATCTTTGGTTTCTGTAGTCATCAATCCTGATCTTCAGACTCCTGCTACCAAATTTTGTCTCAGGCAAAAGAACCATCAAGGACATAATAGGAATGTCTGGGCCGTAGATTTTTTCCATGTCTTACCTGTTCTCCCTTCTACAATGTCTCACATGATACAGTTTTCTATTAATCTGGGATGTGGAACACAGCAGCCTGGGAACAGGTAGGAAGCCACATTCTGTGTGTGTAGACAAATTAACAATCAACATGTGAACTTAGCTATTCAATCAGAGCAACTTCTTAGTAAGTTGTCACCTTAATTTTTAATTTTTAATAAAGTATCTATTAATAAAATACAAACTTCCCCCCAAGGGAAAAAGAAAATTTCTTTAAATAATACAGAGAGTATGATTAGATAGATTTTACCTAGAACTTTATTCTAAGGAGTTGATCTTAGGTGTCAAAGTGTTTGGATTAGCTCTGGTAGCCACCCATTCCAACAGATTGCTGAGAGAGAAGAAAAAACAAATAACTGAAAAAATGTTTGACCCCACGTAGTTTAGTGGCCCCCTAATAATAGACACAGAAATCAACTAGCACTTCAAGAGCTATGAATTCTCAGTTTTACTTGCTGAAGTGTTGCTCTTGTCCTTCCTAAGAATTTAGTCAGTCTCACGTTCACAGGATGAAGTAGCAGTGTGAGACATGGTAATTGCCTTGCCATCTATCAAATTCAGGAGCACAATCTCAAGTTACCATTTGCTGTCTTTAAAACATCGTTCATTTCTATTAGCGGTAATTTAACTGCTTGCACTTTGAAGGCTGGCCAGACTTCAGTGGAGGGGAAAACAATCATTTTGGAAACAGCATCTTAAATTTTTTTACACTAGTTCTACAGATGTTTAATATACTTCTCCAGAGATGAGTCATTTACTTTCATTTGTTATCTTTGCCCCGTTTTGTTATGCTTTTCTGGTGTGATCAGTATCAGCTTAGAGTTTTCTACCAACCATGGGCGTTCCTGGTCGCTACTCCACACTGAATGTTTGCCTGAAATCTGTGCTGGACCCCACCTCCCTCACAGCACGATCTATTCCTCTGAAAACTATAGTGGGTGAGTGAACTCTAACATAGCAAGAGATTTGAATCCATGTTGCAGACTCAAAATCAGTAAGTAAGCCTGAGATTAGTGTTTTTGGCATACTAGGTAAGGAAGCTGCCTTCTCCTTCTCATCTGATTTAGGAGTGATCTCATTTTTTAAAAAAGTAATTTTTGTAAATCTGATGCATGATCACAATTTGTAGAGAGTCATTCATTCTTTAGGTATTAAGCTTTTGTATTTTGGATTGCATAAATTTAAACTCTATATAGTGACCTCTGGTTATTGCCAAAAAGACTTACTACCAAATAGTTACTAATGAAAAGGTGGAGCATAGACAAGTGGAAGAAAGTTAAGCTTTGGAACTGAACCTGGGCTCAAATCGTGGTTCTGCCATCTACTTGTATAATGATATTTACTCTCTCAAACTTTTCACCTCTTTTCATGTAAATTAAGGACAATGATATACTCCTTTAAGGACAGTTAAGAGAATTAAAGATGTCTATATAAAATACTTGCCACTTTACAGAATAATCACTAGATAAATAGTAAAAATGTTTCCAAGAATGCAAGATTAAGTTAAAAATTATTTTCCTTCCTAGCCTATGTTTAAATACACATAGAACTAGAGAGTAGCAAAAAATAAGAAGTAATCATTGCTAATCAGGACCGTAGCTCATCACAGATTATCATAGAATAATATCTAAGGTCTGAGTATTGATGTAAAATTTTCTTTTAAAAAGTCTGAAAAAAATCAATGGCTATAAGATACTCTTAATTAGCTATGGATGTTTCTAGAAGTTATATATTTGTTTTAAAATTATAAACAGACTCCACAGGTGAATTTAAAGAGTTTATTACTAGCCATCTCAAGTATAGAGAGACTAGAACATCAAAAGCATGTAAAATAGATTCAAAAGGTGTAAACTGGATATGAAGCTGTTTTGTGCTAACTTTCTTGCAGGTGGAACCGAATAACAATTCCCCTTCCTAATGCAGCACTAACCCGGGACACCAGAATTCGCTGGAGACAAACGGGACCAATCCTTGGAAATATGTGGGCAATTGATAACGGTTAGTTTTTGCCTGTCATAATCACATGCCATTGAAGTAGACTCTTCCTGCGCTTTTGTTCATCTGCACATACTTAATCACATTTCTAAGTCATGGTCTTGCAATTCATTAAACGCCCTTTCTTCCCTTTCTCCTTTGCATTCCGTTAGAAGCCCAGAGATGCACAATCAGAAAAATAAAGATAGTGGAGTCAGCAATATTAGATGCTAGTACGCTTCAACATATATTCTTTTAAAATGCATAAAGCTCTG
Source organism: Oryx dammah (assembly GCF_014754425.2). Taxonomy (NCBI): domain Eukaryota; kingdom Metazoa; phylum Chordata; class Mammalia; order Artiodactyla; family Bovidae; genus Oryx; species Oryx dammah. The sequence goes on along the minus strand of NW_024070202.1, from coordinate 45,314,837 downwards.
AAACTCAGATTCACAGGTGATGACAGGGGATAGCCTAACATTTCTCTTGAATGTTTTATACAAAATTAACAAAAATACCATACTGCATGTATTAAAATGACTCATTCTTCTCTTAGTAACTACCGTGACATGTGGAATGATTCTTTTTTAGATGCAGATACCACACATCAGGAAACATCATCTCTAAAATGAAACTTCTGTGTGAAACTTTTACCTCCTTTTCAGAAAATAGCATAAAGGGAAATTTTAGAAATACATAAAATATCCTGTTGTCTTTAATTTTTAAATGAACTGTTGATAAATTGTTGCATAACAGTAAAGCCAGTATCACTCATGTTGAGTACTCACGAGAGAAGATATTTAATCTGTTGGAGTCCATGACTGTAAATTTCCTGTTTTTTTTTAATTAATAGCCAACTCAGTTAACAATTCTCACTTCAGGCAGATTCAGAGATTTCCTGTTTTTAAATAGTATATAAATTTGACTGAATGGGTTATAATACAAGGAAGTAAAAGAGAGGAAAGAAATGACAAAATATCAACACTTTAGTTTAAGATAGCCACTGACTTATGTTAACTTTATAAAGTGGGAAAACCCTTCACTATTGTAAAATGCTAAATTTCCATCTCTTAACATTTTTGTTTTTCTGAATAATTTAAAAATTAATGCACAATTAATTCAAGAAGTTTAAATTTTTGAAACTCAGAAATGGCTTCAGGCAAAATGATTTGCTGTTTGTTGTTGTTTAGTCACTGAGTTGTGTCTGACTCTTTGTGGCCTCATGAACTGTAGCACACCAGGTTTCCCTGCCCTTCACTGTCTCCTGGAGTTTGCTTAGATTTATGTCCATTGAGCCAGTAATGCAGTCTAATCATCTCGGTAAATTTTTTAAACCAATAAAAGACTCAGATTTCAAAGACCATATGAGCCACATGGGTACAAACATATGGAGACAAACACAGTGTATTTGCAAAAACGTCTGGAGATGAATTTGTTAAAATGAAATTTCTCCACTGGTAGACTATTTTCCATAGAACTTGAATTACCTGTTGATTAGCTCTAGGGAATGAATATATGCCTCTGGATTGTGGGCTATGGATGACATTTTCCTGCTGTCATAGTTTTCAATGGTCTTAGAATGAGCTTAGATTAGTTTAGATTATCAAAAAAGTGCAAAATGAAGAACATATAAGCCTATGAAAAGAATATTTAAATTTCCTTAAGACGTACAGTATGAGTTTAAGTCAGAAAGTGTTTGCTACAGGTCGTGAATTCCCAACATCATGCTTTGAGTAGAATGAGAAAAGATTAAAATACATGGAATAGGCATGTTTAGCAGTGTCTGTCAAATGCAGAACTAGCCACAGAATCTCTTAAATTCTGATATTATTTTATATGAGGCTTTTGCAGAACCAGAACCTGGTTTCTGGTTTCTTCAAAAGGCAAGAGGAATACACATATATCTTCTCAAGGGAAATTTGTGTCTACTTGCCAAAGAATACTCCCCAAATCTCTCCCGTTTCACTATGGAATTTCATAATTACATCAAAGAAAACAAATAGAAAAAAACAGATCAATATTCAAAATTCTTAGTAAAATGAAAGTTCCTAGAGCAAAGTATGTTTGTCACCACTTTTTAGTTTGTTTAGCTTGATTACATTAGTGAAAATAGTAAAGAAAATGGATTTATCTTTTTCACACTCTTAGAAAAACAGAGCCTTTAAATTTATTCTACTGTGAGTCCTAATGATTTCATAATTAGCAGGGAAAGATGACAACAAAATTCTTAGAGAAGAAAATGATAATGAATAGTAACTTTGCTTATGCCTGAAATTGAATACAGGAGAGCTCAATAACCACTGGATCTCTGATTCCACGTTGGTTTTGTTCCACTTTTACATTATTTAGTGTGTTACTGATTGTAGTGATTATCAAAAGGCTTAATATCTTTAAATGTATTTGAGTCTGAGTATCTCAAACCTAGCATTCAACAATCAGGGCCCCTTTTCTCAGCATTCCCACGGTTAGAATTTAGGTTTGTAATATCATTATCAGTCAAACCTACCATTTTTAAAAAGCTCTACAAGTATAGAGAAGACTTTATGCTCAACCACAGATTTTAAATCTCCACTTGAGGAAGGATAGATTAATATTTAGAAGTGCCTGTAACAGTCATCTGCAGTGATATCGATTTTCCTCAGATGAAAATGAAATGATAGTTTTTTAATTAAATTATAATCTGTCCACTTTGTGATATATTCTTAATTTCCACCCAAAGAATATAAACTTGGTAGAAAGTTCAAGACAGAAGCACTAATATGCTGCCTGAAACCATTTTAAATGAAGAGACTGCATTAAGAACCCAAAGTATTATGTTCCTACTTTCTTTGCTATGACAGATTAAAATCTTGAAAGGATTACTTAAATTAAAACCATTCTGTCGGATTTGTAGCTACACACTTACCTTGTCACACAGCACTCTATATGTCAACTGGATTCCTGTGCAGGAAAGAGATTTCATGGCTATTGCTTCACAAAATTGTTTCACATGCTGGTGGTAGTCTTGGCCTTTCCTGTAATTTTTGCCATCTTTCACATGCTCTCTTTTGCCCTGCAGTTTATATTGGTCCATCATGTCTCAAATTCTGTTCTGGCAGAGGACAGTGCACTCGACATGGTTGCAAGTAAGCATTTTTAACTAATATTTATACTTCTCTTTTTTGATATGTGCTTTATATACTGAAACCACAGGTGATATTAATTTGTTTTATAATTAATTAGTTTCCTTTTTAGGCTTTTGAGGTTTTTCAAGACCAAAAGTAGCATGCTCCAAATGGAATTTCAGCATAATAGATTATTGAATGTATTTTGTAAGTGGAAGTTGCTTAATAAATAATTTTTCTATTAGGCTAAATTGTGAACAAATGTAGCATACTTCATGTAAATTTGTGAACAAATTTGAATTCTTCATATCTTGATGGCTTCCTTGTATGTCTTTAGTTTCTTCAATATGACATTTCTCCATAAATTTGTTCTAGTGTTCAGGAATTATATTTGAATTCCTGGCATGCTTTGTAAATGAATTATAAAAATCAATGATGATCCAAAAACCTGATGTGAAAGGAAACTGGAGCAGGCCAAATTAACAGATTTGATAAGAAAATCCATCATCTTTAAGTGCTATTTGAAATCTTCCTTACTTTTGAGAATCTTTTAGGTCTTCAAAATGATATATAAAGAATTTAACATAATAATGATATTGAATATGAAGTATGAAATTGCACATAAACAGTGTAATACCTTACCTCCCACCAGACCATTGTGTTATATTCATAGCAAAATGATAGTCATATTTATTATATCATTGTCTATAATATTTAACTAATAAAATATCCTGAGAATCCCTGAAACTACAGTCTTTGTTATACAGATACATTTTCAACAATGGATCATCTAATCTGTCTCTTCTTGTCCTCCAAATTAGAAAGTCAGTAATTAATTGCTTAATGGAAAAATCATAAAAGGGGTTTAAGCCTGATCATTTGTAAATTATCTTTATAAGGCAAAATACTGGTCACCACTGAGAATAGTGTCCGGTTAGCTTTGTTTTTATTTGAAGTATACTTGCTTTACAGTATTGTGTTAGTGTCAGGTAAATAGCATAATGATTCATTACTTTTGCAGATAAGATTGGTGCAAACATAATTGCGATTTTAGACTGAATTTTAAATCATTATAACTAGGCTCAAACACATCGTTATTAATCAAAACAGAAACAATTACAGTCAACACATTTTTGCCATTGAGAAATAAATTTGTTTATTACTTTAGCATAAAAATCTATGCTTTAGGATTCTACAAAGTCTTAGAGAGCTTTTTCTGCCTCCTGCTCATTGTGGAAGCATTTTCCCTGCTAAAAGTTGTCAAGATGCTTGAAGTAGTAGTCAGTTGGTGAGAGGTCAGGTGAATATGCCAGATGAGGCAAAACTTCCTAGCCCAATTCATTCAACTTTTGAAGTGTTGGTTGTTCTATGTGCAGTCAGTCATTGTCTTGGAAAAGAATTAGGCCCTTTCTGTTGACCAATGACAGCTGCAGGCATTGCAGGTTTTGGTGCATCTCATCCGTTTTCTGAGCATACTTCTCAGATGTAATGGTTTTGCTGGGATTCAGAAAGCTGTAGTGGATCAGACTGGCAGCAGACCACCAAACAGTGACCATGACCTTATTTTTTGGAGCAAGTTTGGCTTTGGGAAGTACTTTGAAACTTCTTCTCAATTCAGCCTCTGAACTGGTTGTCACTGATTGTTGTATGAAATCCACTTTTCATTGTACATCATGATCCTATTGAGAAATGGTTCATTGTTGTGTAGAATAAGAGAAGACAACACTTCAAAACAACAATATTTTGATTTTTAGTTAGCTTACGAGTCACCCACTTATTGAGCTTTTCACCTTTCCAATTTGCCTCAAATGTAGAATGACCATAGACGAGTTGACACTGAGTTCTTGGGCAGCTTCTTGTATAGTTGTAAGAGGATCAGCTTCATTGACGCTCTCAGTTGGTGTTAACTTCTGACGGCTGGCCACTACTCTTTTCATCTCGTCTCCTTTGCAAAACCTCTTGAACCACCACTGCACTGAACTTTCATTAACAGTTCCTGGGCCCAGTGCATTGTTGTTGTTGCAAGTTGTCTCTGCTGCTTTACGACCCAGTTTGAACTCGAATAAGAAAATCACTCAAATTTGCTTTTTGTCTAACATGATTTTCATAGTCTAAAATAATCAAAAAATACAAAGCAAGTAATAAGTCATTAGCTAAAAAACATAAAGCAAGAAATGCACGTTAAAATGATGTATAACCACATTTATTTAAGAGTGTATTCCAATATCAATCAGCAAAGTTCAACAATGCAAAACCACAATTACTGTTGCACCAACCTAATATATTGCATTATAGGTTATTACAAAGTAATGAGTATAGTTTTCTGTGCTGTACAGTAAATTTTTGTTACTTATCTATTTTGTATATAGTAGTTTATATCTATTAATCTGATACCCCTAGTTTGTCCCTCCTCTTTTCCCTCTCTCATTCAGTAACCACAAGTTTATTTTCTATGCCTGTGAAACCATTTCTGTTCTGCTATATATATTAATTTGTATTATTTTTTCGATTCCACATACAAGTGATATCATACAGTATTTGTTTTCTCTTTCTGACTTACGTCGAAAAGCATAATATTCTCTAGGTCCAGCCACATTGCTGCAAATGACAATATTTCATTCTTCCTTATAGCTGAGTAACTTTCCATTACTCAGATGTGATTATACATATATATCATGTCTTCTTAAGTAAATCATCTGTTAATAGGCACTTGAGTTGCTTCCTTATCTTGGCTGTTATAAAAGTACTGCTGAGAACATTGGAGTGCACATATTTTTTCAAATTAGAGTTTTTGTTTTTTCTGGGTATACACTCAGGAGTGGAGTTGCTGAATCATATGGTAATTCTATTTTTAGTTTTTTAAGGAACTTCCACACTCTTTTCCAAGTAGCTGTATCAATTTGCTTTTCCACCAAAAGTGTACCAGTTTCCCTTATCTCCACATCCTCTCCAAAATTATTAAGTATGTACTTATTGCCATTTTATTTCTTGTTTTCCAGTTGTTTTTGTAGTTCTTCTTTTTTCTTTTTGTTTTGCCCTTTGTAGCTTGATCATATTCTTTTATAGTTTACTTCAGTTTCTTTCTTTCTGAATTTTGTGCATTTTTTGTATATTTTTTTCATTTGTGGTTACCATGAGTTTCCCTGGTAGCTCAGTCAGTAAAGAATATGCCTGCAGTGCAAGAGACCTGGGTTTGATTCCTGGGTCAGGAAGATCCCCTGAAGAAGGAAATGGCAACCCACTCCAGTGTTCTTGCCTGGAAAACCCTATGGACAGAGGAGACCGGCTGGCTACAGCCCATGGGGTCACAAGAGTCAGACATGACTTAGCGACTAAACCACAGCATTGGGTTCATGTATGTTGACCCATAGCTATCTACTTGTTTAAACTGATAAAATGTATAGGCATTTAAGTTCAAATATATTGTAAAAGATCTACATTTTTACTCCCCTTCCCTACATATTATGTTTTTTATGCCATTTTTTTTACATCTTCATGTTTATCCCTCTACTGTTTATTGTAGTTATGGTTGCTTTTATAATTTTTTTGTTGTTTTTTAATCTATTTCCTATCTTATTTAAGTGATCTTCAGTACTCACTATACATTTCCTTTGTTGTTGATTCTTGCTTCTTTTCCCTTTAGAGAAGACCCTTCAACATTTATTTTAGGATAGGTTTAGTATTGCTAAATTATTTTAGTTTTTGCTTCTCTAAGAAATTCTTTATCTTTTCTTCTGGTCAAAGTTATAATCTTGCCAGGAAGAGTGTTCTAGGTGACAGATTTTCCCCTTTCAGGACTTCAAATATATCATACCACTCCCTTCTGACATGAAAAGTTTCTGCAGAGAAATCAGCTAATAGCCTTATGGGTTTTCCCTCGTGTATGACTCTGTTTTCCTCTTGCTGCCTTTAGAATTCTTTCTTTATCTTTAAATTTTGCCTTTTTTTATTATATGTCTTAGTGTGATTCTGTTTGGGTTCATCTTGTTTAGGACCCTCTGTGCTTCCTGCACCTGGATAATTTTCCTTCCTGTCTCCTTCTTTGGGTTTGGACAATTTTCAGCCATAATTTCTTCAAAAACATTTTTGATCCTCTTTCCCTCTTCTCCTTCTGGAACCCCTATCATGCATATGTAGGAATGTTTTGTATTACCCCATAGATCTTATATGTTGCTTTCATTTTTTCATTTGTTTTTCTGTCTGCTGTTCTGATTGGGTAATTTCCATTATTCTATTTATACGTTCTTCTGTATCATTTGCTTGATTAATTATTCCTTGCTTCTAGAAGGTTTTTTGTCTCAGAAACTGAATTATCTATTTTTGATTGGGTCCTCTCTCTAGTTTCCAATTACATGTTAAAATGATCTGCGTTTATATTGCTGGTCTTCCTTAATTTAGTTGGCATTTTTATTACCAACTCTGGCTCACTGTCTTATAGACTCTGTTTCATTGTTTATTTTTTCAGGAGTTTTCTCTTGCTCTTTCAATTGGGAGTAGTTACTCTGCATTTCATTTTCTTAACTTTCATTGTCTTTATGAATTTAGGTGAAATAGTTATCTGTAATGGCCCTGAAAGGGTGTTTTTTTGTGAGTGCACCAGTGTCTTTAGCATGAGACTGAATTTGATTTGTATGCCAGCCACATCTTTCCTCAGGGTATGCTGACCTCTATCACCTTGATAGGGGGTGTGGTTGATGTTGGAAGAGCTAGAGCCTGTGCAGGGTGTGAGATGAACTCCTCTCTGCTCCATAACGGTTGGAGTTCTGTCAGGGCTTGGGTCTGCTTTCCAGTTGCTGGAGGGGAAAAGCTGCAGTTTGGGCTCCAGCTGGCTCTGTTCCCTTTCAGTTCAGTTCAGTTCAGTTCAGTCGCTCAGTCGTGTCTGACTCTTTGCGACCCCATGAATCACAGCACGCCAGGCCTCCCTGTCCATCACCAACTCCCGGAGTTCACTCAAACTCACGTCCATCGAGTCAGTGATGCCATCCAGCCATCTCATCCTCTGTCGTCCCCTTCTCCTCCTGCCCCCAATCCTTCCCAGCATCAGAGTCTTTTCCAATGAGTCAACTCTTTGCATGAGGTGGCCAAAGTACTGGAGTTTCAGCTTTAGCATCATTCCTTCCAAAGAAATCCCAGCACTGATCTCCTTCAGAATGGACTGGTTGGATCTCCTTGCAGTCCAAGGGACTCTCAAGAGTCTTCTCCAACACCACAGTTCAAAAGCATCAATTCTTTGGCCCTCAGCCTTCTTCACAGTCCAACTCTCACATCCATACATGACCACAGGAAAACTGTATCTTTCTCCTGACACTGAGGCCTTTGGCCCAAAGGAGAGTGCTGAAGTAAGTAAGGCTCTTGGGCTTACAGAAGTCTGATGTGCTGCCTGTGTTGGTATCTGCCACTCTACTCAGACACAGCCCAAGTTTGCATCCTTTACCCTGTTTTCATTTCCTAGATCTAGTGCAAGGTTGTGGCATGGAGTTGGCAGAGCCAGAGCATTTGCTCAGCTGGGACAAGGGCCAGAGCTTGTGGTTTCAGAAATTGAAGCGGTTGAACTGCTGTCAGAGGTCTGGGCTGCTTCTGGGGTGCCGTGTAAGTGCCAACAGTGACTGCTGCCAGTTGGACCATACCCCAGACCCCCAAGCCTTTCCTTTGTCCCTAGATCTAGTCTTCCCCCAGGACCTGTCTGCTAGAGATCTAGCACCAATCTGTGGCGTGGAATGGCCGGGGCTGCAGCATTTTTTTGGCCGGAAGCCAGTCTCAGGGGCTCCAGTAGCTGCTCTGCCATCAGAGGTCTGTACTGCTTCCTTGGTGCTACCAGAACAAGTTGACTGCCCCACCCAAACCACGTCCCAGGCTACAGGGCTGCTCCTCTGTCCCTATATCAAGTTTTCTCCCAGGACCGGTCAGCTCTAGATGCCATGCCTAGCTGTGTTGCAGAGTGAACAGGGCTGGGTAGTCACCCAACTTGGACTGGGGATCACAGTGAGGTGGCAGCCACTAGTCCAGAGCACTCTCTGCCCTATCTGTTGGCAAGCTAGCACCCTCCTACTCCTGGCGAGTGGAGTCTAGGCTTCTGCAGCCCTTCTGTCTGTCCCAGCCATTCTCCCAGCACCCAAGGGAACTTGGGTACTCCTGCATGTAGGACCCCAGTACCTGTATACCTAGTCTGTGGCCCCCTCCTCAGGGTGAGATTCCACCCGTGCAGTCCTTCCTTTCCTCTTAGACCCCCTCCCAGAGGTATAGATCCCAACTGATGCCTATTTTTTCCCATCCTACCTGGTTACATGACCGCCTTTCTTACAGCCTTGGTTGTGTGGGAGTTCTGCTAGTTTCCACTTAGTTTTACATGAGAATTGTTTCACACATAGATGTATTTTTAATGTGTTTATAGGGTAGGGGTAAGTTCTACATCCTCTTACTCTGTCACATTGAATCTCAGGTTAACTTTTTAAACTGTATTTCAATGAATTTAATTAACAGAGACACCATTCTGCATAATGGAAATGTTTGTAATGGAAATATATATAAAGAATCGAAAAGTTCCCATTTTATCTCAAAACAGAATAAGCATCTCTGCCTTTTTTTAATAAAACTACCAGCTCCTGCCCAGAAACACTGACTGATTAGAACTATGAAACATCAACTGGTATTTTCCTCGAGTTTATCTTTACTCATTATCCATAGACAGATCATCCTCTTCTTTAGTACATTTCAAATAAAATTAACACAGAGAAGCTGACATTTTTGTAATTTCTAAAGCTGTCCTGAAAAATTTTGAAAGCAAATTATCTAAAATGACAGCTGCTTTTATTAATGAAAATAGAAAGTTCTATTTCTAAAATACCTATCTATAATTACCATGGTTACACTTTGTACCTCATTATTTTGTGTACAGTATCTCTGTTAGCATTAAATAACTTTGTTAAGGCAGCCATCTGTGTCACCCATGATGGATGCAAACAGAAATCTGAGTGGCAGATGCCTTTTGGGCATCTTTTTTTTAGACACTATACATTATCCTGAATAATTGTAGCCTTTTCTTCCTGCTGAGGTCTTGCGAAATTTTTTCACCAGTTGGAACCTTAGTTTTGTCCCTGTTCCTGGCAATGTTTCTTGTAACATTCATTGGCTTTCTTCATTTGTGACTGGGCTAAATGTTTGGCCACTACCTCCTTTTCCAGCAATGTATGCCTTTCAAGTTTAGGCAGAATTCCACAGAAAAGTAATTCACATTCAATACCATTTATGTCCTTTAAACAGATCCTTGAATTTGGGCCTCTGCAGCTGTTCTTCTCCCCACTTTGCTCCCTTAGTCACTACTGTTATTTGCTACCAGGATTCCACCTCTCCTGCTTTCTAACACTTCCTTGGCTGTGTACAATCCCCAGGCCTGGTTTTCTTTTCTTTTTTTTTTTTTAACAATCAAGTCAATATATTTTTAATGACAAAATGGTTAGTGTTAACCCTATGTAATATGTGATCAGAAGTAGCTAAAGACCACGGGGTGGTAACTATCAGAAGTAATCCTGGACAGAGGATTACTTACAAAAAGAGCAATTTTCAAAAGAAAAACTGAGCATTTCCTTTGGGAAGTATATTTAATATTTTATTATTAAGCAACTGGGGCAAAAAGGCCTGGTTTTCTAAACTGACAACTTATTATCCTGATAAGCTTATTTCTGTTAGAGATGCTAATAAGGACAGAGTATTAGAAACCTTCCTACCCAGGTGTCATCTGTGTGTCTTAAGAGTGGGGCGGGCTTCTTTCCCTGGCATTCAAGGTGACTGTAATGACACATTTAAGGGTGCATAGATGAACCAATAAGGAACATATTTGGAGTTGGAAGAGCCTCTGGACATTCCTGAAATCCCCAGTGTGTGCCAGCCTACTATTCTGCTGCAAAACAAAGGCTACAAAGGTATTATATATTTGAGTGAACTCCTTATCAGCATTCTATCCCAATTATGTAACTTTTAATTAAAGTACACTTTCAAGATGGGAAGTGACTCCAAAGTGAGTCTTCTCTAAATGATCACCAGTTTCCCCCAATCACTAGACTGAAGAAGATGCATTTAATATACAGATATACATTTGCCTTGAAAAAGCACTCTGGCAGTAGATAATCTTACTGGGGAACATTAATTCCAATTTGTGGCCATGGTAAACCATATTGTTTTCCAGTGTTAGAAATGTGTCCTCTTTAGCTGACTTTTATCCTTTTTAGAAACTGCTTGGCTATTCAGAGTTGGACTAAGTCAAAGGGATAACCTGAGAAAGAAGTAAACTGTTTGAGGTGTATTTACCTGCTCTGTAAATATTGGTTTTCTTTTCCACTGCCATCCCTAATGCCAAGACAACCTTATCTGTGTGCTACAATAGTTCTTGGCCTTTTAGGATGCAGCCTCTTTGAAAATACATATAAAATTTCGCATTTGATTTCAGGACATTCATATACTCCAGGGACCCTCTGTGAGGCTGGCATAGATCTCAGTTTCTGCATTTGTGCTAATGAAGTAGTCTGTAAGTGTTGCTATAATATCACCTTGTTGGTGCACTTGCTTTATAAAAGACGTGTTCCACAGACTCACAGACATAGAAAACAAACTAATGGTAACCAAACAGAAAAAACAGTGGAGGAGGGACAAATTAAGAGTTTGGGACTAGCAGATACACCCCATGTATACAAAATAGATAAGCAACAAGGACCAACTGTATAGCACAGACAACTGTATTCAATATCCTGTAATAAACCATGATGGAAAATAATTTGAAAAGCAATATATATATCTGAATCACTTTTATGCACACCCAAAACAAACCCAACCTTATAAATCAAATATACTTCAATTAAAATTTCAATAAATAAATAAAAATAAATGGCTTGTTTCAGGTTTTAGAAATTTTTTAATGCTTAGAAACCTGCCACCCGCCCCAAAAGATACCCATTTAATTTTATAACGGGTAATGTAATTATTGTGAGAAAGAAATAGTGCCGTACAAATAAAGAATTTGAAACTGATTCCTGATGAGCAAACTCCTTAAAATATAAGAAGTTTCTGATATTCAGTTATTAAGTCATCTGTGATGAGTTCTGTCACTAACAGAAGACTCAGGTAACTCTATCTATATTCTAGTCAGCTCACATACATACAGTACATCCTTATATGGCAGCGGGCAGGCTGTTGTGTAGTGTGTGTGAAGGGGGAATTTGCTTTTTCTCAAAGCACTGCTAATGTGGGATTCCACTGAGAGACAACACAGTTCTGCTAAGGACATCTATCTAGGTCAAGGGTGTATGCATTCCCTTTATAATGCCAATTCAGTTTGAAACTAAAATAGATTTATTTTCCAATCTTTTCTGAATATTTCCAGTAATTACTGTAAAAAACAAAACATGTATTTTTACATTTGTTTCTAAAGGAAATTTATTCTAGATATCCTATAGAAGTATTTTACCTACAATGTTTCTTTTATAAATTTAACGAACATCATGTGAATAAAATTGCATACACATAATATAACTTTTACAAAGATTTTAAATTGGAAATATGCACAAATATAGATACATTTGCAGGTAAATTATTGGCATTGTTTGAGGGCAAGTGCTAAGTGAATGTTTTAGTCATAATTTTTTTTTTACAGCAGGACTGTATACTTTTGGAGTATTTACAGTAACTTCTCCCAAATCAAGTCTTCAAATTCAGTATTCTCCAAAAACAAATAAGCCTTGCTCACCATTCATTCAAATACTGGCTTCTGGACTTCCTCATCCCTAAAGTAAATAAAGAAATCTCTGAAAGGACTAACGTTTAGGATTTAATTTCATGGTCTCTCTTTCAGATGTGACCCTGGATTTTCTGGCCCAGCTTGTGAGATGGCATCCCAGACATTCCCAATGTTTATTTCTGAAAGCTTTGGCAGTTCCAGGCTCTCATCTTACCATAATTTTTACTCTATCCGTGGTGCTGAAGTCAGCTTTGGCTGTGGTGTCTTGGCCAGTGGTAAGGCCCTGGTTTTCAACAAAGATGGGAGGCGTCAGTTAATCACATCTTTCCTTGACAGCTCACAATCCAGGTGAGTTAAAGCAGAATGAAATATATACAGAAATAAGATAGCAAAGATTGAATTCATATCTATTAATTTTCTTTTTTTGTTGTTACTTATATATATATATATATATATGTATCTCTTCTGATTTTCAGTCAAGATGAGAGGAAGCTTATAGTTTATATAGGGTTAATTTGCCCTAATTTTTAATAAATTAAAAGGCTCACTATGATTTTAAGATACTAATGACTGACTAGATTTTTTTCAAATATAAAATGTTAGCATCAAAACTGTTCTTAAGTCAAGGGCTAGTTAATTATTTATGTTGTTTTATTTATTTGGCAGCTTGCAGAAGCTGATTAGATTTACCCTATATCTTCCCTTCCCCCAGTGATTAATAATGTAGCAAGAGAATGATTGATTGACATTTTAAGTGTATGTATGCAAGTATGTAGTATACAAATAAGTGTAAACATATGGTTATATTTGTATAAATAGATGTCTGTAAAATGCATGTATTGACCTTGTCTTCTACATATATTCATATATATCTTAGTGAAATTGCTTACATTTTATAGAAGAGGGATGAATGGAAACCTACAGCTTTTGAGTAGTTTGTTGAAATTGGTTCAAAATTCTTTAAAAGCCACAATGAATGTCTTAATATTTATGCACACTAATTATAGACAGTTCATATCTAGGTTTCTCCAGTTCACATTGAGGCTGGGAAGCAAGTCTGTTCTGAGCACGTGCAAAGCCCCTGACCAACCTGGTGAAGGTGTTTTATTACATTATTCTTATGATAATGGGATAACTTGGAAACTCTTGGAACATTATTCATATCTCAACTATCATGAGCCCAGGTATGTTGGAAAGCATTTGGAAAAATGGGAGGATGATATTGCCTTCCTGAGGAAATCTTTGTTCAAGTGGTATAAAAGCCTAGATACTTTTGCATTGAGAGATGGTAGGGATAAAGATTGATGCCTCTTGCAATGAAAAACTAGCAAGCTACATTCTTGTAATCTGTTTGCCCTGCTGACTTCTGGTAATTCGAAAAAATTTATTCTCATATTCTGAAATGTGTATCTAAGGGAAATATGTTTTTACATCTAGGAAAGAAAAAAATAATTAACACTTTTTTCCCTTTTAAACTATAGTACAAACTATTAGATAAGATTTTAATATAGTATTAAATTATAAATGCTGTTGACAAATATTTGTCAGCAATATATGATAAATTATAATAAATCATATGAGATAATAACTCATAAAATCTTATGATTGATTTTTTTAAATTTGCATGTAACATAATTGAGTTATAAGTACAAAGATATTTTTCTAGCATTTATAGCAAACCTGGCAAAGATGGAATGGAGGCTTTATTTAAAGCCCTTTCTTCAGGCCACTTCTATTTTTCTTTGGCTTATATATTTCACAGTCTACAGTCACAATTGTGAGATTTAAGTTTTACTTGAAGCAGAGCCATCTTTGACTAGTGATAATCACCATTTGTGATACAATTTCAGATATGTCCAAAGAATCACCTCCTTTTCTAGAACACTTTTTGATCTGCTGACTGCAATTCCTTTAAAATAGCAGAAAAGGAAGATGGGAAAGTTAAAATAGCACTAGAGTAGGTATCCCTGTGGCTTATATCCACTGTCAAATATAAAGAGCTAATAAAGTTTGCCTTCCTGTAAGTACATACATGTTGAACATGGAAAGATGTGAGAAAGAGTTGAGACTTTGGGCACTGAAGTGTGCACTGGCATCATAGCAAAAAAAAGGGGGCAATGATGATTTTATATACTTTGAAGTTTTGCCTAGAGCTATCCCTATATTTAAGTATTTGCAAATACATGAGAACTTTTATTGATATTTTCATTAGAAAATGAAGTAGCATGTAATAGTGATAGTATTTAACAACTATCATGAGTAGTAAATATTATATGTTATAAAATTTAAGAATGCACCAAATGTGTTGAATCTATTCCCTCTAGGGGTAGGCACAAGACTAAACTCAATGTTCTCACTCAGTAGAGACATATGAATCCTAAAGAAACATTTTGTAGACTCTCCATAATAAGCATTAAAAGAAAATCTAGCAAAACTCAAGGTGATAATAAAAAATAATGAAAGCGTGAAGAAAATATCATTGTCCTAAGTTAAATTGGCCTAAAATACATTTTTTTCTAACAAAGATAGACAGTTTCAAATTCAGTAATCAATCTGAGGCATGAAATTTAATTAATCTTTGTTGATATGAAAAATAATTATAGATTTAATGTGCTATTGCAAAGGTACGTTTAATCTTGCCTGCCATTTGACAGGAACATTTTTCTTCTAAGCAGAATCAAGGTGGCTTTTCAACACTAGGTATGTGCACAGCTTGAAAGATTAAGATCAGAGTGGAGATTTTTTTTAAATGGAGAATATGGTAGTGATACCAAGAATACTTTCATTTTATATATATTGCCTCTGTCCAAGAGACTCTTCCTTCCTCTTATATAAATATTAATAAAGGGTAACATAGCAGAAGTAGAATTTGATATATTCTAGACACTAAATTACATTTTATATGATAAATAATACAAACCATGTAAACTTGCCATAAGACAGTTAATTATATCTTCATGCCTTCAGCCATTTGCTGAGTTTTCTTCAGTATAAATGGCTATCTGTAATTGCTGTGAATTTCATATTGTCCCTTTCTGCCATGATTGTTAGAAAATGAAGTGTGATCCCTATTAGATATGCTAGTTGGCTAACTACTGTTATTCCTAGCTGATTTCTAATAATTTGCTTACCTGTAGTTCTCTCAATAAATGAAGAGTTCTGCTTGTTATTTATATTTATAAAAGTTAAAGTCTGTATATATCTAAGTTAATCTTTTAACTCTAACTGATTAGACTGTCTTGTAAACTAGTTGGCATTCTTATTAATATAAAACTTTATGTTATTGGTGGAACTTATATTATTCTAGATTTTTCTTAATTATGGGGCTTGTTCTTTTATTCTAAAATTATAAACTCTAACAATATTTTATTTTTGTCTTGATTATTGATTATAAGAAATCCGTGAACTTAGTACATATCCAAAAAAGGAATCTTGAAACAAAAAGTTGACTTAAATTCCTGGGTTTTCATCTAGGAATAGTCAGATCAAATGGTTCCATAGCTTTACTAGCCAGTTACTGGAATAGGTATAGAGTAGGAAAAACAGAGACTCCCACCCTACCTGAAGATATAATGTAGCGATAAAGAACACAGACTCTAGAGCCATGTTCCCTAGATCCATACCCTGGCATTGTCACTTAAAAGCTGCTTAACCTAAAAGAAAATCTTTAAACTCATTTTGCCTTTGTGTTTGAATCTCTATCAGAGTATACTGATAATATGTACTTATTCTATGCAGAAAGAATTTATTAAGTCCTTTTTATATACCAGATACTAGATTCTAGGTGCCAAGATAAAATAGTGAAAAACAGAACTTTGACTTAAGGATAGTATTATCCCAGTTTCACAGATGAAGATATTGAAGCGCATAGAGGTTAAATACCTTCCCTGCAGCTGCAAAGTTGTCAACCATTAGGTGCCAAGAGTCTGATTACAGACTCACAGTCTTAACATCTCTGCTGATGAAAATATCGGTCACTTCAATTACTGTTATCACACACATATACACTTTATTTTCTTTAAAATTTCCTGAGAAATTCTACTTCTCATTTGTTAATTTTTAACATTGTGTATAGTTTCATCAGAGAGAATAATACCTGCTTTTAAAATTATTAATATAAAAATTATAATTTTGTAATAACAATGCTAATACAATAACATTATTAAATTAATGTATGATATTTTTATTGTTAAGCCAGTTTGAATATAGTTTGATTGTTTTATTTCTTTGCTATGTTGATATAAATAATATTTAATTATTTAATAAATATTTAGAAATAATAAAGTGAGGATTACTGAAATAAATTAAATTTTATTCTTTAATAAACTCACATTGGTTAAAATATTAACAAATTATGTACTTAAAAATAATAAACTTATGGTAACTATGTCTTTTTAGCCTAAGAAATGCTTTTTAGTTTATAATTCTATATTTAAACATTGATTTATCCTATTTAAAAAGTCTGTTTACTCACATTTCAAAAAGTCCTACCACTTTTTTACTGTTTATATCATCAATGATTGTAATCAGGTTATTCCACCCCATATTTTCATGAACAGATTATTTAAAGAAAAAATAGACTTTATTTTAAATAAGTTTCAGTACATAAAAATTATATTTTCAAGATGTGATTTAATGCTTCTTTGTGTAATAACTAAAAGATGAACATAATACAAATATGAAAATCAATCTAATTTTTCAGTAAATCCAGACTTAGACTTTGAAGTTTTTAAATAATTTTTTTCTAAGTTATCCAACTAGTTACCTGCCTTAGGGAGTTTTTCTTTGCTCAGTAGGAAAAAGATTCAGTTCTTTCAGTGTGTGTTAACACAGACAACTCTCCTGGTGTTTAATTGTACATTGATGGAGATAAATGTTCCATTTGCCATTTGCTTCGCATCTCACCTTGTGTATGGATGTGAGCAGCATGGTACTGTGATTTATGGAGCTTTCAAGCAGATGTCATTGCAGTGGCAATTAATGTATGATTCCTGCTGCTGTGTACAATGATTGCTCCTGGAAATTAGATATTATTCTTAATTTTCTTACCCATTTGTCAGATACAGGTTTGTTGTCATAGCCACCATGACAGAGCAAGTGACCTCGCACACTATGCTAAACTCATGGGAATGAGAAAGTGCCATGGTTCCTGCCACTCCAAAACTATAATGTGTGTAACAAGCTGCCAATAGTCTTTACCGGACTTAGGCAAATCTTGCCACATTGACAGCTGTATTTTATTGGGTTACTGTCTCTGAGAACAACTGAGTGAAAGGAGTCATATTTTTGGATGTAAAGAAGACTTTGTTGCAGTCAGACAAGAAACTGGAAAATCTCAAAAATGTTTGTCATAGTGGGGGAATTATTTTTTCAAATATTATACTTCAGAAAACAAGATCCTGCTATAAATATTTGTATTTTAAGACACCAAAATAATCCAAATTTTTACTTCTGTTTTCTGCTTTAGAATAATCTCCGTGGAATTACCAGATGATGCAAGACAGTTTGGAATTCAGTTCAGATGGTGGCAACCATACCATTCTTCCCAGGGAGAGGATGTATGGGCTATTGATGAGATTATCATGACATCTGTACTTTTCAACAGCATTAGTCTTGACTTCAGCAATCTTGTGGAGGTCACTCAGTCTCTGGGATTCTACCTTGGAAATGTTCAGCCATACTGTGGCCATGACTGGACCCTTTGGTAAGGATTTCATCTTTGTTCTTGTTGTTACATTTTGCATTCAGGATTGAAACACAAAGATGACCTTCCAATCCATCTAGCACTTAGTCTTTTGTATTAATTGAACATGAACCATTTGAAAAGTCATTATTATGTCTATAAGTAAGTTATCTTGGGAAAGAAGACTGAAAACAAAATAGTGATAGATTTAAAGATGAATCTTACTGTGTTTATTAATCTTGAATTTTTACTTTCCCACCATTACACATAAAAACCCTCTTCACCAAGTGTTAATATCTAAAGTGACTAACATATTCTCCCTTCAAGGTGGTCCATCATGATCACAGTGAAAACTGAAATCACTTTAATGACTATTTTAATCAAATTTCTCATGAGATGTTTTATTTTCATGCTGTCTTACATAAAGTCCAAGAAGTTTTTCCATCCCTGATTTGTTTACTAAGATCTCCTTTCTTTTAAAATTAATTTATTTTAATTGGAGGCTAATTACTTTTATCAAGATTGGACCAGTGACTTGTATAGCTAATGTCAGTGGAGTTTCAAGGTTGTAGAATCTCTTAGTCAAGATACCTTTCATTCTTAGATTTGTTTCTCCCTATGATCATATGCAAACTTAATTATACATTAAGTGGTAAATGAATAATTTAAGACTGTGATTAGTACTTCAGAAACATCGGTAGGATGACACAATAGTGATTAACTAGAGTCAGGAGGTGGCCACTTTAGATATCTAGGAGGAGGCTATGCTTGGGTAATTCAGAAAGTGGATACAATGCATTCCACCAATTGGGAAGTAAAAGAACGGGAAGTTCCAGGCACTTGAAGACCTGAAAGAAGAGCATTCAGCTACAGGAACCTTTGTAGTGCAAAGACGCCATAGCATGAGCGACTATGGCATGTTCAAAAATCAGGAAGTGATTCATGGGGTCGCAAAGAGTCGGACACGACTGAGTGACTGAACTGAACTGAACTGAACTGATGCCAGTGGTGCTGGAGCCTCAGGGATGAGGGAGCAAATGTCAGAAATGGAAGTCAAGAGATGTGCAGAAGCCCGATCAGGTAGGAGTTTCTAGGCTTAGAGATGCTACATTAAAACTCAGGTCTGTAAAATCTCAAAACTCACAGCCTTCATCATTGTGCGTACTACCCCTCTCTGGGTTCCCTTAGAACTATAAGCATGATTGAAGAATAATTTTCTGAGTCTTTTACTTTCTCTTGAGTCATGGTCAGACCAATTTAATTTCTCCAGATGAATCTCACCAAAAGCTATTCACTGCAATTGTCTCCAGAGAGCAAATCATAAATGACCCATCAGTGACCTTATCATAATTAGAGGTAAATTTTACACACCATTGCACATAAAATTACCTTTGATGGGAACTGTGCATGGACAGTCACATCTCACACAGCAGGCTGAAATTCTAGCATCAAAATGACAGCTAATGGAATGGAAGTACAGCTGATCACTTTTGCTGTGAGCACTGTCCAACTAGATAAAATGAAATTTCTATATGACAAAATATAAAAGGTTATATTCTGTATTTTCTAGTTGATAGCCTCAGATGCTTGTTTTTGTGCGTGTTCTTTCTTAGTCCCAGAGTCTTCAAAGAAAATAAAGGGGTGAAGCAAATAAGATACAAAGATGTAAAGCAAAATGAGAGTTCTTGGTCTTTTATGATTCTGAAATTTTAAATTGACCTGAATTAACCACCATTCAAATTGATCTTATATCATAAACTGTATCCTCCAAGTTTGTTTAGCAGTTTTTCTTTCCAGCACTTTTAATACAACAAAGAATCATATCATGAATGCAAGTCCTGTATCATGTTTATTTTTTCATAAATAGTTCACATCTGCTCAAATAAACTCCAAAGTTGCTGAGCATTTTAATTTAACACTTGGGTTGAATGCATGATAACAGCAGTTTAATTTCTGTGCTTTGATCAAAACCCTAAGAACAATATTCTTTCACACAAGCCTGATGAATATTCTTAACCCACCACTGCTTTAATTGGTGGAGATACATTTACTTTGTGAAAGTACAATCACAGTAATTATAGAAAGCCATAAGAAAATATAAATAATTGTACAATCCCCATGGGCACCTTGAGCAACACCATAGGAGTTTTATTAACAGCCACATGTGAGCAATCAGATTTGACTTTCTGATCTTCTCTGAAACGAAAAGGAGTTGTCCTGGTTATGAAACAACAGAGAGTATACTCTGGTGGTGATAATGAGACTAGAGAAACACATTAACCGCTTTAATAAGGACATGAAAAATGCTCTCTACTCATTAAAATGAAACAACATGGAAGGTTTCAAACTGTTCCCATTTTCTTAGCCAGTGAATCAGAATAAAGCCTCTTTTAATGACACCGTTTTCTCTCTGCTGCTGTTGAGGAATATATTGTCCAAGTTCAGTGTGAACTCATTTTAGTGATGTTTTTCAGAAAGACTTATTACAATATTAAAATTCAAATGATGATATTGACCAACTATTTATCGTAACTCCCTAGTCCTAAAACAAGTTGTTTTTTTTTTTTTCTTTTTTAATGTAAAACCTTTGGAGCATGTTATCTTATTAAGTAAAAATTTTTTGAACATGTTCAAATATGTGGCCTCTGGCCTTCAATGACCTTGCTTCTCTCAAGGGAAATTTTGAAATGTATACATGTTTGCCACAAATGACTGGTGTTAAATTAATTATTGTTGGCTTTTCCCAGCTGTGAGTTCATTTGGTTCTCATTTTCTAACTTATGACTTTCCATGGCATGGATTCCTGTTACTGAGAGTGTTCTCCAGGGAAAACCTGGACAATTGCTTTTTCATTAGAAGAACTACAGTCAATATGCTATAAATCACTTTACAGTGTGTCATATTAGAGCATATTTTTCCATGTGGAAATGAATTGCTTTTAATTATTTGTAGTACTTTCCTTTCTTCCATGCATAGTCTCTGAAATCAGAACCTCTGTCTGCTTTATGTTCTAAAGATGGTCTTTGAAGCCCCTTCCATGTACTTTAAGATCACGAAGGGAATTATTTTAATTGATGTTTATTAGAGGTGAATTGACCAATGCTATTAGAGATAATACCAAGGCACATTTACATTCCTCTGTCTTATCTAGTAAACTAGCTTAAGTACACAGGTGGGAAGGAATTGCTGTTTATTATGCAGAGTTTTATTTTTTTTAATGTAGAGTTTTAGTTTCAAAATGTGTAAAACTGTGAGAGGATGGTCATTATAGCATATTAGAATTGGCAGTTGGTTTTAGTAGATGACATAAAGAGTTTTCCAGACAACCAAAGACTAAAGGAGTTCAGCACAACTAGATGGGCTTTACAAGCAATGTGTTAAAGGAGTGTCTTCAAGCTGAAACAAAATGGCTCTAACTGATAACAGGAAAACATGTAATAGAATAAATCTCACTGGTAAAAGTAAATATATAGTTAAATTCAAAACACTCTCATGTTGTAGCGTTTGCATGCTTGCTAAGTCATTTCAGTTGTGTCCAACTCTTTGTGACAACTATGGACCATAGCCCACCAGGCTCCTCTGTTCATGGGATTCTCTAGGCAAGAATACTGGAGTGCGTTGCCATGCCTTCCTCCACGGGATCTTCCTGATCCAAGGATCAAACCTGTGTCTCTTATGTCTCCTGCATTGGAGAGTTGGTTCTTTCCTGGGAAGCCTTGTGTTGTAGTGGTGGTAGGTAAATCACTTATAAATCTAGTATAAAGGTTAGAAGACAAAAGTAGTAAAAATAATTATAATTATAATAATTTGTTAATGAAAAGATTAAAAATATGTAAATTATGACCCCAAAACATGAAACATAGTGGGGGAAGTTAAAAATGTAGAGATTTAGTATTCATTTGACTTAAGTTGTTATCAACTTAAAATAAACAGTTATATATATAAGATATTTTATATAAACCTCATGGTAACTGCAAAGTAAAAACCTGGAATAGATACACAAAAGATAAAGAGAATGGAACCTAAGCATATCACTATAGAAAATCATCAAATCGTGAAGAAAAAGAGCAAGAGAAGAAAGGAAGAAATGTATTACAAAATTACAAAAGAAAGAATTTACAACCAGAAAACAATTAACACAATGACAATAGTAAGTTTTACTAAGTCCAAACTTTTCAAGAATTATTTTGAATGAAATGGACTGAATTCTCCAATCAAAAGCCAGAGTGGCTGAATGGATTAAAAGAAACAAGACCCAACTATATACTGCCTCCAAGAGTCTCACTTCAGCTTTAAGATAGCACACGAACTCAAAGGGATGGGAAAAGATATTCCATACAAACAGAAGCCAGAAGAAAGCAGGAGTAGCTATACTTATATCAGACAAAATAGACTTAAAGCAGACTCTAATAAATTCTTGCCTTGAGAACCCCATGAACAGTATGAAAAGGCAAAATAATAGGATACTTAATGAGGAACTCCCCAGGTCAGTAGGTGCCCAGTATGCTACTGGAGATCATCACTGACTCGATGGACGTGAGTCTGAGTGAACTCCAGGAGTTGGTGATGGACAGGGAGGCCTGGCGTGCTGCAATTCATGGGGTTGCAGGGAGTCAGACACGACTGAGCGACTGAACTGAACTGAATAAAAGATAAAGATAGATGTTACATAATGATAAAGTTACTAGCCCAATAAGACTATAAAACATTTGTAAATATTTATGCATCCCAACATAGGAGCACCTAAATATATGAAGCAAATATGAACAGACATGAAGGGAAAAATCAACAGCTGCTGAGTTGGCAACTGGATGGGGAAGGTAATGGCAACCCACTCCAGTACTCTTGCTGGGAAGGTCCCATGGATGGAGGAGCCTGGTAGGCTGCAGTCCACGGGATCGCTAGGAGTTGGACACAACTGAGCAACTTCACTTTCACTTTTCACTTTCATGCATTGGAGAAGGAAATGGCAACCCACTCCAGTATTCTTGCCTGGAGAATCCCAGGGATGGGAGAGCCGGGTTGACTGCCATCTGTGGTGTCGCACAGAGTCGGACACGACTGAAGCAATTTAGCAGCATACAAGAATAGGAATGGACTCAGTTCTTTACTTTCAATATTGGATTCATGTAGAATATCAGTAAGAAAACATTGAACTTAAAAGACAAGTTAGACTAGATAGATTTGACAGACATTTATGAAACATTGCTTCCAAAAGTAGAAGACTGCATATTCTTCTCAAGTGCACATGTTACATTCTCCAGGTTAGAGCATATATTAGGCCACAAAACAAGTCCTAACAAATTTAAGAAGTTTGAAGTCATGTCAAGCAATTTTTCCAACCACAATGGTATGAAACTAGAAATCAATTACAAGAAGTAAACTGGAAAATCCACAAACATGAAAATTAAACAATGTGCTACTGAACAGTGGGTTGAAATATTAAAGAATGTCTTGAGACAAATGAAAATGGGAATACAGCATAACAAAACATATGGAATGGGAATTCCCTGGTGGTCAATTGCTTAGGAATCCACACTATCAAGGGCCCAGGTTCAGTCCCTGGTTGGAGAACTAAGATTGTGCAAGCCTTGCAACATGGCAAAAAGAAAAAGAGAGGGATGGATCCAAAGCAGTTCTAAGAGAGAAGTTCATAGTAATAAAAGACTACATTAAGAAATAAGAAAGATGTCAAATAAACCTAGCTTTGTACTTCAAGGAACTAGATAAGGAAGGACAAAATAATTTCAAAGTTAATAGAAGGAAAGAAATAACAAAGATCAGAGTTGTAATAAATGCAACAGAGACTAAAAAGATAATAGAAAAGATCAGTGAATCTAAGAGGTGGTTTTCTGGAAAAAAAAAAAAAAAACCTGAATAGACAAATTTTTAACTAGACTTACCAAGAAAAGAGAGAAGGCTCAAATAAAATCAGACATGAAAAAGGAAACATAACAACTACAGAACAGTAAAGAATCATAAGACGCTATTAAGGACAATTATATGCCAACAAATTGAACAATCTAGAAGAAATGGAAGAATTCCTTGAAACATACAACCTACCAAGACTGCATCATGATGAAATAAAAAATCTGAGCAGACTGATTACTAGTAAGGAGACTGAATTAGTAATCAAAAACCTCCCAGAAAACAAAAGCCTAGGAGCAGAAGACTTCACTGGTATCTAATTCTTAGACATTCTCTAATTAATGCAAATTCTTCTTAAACTTCTCCAAAAAGTAAAAAAGAAAAGAATATTTCCAAACCCATTTTATAAGGCTAGCACAACTCTGACTGTAAAACTAAGAAAGAATGTAATGAGAAAAGAAAATTACAGGCTAAAATTTTTAATAAATATAGATGCAAAAATTCTCAGTAAAATATTAGCAAATCTAATCTAATAACACATTAAAAGTATATATATCATAATCAAGTTGGATTTATTCCTGGGATAAAGGTGAGTCCACATATGAAAATCAATCAAGTGATACAACACATTAACAAAATGAAAGATAAAAATCATATGACCATCTCAATAGATGAAAAAAAAATTTGTCAATATTCAACATCCATTTTTAATTAAAAACCAAAAAAAACCTCTCAACAAAGTAGGAACAAAGGGAACATGCTGCTCTGCTGTGCTTAGTTATTCAGTCTTGTCTGACTTGATGCAACCCCAAGGACTGTGGCTGGCCAAACTCCTCTGTCCATGGGGATTCTCCAGGCAAGAATATTGGAGTGGGTTGTCATGCCCTCCTCCAGAGAATTTTCCCAACCCAGGGATCTAACCCAGGTCTCCAACACCACAGGCAGATTGTTTACCTGCTGAGCTACCAGGTCTTACTGTTCAGTCTCTCAGTCATATCTGACTCTTTACACTCCATGGACTGCAGCACACTAGGCTTCCCTGTCCCTTTACCATTTCCTGGAACTTGCTCTAACTCAAGTCCATTGAGTTGGTGATGCCATCCAGCCATCTCATCCTCTCTCGCCCCCTTCTCCTCCTGCCCTCATCTTTCACAGCATCAGGGTCTTTTCTAATGAGTAGGTTCTTCACATCAGGTGGCCAAAGTATTGGAGCCTCAGATTCAGCATCAGTCCTTCCAATGAATATTTAGGGTTGATTTCCTTTAGGATTGACTGATTTGATCTTCTAACAGTTGAAGAGACTCAAGAACCTTCTCCAACACCACAGTTCAAAAGCATTGATTCTTCAGCAGTCAGCCTTCTTTATAGTCCAACTCTCACATCCATACATGACTGCTCAAAATAGCTTTGACTACACAGATATTTGTTGGCAAAGTAATGTCTGTGCTTTTTAATAGGCTGCCTAGGTTGGTCATAGCTTTTCTGCCTAGGAGTAAGTGTCTTTTAATTTCATGGCTGCAGTCACCATCTGCAGTGATTTTGGAGTCCAAGAAAATAAAGTCTGTCACTGTTTCCAATGTTTCCCCATCTATTGCCATGAAGTGATGTGGCCAGATGCCATGATCTTGGTTTTTTTGGCTGTTGAGTTTTAAGTCAACTTTTTCACTCTCCTCTTTCACTTTTATCAAGAAGCTCTTAAGTTCCTCTTCACTTTTTGCCATAAGGGTGGTGTCATCTGCATATCTGAAATTATTGATATTTCTCCCGGCAGTATTGATTCCAGCTTGTGCTTCATCCAGCCCAGATTTCACATGATGTACTCTGCATATAACTTAAATAAGCAGGGTGACAATATACAGCCTTGAAGTACTCCTTTCCCAATTTGGAATCAGTCCATTGCTCCATGTCTGGTTCTAACTGTTCCTTCTCGACCTGCATACAGGTTTCTCAGGAGGAAGGTCAGGTGGTCTGATATTCCCATCTCTTGAAGAATTTTCTAACATTTGCTGTGATCCACATAGTCAAAGGCTTTCGTGTAGTCAGCGAAGCAGATGTAGATCTTTTTCAAGAACTCTCTTGCTTTTTTGATGATTCAGTGGTTATTGGCAATTTGATCTCTGATTCCTCTGCCTTTTCTGAATCCAGCTTGAACATCTGGAAGTTCATGGTTCACTTACTGTTGAAGCTTCACTTGGAGAATTTTGGGCATTACTTAGCTAACTTGTGAGATGGGTGCAATTGTGTGGTAGTTTAAACATTCTTTGGCATTGAAATGAAAACCGACTTTTCCAGCCCTTTGGCCACTGCTGTGTTTTCCAAATTTGCTGACATATTGAGTGCAGCACTTTCACATCATCATCTTTTAGGATTTGAAATAGCTCAACAGGAATTCCATCACCTCCACTAGCTTTGTTCGTAGTGATGCTTCCTAAGGCCCACTTGACTTTGCACTCCAGGATGTCTGGCTCTAGGTGAATGATCACACCATCATGGTTATCTGGGTCATTAAGATCCTTTTTGTATCGTTCTTCTGTGTATTCTTGCCACCTCTTCTTAATATCTTCTGCTTCTGTTAGGTCCATACCATTTCTGTCCTTTATTGTACCCATCTTTGCATAAAATGTTCCCTTGGTATCTCTAATTTTCTTGAAGAGATCTCTAGTCTTTCCCATTCTATTCTTTTTCACTTTCTTTTCATTGATCACTGGGGAAGGTTTTCTTATCTCTCCTTGGCATTCTTTGGTACTCTGCATTCAGATGGATATATCTTTCCTTTTCTCCTTGCCTTTCACTTCTTTTCTCAGCTATTTGTAATGCCTCCTCACTTTGCCTTTTTGCATTTCTTTTTCTTGGGAATGGTTTTGATCACTGCCTCCTGTACAGTGTTACAAACCTCTGTCCATAGTTCTTCAGGCACTCTATCAGATCTGATCCCTTGAATCTATGTGTCACTTATACTGTATAATCATACAGGATCTGATTTAGGTCATATGTGAATCATCTAGTGGTTTTTTCTACTTTCTTCAATTTAAGTCTAATTTTGCTGTCCCAGGGATGCCCATAAAGGGAACATATCTCAACATAATTAAAGCCGTATATGACAAATCTACTCAGTGATGAAAGGCTGAATGCATCTTCTCTAACATCAAGAATAAGACAAGGATTCCCACTCTCATTACTTTTTTTCAAAGTTGTACTGAAATTCCTAGCCAGAGAAGTTAGGCAAGAAAAACGAAAGTCTTCAAATCCAAGAAGAGTAAGTAAAACAGTCTTTATTTGCAGGTGATGTGATTCTACTATGTGTAGAAAAATGAAAGATTCCACCAAAGCTGTTAGAACTAATAAACAGATTCAGCAAAGTTGCAGGATACAAAATTAATAAACAAAAAGTAATAGCATTTATATATATTAACAATGAATTGCCTAAAAGAAAAATTAAGAAGATGATTGCATTTATCATTGCATCAGAAAAAATAAAATATCTATTAATAAGTTTAAGCAAGGAAGTGAAAGATCTGTATATTTAAAACTGTAAGATACTGATGAAAGAAATTGAAAAGACACAGATAAATGAAAATATATTCTGTCCTCATGGACTGGGATGATTAATATAATTATAATGTCCATACAACCCAAAGCCATCTTCAGATTCAGTGCAATCCCTATCAAAATTCCAATCTCATTTTTCACAGAAATAGAACAAGCAGTTCTAATGGTTGTATAAAAACCACAAAAAACTTCAAGTAGGCGATCTTGAGAAAGAACAAAGCAGAAAGTATCACACTCCCTGATTTGAAACAATTTTACAAAGTTATAGTAATCAAAACAGTGTGGTATTGGCATAAAAAGAACACATAGATCAATACAGAACAGAAATGAGAGCCCAGAAATAAACAAATGCATATATAATTTAATTTTTTACAAAAAAGACAAGAACATGTGGGGAAACGACAGTCTCTTCAGTAATTGGTATTTGGGGGAAAAAAGTGCTGCATTCAATATGCCAGCAAATTTGGAAAACTCAGCAGTGGCCCCAGGAATGGAAAAGATTAGATTTCATTCTAGTGCCAAAGAATGTTCAGACTACTGTACAGTTGCACTCATTTCATATCCTAGCAAGGTAATGCTCAAAATCCTTCAAGCTAGACTTCAACAGTACACGAACTATGGAATTCCAGATGTACAAGCTAGATTTAGAAAAGACAGAGAAACCAGAGATGAAATTGCCAGTACCTGTTGGATCATAGGAAAAGCAAGAGAATTCCAGAAAAACATCTACTTCTGCTTCATTGACTACACTAAAGCCATTGACTGTGTGGATCACAGCAAATGGTGGAAATTTTTTTCAAGAGATAGCAATACCAGACCACCTTACCTGCATCCTGAGAACCCCATTTGCAGATCAAGAAACAACAGTTAGAACCAGACATGGAAAAATGGATTGGATCCAAATTGGGAAAGGAGTACTTCAAGGCTGTATATTGTCACCCTGCTTATTTAACTTACATGCAGAATACATCATGTAAAATGCTGGGCTGGATGAAGCCCTAAGTGCAATCAGTACTGTCAGGAGAAATATCAATAACCTCAGATATGCAGATGACATCACCCTAATGGCAGAAAATGAAGAACTAAAGAGATCTTGATGAAGGTGAATGAGGAGAGTGAAAAAGCTGACTTAAAACTCAACATTCAAAGAACTAAGATCATGGTATCTGGTACCATCACTTCATGGCAAATAGATGGGGGAAACAATGGAAACAGTGCCAGACTTTATATTGTTCGACTCCAAAATCACTGCAGATGGTGACTGCCGTCATAAAATTAAAAGACTCTTTCTCCTTCAATATAGCTGTGACAAACCTAGACAGTGTATTATAAAGCACAGACATTACTTTGCTGACAAAGGTCTGTCTAGTCAGAGCTATGGTTTTTACAGTATCATGTACATATGTGAGAGTTGGACCATAAAGAAGGCTGAGCACCAAATAATTGATCATTTCAAATTGTGGTGCTCGAGAAAACTCTTGAGAGTCCCTTGGACAGCAAGGAAATCAAACCAGTCAACCCTAAGGGAAATCAACCCTGAATATTCATTGGAAGGACTGATGCTGAAGCTGAAGCTTCAGTACTTTCTCCACCTGATGCAAAGAGCAGATTCATTGGAAAAACCCTGAAGCTGGGAAAGATTGACGGCAAGAGGAGAAGGGGATTACAGAGGATGAGAAGGTTGGATGGCATCATCAACTCAATGGACATGAGTTTGAGAAAACTCCAGGAGTTGGTGAAGAACAAGGAAGCCCGGCATGGTAGAGTCCATGGAGTCACAAAGAGTTGGACACAACTGACCAACTGGACATCACCAGATGGTCAACACTGAAATCAGATTGATTATATTCTTTGCAGCCAAAAATGTAGAAGCTCTATACAGTCAGCAAAAACAAGACCAGGAGCTGACTGTGGCTGAGATCGGGAACTTCTTATTGCCAAATTCAACTTAAATTGAAGAAAGTGAGGAAAACCACTAGATCATTCACGTATGACCTAAATCAAATCCCTTATGATTATACAGTGGAAGTGAGAAATAGATTTAACGGACTAGATCTGATAGAGCGCCTGATGAACTATGGATGGAGGTTCATGACATTGTACAGGAGACAGGGATCAAGACCATCCCCATGGAAAAGAAATGCAAAAAGCAAAATGGCTCCCTGAGGAGGCCTTACAAATAGCTGTGAAAAGAAGAGAAGCAAAAAGCAAAGGAGAAAAGGAAAGATATAAGCATCTGAATGCAGAGTTCCAAAGAATAGCAAGACGAGATAAGAAAGCCTTTCTCACCAATCAATGCAAAGAAATAGAGGAAAACAACAAAATGGGAAAGACTAGAGATCTCTTCAAGAAAATTAGAGATACGAAGGGAACATTTCATGCAAAGATGGGCTCAATAAAGGACAGAAATGGTCTGGACCTAACAGAAGCAGAAGATATTAAGAAGAGGTGGCAAGAATACACAGACAAACTGTACAAAAAAGATCTTCATGACCCAGATAATCACAATGATGTGATCACTCACCAAGAGCCAAACATCCTGGAATGTGAAGTCAAGTGGGCCTTAGGAAGCATCACTACGCACAAAGCTAGTGGAGGAGATGAAATTCCTGTTGAGCTATTTCAAATCCTGAAAGATGATGCTGTGAAAGTGCTACACTCAATATGCCAGCAAATTTGGAAAACTCAGCAGTGGCCACAGGACTGGAAAAGGTCAGTTTTCATTCCAATCCCAAAGAAAGGGAATGCCAAAGAATGCTCAAACTACTGCACAATTGCACTCATCTCACATACTAGTAAAGTAATGCTCAAAATTCTCCAAGCCAGGCTTTGCAATATGTGAACCGTGAACTTCCTGATGTTCAAGCTGTTTTTAGAAAAGGCAGAGAAACCAGAGATCAAATTGCCAACATCCACTGGATCATGGAAAAAGCAAGAGAGTTCCAGAAAAACATCTATTTCTGCTTTATTGACTATGCTAAAGCCTTTGACTGTGTGGATCAAATTAAACTGTGGAAAATTCTGAAAGAGTTGGGCATACCAGAGCACCTGACCTGCCTCTTGAGAAACCTATATGCAGGTCAGGAAGCAACAGTTAGAACTGGACATGGAACAACAGACTGGTTCCAAATAGGAAAAGGAGTACCTCAAGGCTGTATATTGTCACCCTGCTTATTTAACTTCTATGCAGAGTATATCATGAGAAACACTGGGCTGGATGAAGCAAAAGCTGGAATCAAGATTGCTGGGAGAAATATCAATAACCTCAGATATGCAGATGATACCACCCTTATGGCAGAAAGTGAAGAGGAACTAAAAAGCCTCTTGATGAAACTGAAAGAGTAGAGTGAAAAAGTTGGCTTAAAGCTCAACATTCAGAAGACTAAGATCATGGCATCCGGTCGCATCACTTCATGGGAAATAGATGGGGAAACAGTGGAAACAGTGTCAAGCTGTATTTTTCTGGGCTCCAATATCACTGCAGATGGTGATTGCAGCCATGAAATTAAAAGATGCTTACTCCTTGGAAGGAAAGTTATGACCAACCTAGACAGCATATTAAAAAGCAGAGACATTACTTTGTCAACAAAGGTCTGTCTAGTTAAGGCTATGGTTTTTCCAGTGGTCATGTATGAATGTGAGTGTTGGACTGTGAAGAAAGCTGAGCGCCGAAGAATTGATGCTTTTGTACTGTGGTGTGCTGGCAAAGTATGAGGGCAGGAGGAGAAGGCGATGACAGAGTATGAGATGGTTGGATGGCATCACCAACTCAATGGACATGGGTTTGGGTGGACTCTGGGTGTTGGTGATGGACAGGGAGGCCTGGCGTGCTATGATTCATGGGGTCGCAAAGAGTCGGATATGACTGAGTGACTAATCTGAACTGAACTGACAGAGTTTAAACTGAGTTGTGTAATTGACTAAGACTAATTGATGCTTTTGAATTGTGGTGTTGGAGAAGACTCTTGAGAGTCCCTTGGACTGCAAGAAGATCCAACCAGTCCATTCTGAAGGAGATCAGCCCTGGGATTTCTTTGCAAGGAATGATGCTAAAGCTGAAACTCCAGTACTTTGGCCACATCATGCGAAGAGTTGACTCATTGGAAAAGACTCTGATGCTGGGAGGGATTGGGGGCAGGAGGAGAAGGGGATGACAGAGGATGAGATGGCTGGATGGCATCACTGACTCGATGGACATGAGTCTGAGTGAACTCCGGGAGTTGGTGATGGACAGGGAGGCCTGGCGTGCTGCGATTCATGGGGTTGCAAAGAGTCGGATATGACTGAGCAACTGAACTGAATTGAACTGAAGCATTACTTAGCCAACAGAGGTCCGTCTAGTCAAGGCTATAGTTTTTCCAGTAATCATGTATGGATGTGAGAGTTGGACTGTGAAGAAGGCTGAGTGCCAAAGAATTGATGCTTTTGAACTGTGGTGTTGGAGAAGACTCTTGAGAGTCCCTTGGACTGCAAGGAGATCCAACCAGTCCATTCTAAAGGAGATTAGTCCTGGGTGTTCTTTGGAAGGAATGATGCTAAAGCTGAAACTCCAATACTTTGGCCACCTCATGCGAAGAGTTGAATCATTGGAAAAGACTCTGATGGTGGGAGGGATTGGGGCCCGAAGGAAAAGGGGACAACAGAGGATGAGATATCTGGATGGCATCACCAACTCAATGGACATGAGTTTGAGTGAACTCCGGGAGTTGGTGATGGACAGGGAGGCCTGGCGTGCTGCAAATTATGGGGTTGCAAACGTCAGACACGACTGAGCAACTGAACTCAACTGAACTGAAGCAATGCAGAGGAAAGAACGTTTGTCCTTTTCTTCTCCTTGAGAATTCCAGACCCCCAATCTCCACTTTGAGAACCCCAGACCCCTTTTTCCTCCTTGGGGACCCTGGACTTCTTATCAGTCTGCCTAGGAATTGATTCTCTCAGGTACATGAAAAGGTGCTCAACATCAGTAATCATCAAGGAAATGACAAATCAAAACCACAAGGAGATTTTACCTCACACATATTAGAGTGGCTATTATTGAAAATAAGAAATAACAGGTATTGCCAAGGATGTGGAGAAAGGATATCCAATGCACTGTTTTGGGGAATGTAAACTAGTGTATCTACTATGAAAAACTATATAGAGGTTTCTCAAAAAATTAAAAATAAATTCCATACTATCCAACAATTTTATTTCTGGGTATATGTCTGAAAAAAAAAGAAATCACTATCTTGAAAATATATTTGTACTGCCCATGTTTGTGGCAGCCTTATTTACAACAGCCCAGACATGGAAACAATGAGAGTGTCCATCAGTGTGTGAATGTATGATAAAGAAAATGTGGTAGATACAATGGAATGTTTTCAGCCATAAAAAATAAGGAAATTCAACTATTTGTGACAACATGGATGGACCTTGAAAAAATCCAAGCTTATAGATACAGAGAACAGATTGGTGTTTGCCAAAGGTGGGGAGAAAGGGATGGGCAAAATGGGTTGAGTTATCAAAAGGCACAACCTTTTCATTTACAAGATAAAGTTCTGGAGATATAATATATAGCATGACTATAGTTAACAATGCTGTATTTTATATTTGAAACTTGCTAAATGAGTAGATCTTAAAAGTTCTCATCACAAGAAAAAATTAGTAACTATGTGAGGTAATAGATCTTAAGTAAATTTGTCACAGTGATCATTTTGCAACATATACGTATATCAAATTGTGTTATACACCTAATACAGTGGTGTATGGCAATTATATCTCAATAAAACTAGAAAAAAAGTAAAAATTGATAAGATGAACTAAGAAAAGCCAATTTTTTTTCTTTAATTATGCCTGAGGAAAAGGAGATTCATTTAAAAGAAGATTTAGAAATAAGAGAGATGTATTGTAGAAATGTTGAAAGACTCTGCTAGTAACTTTCATGGGCAGTAGAAATAGAAGTTATATAATATTACTCAATATGTCCTTTTTTTTTTTTTTTTTTTGGCATATACAAGTGAATCACTGGCTCCAGTCGTGGTAAGACCACTTTTTAGAAGAGAAATTTCCTAAAGGAAGTAGTGAAAGTAGAGAGAATATAAAAGAAACATGTAAGAAATGAAACTAGCTGCGAATGACAAAAGGCATGAGGAAAAAGAGGGTGATGTTTTTTGTGGTATGTAATGTTGTAATGAGAAGACTTTGGAAGCCTTTTAAAACCAGCCCCAGGTGACATGGTCAGCCTGGAGATGTAGGGAAGCTGATTTGTAAAAGAAGGATGACAGCTGCAGGATGAGTGGCCCAAGTCAGAGGGAGTGGACCAATGGCTACAAGTTCAGGACATTCAAAAAGTATATATTCATATCTCATGGGGCACCTATAAGCATGCACAACAAAAAGAAAGCTGTATATTTTATAAGAAGCAAGAGTTGCCTAAGGCTCAGGCTAAAAGGGTGTACATGCATGCTAAGTTGCTTCAGTCATGTCCAACTCTATGTGACCCTATGGACTGTAGCCTGTCAGGTACCTCTGTCCATGGGATTCTCCAGGCAAGAATCCGGGAATGGGTTGCCATGTCCACCTCCAGGAGATCTTCCCAATCTAGGGGTAGAACCTGCGTCTATGTCTCCTGTGTTACAGGCGAATTCTTTGCCACTTGCACCACCTGGGAAGCCCAAAAGAATCCTAAAAGCCTGTTCATCTCATAATACAAATTAAATACAATTCACTTCCAATAAGAGATGGGAAATAGTACAGTAGCTGTACTAACACTGAAGAGAATCAAGAATATATTCTTACATAATAATATAACAGAACTGAACAATGAGTGAAATGTATTTTAAGCTATATAAGAAGAGCTATAAAGTAGTTGTCAAGGTACTTCTAAGTTATAAGAATCATGATAATCATTATCAGCAATAATGTATAGTGATGGATAACACAAAACGATTTCCTAATTGATCAGGAGAAATCCCTTCAGAGCTCATGCTTACACACACCTGATATATATATTTAGCAAGAAGTGGGCCAAACATTTTTTAATGAGATCTACCTTTTCTTCTAGGGCTTCCCTGATAGCTCAGCTGGTAAAGAATCTGCCTGCAATGTGGGAGACCTCGGTTTGATCCCTGGGTGGGGAAGATCCTCTGGAGAAGGGAAAGGCAACCCACTCCAGTATTCTGGCCTAGAGAATTCCGTGGACTCTAGTCCATGGGGTCACAACGAGCTGGACATGACTGAGCAACTTTCACTTCACTTCAACCTTTTCTTCTGCTATCTTTTGGTTAATTTGTCAAAATAGTATTTATGTGTTTGCAGACATTAAAAGTCAAGAGTCTTTCCTACATGCTAATGTTTATTCTTTTGGACTGGAATCATAAAAATAATCATGAGGCAAAGGAGGTTGCCTGATACTAATATAAGAGATGTGTCACTTGTAAGCATTCACAAAGGAGAAGTTGGGTTAGTGCCCCTCTGAAACTTTGGATAGCCTTGATCTCTTAGCTCACAAAAAAATTTTATGGCTGCTGCTGCCACTGGGTCGCTTCAGTCATGTCCAACTCTGTGCAACCTCATAGACGGCAGCCCACCAGGCTCCCCTGTCCGTGGGATTCTCCAGGCAAGAACACTGCAGTGGATTGCCATTTCCTTCTCCAATGCATGAAAGTGAAAAGTGAAAGTGAAGTCACTCAGTCGTGTCCGACTCTTAGCGACCTCATGGACTACAGCCCACCAGGCTCCTCTGTCCATGGGATTTTCCAGGCAAGAGTGCTGGAGTAGGGTGCCATTGCCTTCTCCAAAATTTATGGCTTTCCCTTTACAAAATGAATCTGCTTATAGAATAAAAATAACAGCCAAGTAAATATCTTTAGGATTTTTCTTTCATTGAACATCAGCCTATAATTTATATCAAAATTTTGTGTTTGAATTGTTTATTAGTAATCCTAGAGTATTCTTGGGATTATTTTTTTACAAAGACTATTAAAAAGAATAAATCAACTCAAATTTTGCTGCTGAACAAAATCAGTTGGAGTGAACTCACTCCCAAGAGCCATTTTAAATACCGTTTCACAGTAAGTGATTAGGAAGGTTAGCAGATAGATAAGGTTAATACATTGAGTGACAACCTGAAAAGTCACTATTATTTTCAACAGCTGTGAAAAAAGTATTTTCAGTGCCTAAGGAAATACCTCTATAAAACTGATAATGTAATTGAAAGTTGCTCAGTTGTGTCTGACTCTTTGCAACCCCATGGACTACACAGTCCATGGAATTTTCTAGGCTAGAATACTGAAGTGGGTAGCCTTTCCCTTCTCTAGGGGATCTTCCCAACCCAAGAATTGAATCCAGGTCTCCCACATCACAGGCAGATTCTTAACCAGATGAGCCACAAGGGAAGCAATGTAATTGAATATACTCCCAAATAGATTTATAAATGAGTTTCTAAAATAAATCCTATTTACTAGATTTTTTCTCCATGAGGATTTCATTACATGAAATTTCTATTCATTGATGGGCTAACATATATTCAGCTGTTTATTGATTGCACTATAGGCACTATTTGTCCTATAGGTATAGTACTTGGTACTGAAGATGAAGATAGATAAGTCCTTTGTTTGTGGAGCTTATTTTCTAGAGGAGAAAAACAATAATGAACAAATTTGTGATAATATTCCAGATAGTGACAATTGCTGTGAGGATAAAGGAATGGACTGTTTGGTGGCATAAGTGGAAACTGAGACTATTTTAGGTAAGATGTTTAGGGAAGCCCTCTTGGGAGTGTAGAGACCTCGGAATAATGAGAAAGAGATACTGAAGTGAAAGTGTGCAAGCAAACCACAACAGGTAGAAAGAACGGCAGGATCAAAGGTCCCGAGGCAGGCAAGGAACTAGATTATGTTAGGGCCTCATAGAGCAATAGAGAAGTTTTGGATTTTATCCTAAGCATTATGCATGCTATATGCTAAGTCACTTCAGTCGTGTCCGACTCTTTGTGACCACATGGACTGTAGGCCACCAGGCTCCTCTGTCCATGGGATTCTCCAGAGAAGAATATTGGAGTGGGTTGCCATGCACTCCTCCAGGGGATCTTCCCAACCCAGGGATCAAACCTGCCTCTCTTACACCTCCT
This sequence comes from Oryx dammah, assembly GCF_014754425.2. Classification (NCBI taxonomy): domain Eukaryota; kingdom Metazoa; phylum Chordata; class Mammalia; order Artiodactyla; family Bovidae; genus Oryx; species Oryx dammah. The sequence continues at coordinate 45,278,234 of NW_024070202.1, read as the reverse complement.
GCCTTGGCGGACAGGTTCTTTATCACTGGCACCACCTGGGAAGCCCCAGTGTGTTATGGGTTATGAGAATTCAGTAAATAATTTGAAGCAAGAGGGTGATGTAATCATATTTTTAATATAATTGTAGCTTCTATGTGAGAATAGATGGTATGAAGTAATAACAAAGCTCAGAGGCCAGTAGTGTCATCCACATGTACTTATTAGAATGTTGCTAGAAATAGTCTGATGGGCCACTTGAAAATATATATTGGAGAACAAAAGCTTAGAAATGAATGCCAAGGGAACGAATAAAATGGCCATGTTCCCAGAATCACGTTTTGTTGATGTCCACACAGTTGACTTTTGAGTCATTTATTTCTCCAAAGTTAGATTTTCCTAAAAATCTTCCTAAGAACTAAGCAGCTAAGTGAGATTTCAGAAGTAAGAGAACCTACCACTAAACAAGTTAACAACAGAAATCTGCATTTCATGATCTGGATTCAAGGTATCTCTGGCTTGTTGAAAAAGCAATTCAGTAGGCCAAGACTGTTACTTTCTACAGACAGTGGTTCACAGAGGTCTGCGGTAGGCCCTGGGTGACCTGACCTGGCCAGCCTTTCCTGTCTCCCTGCCTTTCATTCATTCCACCCCAACCACATCATCCTTCCTTCTCTACTTCCTTCTCTACTCCTTCTCTACTCCTTCTCTACTCCAAGCCAAGCTCTTTCCTCTCCCAGCACCTTTGTATTACCTATGCCTCTTCCTAGAAAGTTCTTTCATTGGCCTCAGTGCCAAGCCTTCAGGTTTTCCAGGGAACTGGAAAAAGTCCAAGGACTTGAAAAATGAATATTGTTTCAAAAATATGATTTTTTAAAAATGGTAAAAATAAAATTAATAAATTTAAATTAAGTATATGTAAAACACAACACATGCCAACTCTGTTAACCACTAAATTTAAATATTCATAAAATTTTATGCTGTTGGTAATAATTTTTTGGTCAGATTCTTGAGTATGTTGAGAAGTCACAGCCAAATGTATATTCTGTACATTCAATTCAGTTCAGTTCAGTCGCTCAGTGGTGTCCAACTCTTTGTGACCCCATGAATCACAGCACGCCAGGCCTCCCTGTCCATCACCAACTCCCAGAGTTCACCCAAACTCATGTCCTTTGAGTCGGTGATGCCATCCAGCCATCTCATTCTCTGCTGTCCCCTTCTCCTCCTGCCCCCAGTCCCTCCCAGCATCAGAGTCTTTTCCAATGAGTCAACTCTTCACATGAGGTGGCCAAAGTATTGGAGTTTCAGCTTTAGCATCATTCCTTCCAAAGAACACCCAGGACTAATCTCCTTTAGAATGGACTGGTTGGATCTCCTTGCAGTGCAAGGGACTCTCAAGAGTCTTCTCCAACACCACAGTTCAAAAGCATCAATTCTTCAGCACTCAGCTTTCTTCACAGTCCAACTCTCACATCCATACATGACCACTGGAAAAACCATAGCCTTGACTAGATGGACCTTTGTTGGCAAAGTAATGTATCTGCTTTTGAATATGCTATCTAGGTTGGTCATAACTTTCCTTCCAAGGAGTAAGCACCTTTTAATTTCATTCTAAGCATTACAAGTAGCCAAATAAAATTCAAAGGCAAAATTATAAAATCTACTTGAAGATTTCTACACCAAATATATATATATATATATATATATATAAAATGTGGAACATGGGTACATGTTAATATGCTTGCCATGATGTGTGATGGAGTTTCTAAAAGTGTCAAAGTCCTATAAAAGTCTTAAAATGGCCCTGCTTCAATACTCACTAAATTAGTACACACTAGGTGACTGCATATGGTTGGAAGGATAAAGAAAAAATTTTGGAGAGTCCTCATGTATCTTTCTTTCTTGCCTCACTTCCCTCCAAGCTAAACATTTCCATTCAGAGCTCTCAGGCCTAACTATATGGGGCCAGTGTGTTCCTTCCTGAAAGGACATGAGATGCAAGAGGATTTAGGAAGGAGATGACAGAGAGAATAGGAGTGTGTTGAAAAGGCAAGCCCTAATTCTAAGTAGTGTAAATATGGACTGGGCAAGTTCACTTCAACCAAAATTCATTCTGGGGTTATTATGGATGCAATGTAAGAATAACAGGAGTAAGAGTGTCCAGGGCAGCCAAAGATCTGAGATGAGTTAAAGTTATTAACAGAGGCTGGAAACAGCAAAAGCTCCTCTGATTCCTCTCCTCCCGTCAGAAGAGGTGGGAAGTCTTATTGGTGGAAAGAGCTCCTGACAACTTCATGCTAAGTCACTTCACCGTGTCTAACTGTTTGCAGCCCTCTGAACTGTTGCCCACCAGGCTTCTCTGTCCATGGGATTCTCCAGGCAAGAATATGGTAATGGGTTGCCATTTCCTTCTCCAAGGTGTCTTCCTGATCCAGAGAGCAAACCCACAACTCTTACATCTCCTGCATTGGCAGGTGGGTTCTTTACCACTAGCGCCATCTGGGAAGCCCCCCTGGCAACTTTGCTACTCATACCCACAGGTTCCTGGCAGGACACTGCAGGCACTATGAGAGTTCAAAGGAGCTATTTTCCCCTGAGTCCTTGGTCTCCCAGCTCTCTGACAGTCTGTCACCTTTCTGGCCGTCAATCTCTTTCTCTCCTCCTCTCTTTGGGAGGCCAAAGCCCAGGCAGTGCTTTGTGCTGACTTCCTCTCTGTCTTGTACCTGGCAGACATTTCCCTTTTCCTGCCACAGTTTACTCCAGCTGCTGAACATTTCCTAAAACTGCAGTGAGGTGGACAAAATCAAGATTGAACTGAGAAATGACAGAAATCTTGGAAAGCATAAAAATTTTTGTAAACTTTTAAAATGTCTTATGGCAGAAAGTGAAGAGGAACTAAAAAGCCTCTTGATGAAAGTGAAAGAGGAGAGTGAAAAAGGTGACTTAAAGCTCAACATTCAGAAAATGAAGATCATGGCATCCAGTCCCTTCACTTCATGGGAAATAGATGGGGAAACAGTGGAAACAGTGTCAGACTTTATTTTAGGGGGCTCCAAAATCACTGCAGATGGTGATTGCAGCCATGAAATTAAAAGACGCTTACTCCTTGGAAGAAAAGTTATGACCAACCTAGATAGCATATTCAAAAGCAAGACATTACTTTGCCGACTAAGGTCCGTCTAGTCAAGGCTGTGGTTTTTCCTGTGGTCATGTATGGATGTGAGAGTTGGACTGTGAGAAGGCTGAGCGCCAAAGAATTGATGCTTTTGAACTGTGGTGTTGGAGAAGACTCTTGAGAGTCCCTTGGACTGCAAGGAGATCAAACCAGTCCATTCTGAAGGAGATCAGCCCTGGGATTTCTTTGGAAAGAATGATGCTAAAGCTGAAACTCCAATACTTTGGCCACCTCATGTGAAGAGTTGACTCATTGGAAAAGACTGATGCTGGGAGGGATTGGGGGCAGGAGGAGAAGGGGACAACAGAGGATGAGATGGCTGGATGGCATCACTGACTCGGATGTGAATCTGAGTGAACTCCGGGAGTCGGTGATGGACAGGGATGCCTGGCATGCTGCGATTCATGAGGTCACAAAGAGTCGGACACGACTGAGCGACTGAACTGAACTGATAAACATTTTTTAATTAATTTTATTTTAATTGGAGGCTAATTACTTTATAGTACTGTAGTGGTTTTTGCCATACATTGACATGAATCAGCCATGGATGTACATGTGTTCCCCATCCTGAACCCCCCTCTCACCTCCCTCCCCATCCCATCCCTCAGGGTTGTCCCAGTGCACCAGCTTTGAGTTCCCTGTTTCATGCATCAAACTTCTATCTATTTCACATATGGTAATATGTATGTTTCAATGCTATTCTCTCAAATCATCCCACCCTTGCCTTCTCCCACAGAGTCCAAAAGTCTGTTCGTTATATCTGTGTCTCTTTTGCTGTCTCACTTATAGGGTCATCATTGCCATCTTTCCAAATTCCATATATATGCATTAATATACTATATTGGTGTTTTTCTTTCTGACTTACTTCACTCTGTGTAAACTTTAATTGGAGTATAATGGCTTCACAATGTTGTTAGTTTCTGCTGTACAACACCACGAATCAGCTCTGTGTATACATGTATCCCCTCTCTCTGGAGCCTTCTACCACCCCCATCCCATCCCTCTAAGTCATCACAGATCACAGAGCTGAGCTCCCTATGTTATACAGCAGCTTCCCACTGGTTATCTATTTTACAGATGTATATCAATGTGACTTTCTCAATTCATCCTACCCTCTCCTCCCTCCATTGTGTCCACAAGTTTGTTCTCTACGTCTGTGTCTCTGTTCTTCCCTGCAAATAGGTTTACCAGTACCATTTGTCTAGATTCCATATATGTGTGTTAATACACAGTATTTGTTTTTCTGTTTCTGACTTCATGCTGTATGACAGACTCTAAGTTCATCCACATCACTACAGATGACCAAATTTTAGTTTTTTGTGTGGCTGTGTAATATTTCATTGTATATTAATGTATGTACCACATCTTCTTTATCCATTCATCTGTCGATGGACATTTAGGTTGCTTCCTTGTCCTGGCTATTGTAAATAATGCTACAAGGAACATTGGGTGCATGTATCTTTCTGAATTATGTTTTTCTCAGGGTATATGACCAGTAGTGGGATTGCTATATCATATGGTAGTTCTATTTTTAGTTTTTTAAGGAACCTCCATACTGTTCTCCATAATGGTTATATCAATTTATATTTCTACAAACAATACAAGAGAATTCCCTTTTCCACACCCTCTCCAGCATAAAATTTCTACAAACTTTAGAACTAGATTTTTTTTTAAGTGATTGGAATTTGCTGCTGGCATGTAGACTTGGGGAGAATTGGGCTAGTTACACAGGAGATAAAGGTGAGTGACTGGGCTGCAAATGGACCTCTGTGCTCCTAAGAAAGACATAGAGTCACTCTCTGTGGCTCCCAACAGTCACTTGTCTACCTGCCATCTCATAGTAGCACCTGTGCAGGTGTGTGCAACCTGATTAGAAAGAGAATATAGTGTTTATTGTGGTCACAACCACTGTGTACAGACATCCTGAATGTCTAACCTAGGTGACTTATTTTCCCCAGTTCTGTTTCCCAAACATAAAACTATCTCATCCTTGAGAGAAAACTGCTATTAAGCACCCAATTTTTTGTTGAGATTTGTTTGCCAAGAGGCTGCTTTCTGTAGAAGCTGAATAAACAGCAGCCAAGCAGCTTGATTTAAGCATTTTATAGCTTAAAGCAAAATGCTGGTCCTGACTTGAAGAACCATGTGCAAATTTCCAAACTGAGAAAATAGAAATGAGATTGAAGAAGCTAAAGAATACAAACTATGTACTTTAAATAGAAATTGTAATGATAAGCAAAATAAAGCAGGAGCTAGGAACAAAGGTATAAAAGGAGACTGAAATACATGCTGTAAAGCACACATATTCCAAAATATTTTCTATTGCCAATTCAAACTAACAAGATAACTAAGGATTTCACTTAGAAATCCATAAGGACTTTTAAAATGAAGTATTGAATAAACACATGAAAAAATGCATTATATGTAGAAATTTCAAATTTGTTTGAAGCTGTCGATGGATTGAAGTAAAAAAGATTGTCATAAAATACATTTGTATCTAGAAATTTCTTACATAGAGAATTACTCCAGTTGAGAAACCAGTAAAGAGAATGTAGTCAGAAAAACAAAGGGGAAATTAATAAAACAGCCTATCATATGAATACAACATGTTTTACATCTTCTTTCTCTAAACTCCTCATTGAAGTGATCGAGGCAACATAACAGAAAATGCTGTACCATTTTTAGACTTTGAAAGTTGAATGACCTTCTTGAAGAAGTAGGATGTGGGAGGAAAATGTGGTGGTGAGAGTGGAGTGAGTGAACATTAGACGACTCCTTGCTCCTGGCCCCGATTCTTTGAGGCTGAGGTTGGGCCTCGATATCAGAAACACAGGTGATGCCATAGGGGGTGGCTGTCAACAGAAGTATGGAAAGTCAGGTGTCTCCACATGCTGAATAACACAGAATGCAAAACCTGTTAGAATCACAAGTGGAAAATTACAACCATAATTCGGCGTGTGATTTCAGTATTTTGTCTGAGTCCTTGATGGATGAAGCAAACAAAAAATAAGTGAAGACCTAGACAAAAATGTATGGGAGAAAATTAACAAGGATATTTAATAAAGAGAAAATTATACCCTACTAATAAAAAATACATGTCTCTTTCATATGTCCACTGGACATTTGCAAAAAAATAAGTTTGAACTAGGCTCTGAGAGAGTCTTAATAGATATCAATAAAGTATGACACCAAAAGCAGGGATCATTAAGGTCACATATTCCAGCACTTAAAATTTTTTAACTATTTTTTTCCCTGAAAACAATACACGGCAAAAACTGGGAAGAGGGAGTTATTTGCAACATTTATACCAGACTACATATTCCAAATATATGAAAAATTTGTACAAATAAGTAAGGAGGAGATAAATTCCAATTTTAATGATGGGCAAATTACATGAAAGGCTACTTCATGTAGTTTTTTTGTAGCCCAAAAAACTGTAAATAAGTAATGAATAGTTAACATAAATAACATGTTAACTTTTCTAATAATCAAAGAAATTTAGATTAAGAGATTTTACATAGAGTAGCTAAAATGAAAACTATTGTCAGTGTTCAGTATTGATATGTATTGAGGATTTGCAGTGCCATCATTGTTAATATTTTTGGTAAACGTAACTTGGTACAAAATTTTTGAAGGGCAGTTTAGCAATAAGTACTAACTTTTAAATTTTGCTTTGACCAAGCAATTCTGCTTCTAGGAATTTATCCTAAGAAAAAAATTAAACAACTATACAAAGATATAGAAGGATGCATATTGTAGAAGTACTGTTTATAACAGTGAAAAATGGAAACAACCTCCAAAGTTTCCCATAATCGTAGATTGGTTTTATTCATTAAAAATGACAATGTCTCAGTATATTTTTTCAATATGGGAAGGTGGCAATGAAATAGTTTTAGAAAGAAAAAAAACAGGACTATTATGATTCTATATTTTTTAAAAGAAAGAAAAGTAAGTGTCTGTGTATATGTGGGTATATTCCTGTGTGTAAACATAAGGAAACCTGGAAGTATTTACACTAAAATATTAGCAGTGCTCATCTCTAGGTAGAATTGTGAATTTTTAGCTTTTTTAAAAATGCTTCTATATTGTCAGTTTTTTTCCAATAAGTGTAAAGTTTATATAATCCACTAAAATATTATGGTTATTTCTATTTTGAGACATAAAATTATAGAAAGTACAAACTAGTTTGTGTCACCTTTAATTCCACAGTATCAGCAAGTATTTCTGTCAGCTCTAATAAACATTTCTTTGATGATTACAAGAACAAAACCCTCAAAAAAGGATGATAGAAAGGTTTAAATTCATCACATGTCCTTCTGCAGATTAATAAAACTTCTGAATAGTATCAGACCAAAAAGGTTTTGTATTGGTCTTCTGTTTCTCTGAAAATGAGTTCTGCAGAGCTGTTCTTTACCATGGGTTTCTTGAAAATAACAGAATACTGCTTAGATTTCTAAGAAATGTAAATACTGGTGCATTGTCTTCTCTTGTGGCCCACTGGTAGTGACACTTCTGCCACATAGTTTACTTACCAAACTATTCTGAAAGAGATGAATCAGTTGTCAAAAATGGCTCAGTGACTAGGTGATTTGAATATTTTACATGAATTTCCTTTTAAAGAACTGTGTGACTAGAGTATTCCTCTATTTACTTTAGTTAGATGTATCTGCCTTTCATATAAGAGAGCAGTTTCTTCTGGAGTTGGGAACGAGGCTCTGGGGAAATGCAGAAAGGGCAGTTTCTTTAAGAGAGAAAAACCTCAAAACCTTGTCTGTGTTCATTACAGCATTTAAGTAACTATGGTTTTGGAAAACTTGCCTTTTCTCCCATCAAGAGCCCTCACTCATGTGCTCATTTTATTTAATATTCTTTGCATGCTTTTGATAGGCGTGACATAGTGAAAAGGACATCAAAGTAGAAATCAGTTGGCCTGGTTTCTAGTTTTTTAGTAACCGTGTGACCCTGATTGTCGGCAGCTAAGACTCTTGGTTTTCCTTCTCTATAACAATGCTCAGGATCCCTGATGCATCTCAAATGATATTGACTTAGAAGTCAAATGAAATAATTGAGCTGTTGGAAAACCATGATGTCCTGTACCAACACCAGGTGCTTCTTGAGGTGTGCAAGGCTCTGAATGCTATGGGGGATGCAGAGATGAGCAAGGGGTGACCTCTCCCTGTGGAGAGGCTTCCAGCCTGGTCAGGAAGATAGGTCCTCAGCAGCCCCTGAGATTAAGCTATGAGGGGAAGGCAAAGGACTTATGCTCTGCACTATGGAGACTTAGATATGACTAAAGAGACTTGAGTTGCATTATGGTGTCATCTACTTAACAGTGTCATAACAGAGAGCCTACTAGCCTTCTTGGGGGTGGAAATGAAAAGGCACAGGGAGGTAAGCTTGCCCTAATGGAAAGAGTTATGCCCATTCTCTCATTAAAATCTGTAAGTATTAAAAGATTCAAGACTGTTTTATTGTTCCTTTATTCTTTTTTTTTTTAATTTTTTTTAAAATTTATTTTTTATTTTACTTTACAATTCTGTATTGGTTTTGCCATACATTCACATGAATCCACCACGGGTGTACATGCGTTCCCAAACATGAACCCCCCTCCCACCCCCCTCCCCACAACAACTCTCTGGGTCATCCCCGCGTACCAGCCCCAAGCGTGCCATATCCTGCATGGGACATAGACTGGCAATTCGATTCTTACATGATATTATATATGTTTATTTTAGAGGCATTCTTACAAATCAACATGAATAGAGCTAAGCCTCCAATTCCTAGTGCATTCTGTCTCCAGAATTTCTCCCCAAAATGCTGATGTGGGCTTTTTTTTTTTTTCCTGTTTCTATGATTGCAACAGCGAAGTTCAGCTTCATTTTTGCCTTTATAAACATATCTCCACTTAGACAAGCAGCAAAGAGGAGCAGTTTTGTAAATTAAAGGATTGCAGCCTGTGAAATTCTCTCCCATAAAATTCCAGTAGTGTATGAACATCCAAATATTAAGGAGGAAAAAGTCAGACTTAATACCACTGACTTTCAACCAGTCTTGAATAAATCATAAACAATCGGGTGAATTTGTTTTATGAGTGGTCAAGATTCTGAGGTGCAGACGTCTGTGATCTTCTTGGGTTATTTTGCTTCAGTTTAAGATGGCAGGAGAGACATCATACAGGGCTTCCCAGGCAGCTTAGCAGTGGAGAGTCTGCCTGCCAATGCAGGAGACGCAGGTTTGATCCCTGGGTCGGGAAGATCCCAAAGAAGGAAGTAGCAACTCACTCCAGTATTCTTGCCTGGGAAATCCCATGGGCAAAGGAGCCTGGCGGGCTATAGTCCATAGGGTCACAAAGAGTCAGACACGACTTAGTGAATGAACCACCACCACCACCAGTGGTATCATGGAGTACTATGAAGTATGGCAGGTGTATCAGAAATGCATTCAGCTCTTGTTGCAACAAGAACAACCAGAAAGGACTGAAATGGTATAAACAAAAGTGAAAAGGCTTATTTTGTCATTTGTAACAAGTCCTCCTAGGATTAAGGGCTGGAAGCAGCTTAACAAGGCCATCAGGGACCCAGGCTCTCTTCATTTTTCTACTCCACCATCTCAGCAGAGAGAGCTCCAACTGTGTATCTGTTCCCGTTATTGTCATAGAATGGCCACTGCCCCATTAGGGAGAAAGCACTAGGAGCAATAGGCAGAAGGACATGCCAGCCAAATCCATTTGTCTCTCTTTAAAAGCTTGTATTAAATCTGAGCAAGTAGCTACTTCCCTGGAGGTCCATTGGTTAAGGACTCCATACTTCCAATGCAGGGGGGACAGGTTTGATCTCTGGTTGGGGAATTAAGATCCTGCATGTCATGCAGAGGAAAACAATAGGATGGGAAAGATTAGAGATCTCTTCAAGAAAATTTCATGCAAAGATGGGTTCAATAAAGGACAGACATGGTATGGACCTACAGAAGGAGAAGATATTAAGAAGAGGTGGCAAGAATACACAGAAGAACTGTACAAAAAAGATCTTCACAACCCAGTTAATCACAATGGTGTGATCACTCATCTAGAGCCAGACATCCTGGAATGTGAAGTCAAGTGGGCCTTAGGAAGCATCACTATGAACAAAGCTAGTGGAGGTGATGGAATTCCAGTTGAACTATTTCAAATCCTAAAAGATGATGCTGTGAAAGTGCTGCACTCAATATGCCAGCAAATTTGGAAAGCTCAGCAGTGGCCACAGGACTGGAAAAAGTCAGTTTTCATTCCAATCCCTAAGAAAGGTAATGCCAAAGAATGCTCAAACTACTGCACAGTTGCACCCATCTCACACACTAGCAAATTAATGCTCAAAATTCTCCAAGCCAGGCTTCAACAATATATGAACTGTGAACTTCCAAATGTTCAAACTGGTTGTAGAAAAGGCAGAGGAACCAGAGATGAAACTGCCAACATTCACTGGATCATTGAAAAAGCGAGAGAGTTCCAGAAAAATATCTATTTCTGCTTTATTGACTATGCCAAAGCCGTTGACTGTGTGGATCACAACAAACTATGAAAAATTCTTCAAGAGATGGGAATACCAGACCACCTGACCTGCTTCTTGAGAAACCTGTATGCAGGTCAGGAAGCAACAGTTAGAACTGGATGTGAAACAATAGACTGGTTCCAAAAAGAGTACATCAAGGCTGTATATTGTCACCCTGCTTATTTAACTTCTATGCAGAGTACATCATGAGAAATGCTGGGTTGGATGAAGCACAAGCTGGAATCAAGATTGCTGGGAGAAAGAAATATCAGTAACCTCAGATATGCAGATGACACCACCCTTTTTGACAGAAAGTGAGGAAGAACTAAAGAGCCTCTTGATGAAAGTGAAAGAGGAGAGTGAAAAAGTTGGCTTAAAGCTCAACATTCAGAAAACAAAGATCATGGCATCCAGTCCCATCACTTCATAGCAAATAGATGGAGAAACAGTGGAAACAGTGTCAGGCTTTATTTTTCTGGGCTCCAAAATCACTGCAGATGGTGACTACAGCCATGAAATTAAAAGACGCTTACTCCTTGGAAGAAAAGTTATGATCAACCTAGACAGCATATTAAAAAGCACAGACATTACTCTGCCAACAAAGGTCCATCTAGGCAAGCCTGTGGTTTTTCCAGTAGTCATGTATGGATATGAGAGTTGGAATATAAAGAAAGCTGAGCACCGAAGAATTGACGCTTTTGAAGTGTGGTGTTGGAGAAGACTCTTGAGAGTCCTTTGAACTGCAAAGAGATCCAACCAGTCCATCCTAAAGGAAATCAGTCCTGAATGTTCATTGGAAGGATTGATGTTGAAGCTGAAACTCCAATACTTTGGCCACCTGATGTGAAGAGCTGACTCATTTGAAAAGACCCTGATGCTGAGAAAGATTGAAGGCAGGAGGAGAAGAGGATGACAGAGGATGAGATGGTTGGATGGCGTCACCGACTCAATGGACATGAGTTTGAGTAAACTCTGGGAGGTGGTGATGGACAAGCAGGCCTGGCATGCTGCAGTCGACGAGGTCTCAAAGAGTCAGACACGACTGAGCAGCTGAACTGAACTGATGTTATGCAGTCCAGCCAAAAAATATAAATAAATAAAAGAAAAAAAAGCTGAGTGAGTTTACCCACCTAGCATTTTTCACTTACGTCTCATTGGTGATAACTCATTAGTGGACATGGGCACCCCTAGACCAGTTGTCCACCAGTTGCTAGTGGACATGGGCACCCCTAGACCAGTTGCTGCTGATTCTAGACGGCAGCTGAATCAGCCTACCTACCCAACAACATTTGCCCACAATTGCTGGTGGTACAGATGTTTATGCCAAATAAGAATTTTATTATCACTGTTTGCTGCTGCTAAGTCAGTTCAGTCATGTCCAACTCTGTGCGACCCCATAGACGGCAGTCCACCAGGCTCCCCCATCCCGGGGATTCTCCAGGCAAGAACACTGGAGTGGGTTTAACCATCCTCATTTAGCCTCTTAACTTGTCCTTTTCTATATGTTTTGTTTTCTCTGTTGGTGTCTTGGTACCTTTAAAAGCTGTTATCATCAGGGAAGCTCTCAGAGCACACACTTCTCAAGTTTGAATGCTTCATCTCTCCCACCAAGTTCATGGTTAATTTGTAACCATGCAAAAATTAGGGGCAGGCACTATTTGCAAAACCCAGCACTTCTTTCTGAATCTGTATAGAATTGCCAGGACACTAAACCATCTCAGAAGGGAGAAATTTAAAAAGAATGCTGATTGTGAAAATAATCTTAAATTATTTCAGGAATGCAGGAGTGGATAAATACTCTATATGGTTTTCATGAGAAAGTTTTAGTGCCTCTGTGTGGTCTGTGAACCATTCAGCCCATGTGCTACTATGCCCTCTGTGGTTTTTAACCAGATGCCTAGGGTATATGCTGCACCTTCAAACCATTAAATGAAGGCTAGTTTTTGCCTTTGATAACCTTTCTCAGAAAGGGTAGTAGAAAGAGCATATAACCCTTGAAGCTAAAAGCAACATTCATTTCTCACAGGGAAAAGTGTTTGGGGTTTTGTTTTGTCTTGTTTTTTTGCCTGTTTTAAAGACTATGGAATGTATATAGATGTTTGTGCTTACTAGTATTTTTGTTCAATGCTGATTTCTTTTATTTTGTAATTTTACTAAAAATTGCATCCCACAGCTTCATATTTTCTAGATTGCATTTTGCATACCATAACACATGGCAGCAATCATGGTTTTGTATCTCTAAGATAGGAGCATCACTTCATAGTAACTGAAAGTTAAGGATTTTTAAATTAACTATAAATGAAAATTATTCAAAATTACAGTGTTTTCTTCTCTGTCTTAGAGTAATAGAAGGACAAAGAGATAGTGTATTGGTTGAGAAGTTTTGGAATCAGGCAAAGCTGATTTCTCGTCAGGTGTCTGCCATTTACTGTCTCCATTTCCTCATTTGTTGTTGTTCCGTCAGTAAGTCGTGTCTGACTCTTTGTGACCCCATGGACCTCCACTATCTCATGCATACATTCATGCTAAGTCACTTCAGTCATGTCCAACTCTTTGTGACTGTATGGGCTGTAGCCCGCCAGGCTCTTTAGTCCATGGAATTCTCCAGGCAAGAATACTGAACTGGGTTGCCATGCCCTCCTCCAGGGGATCTTCCCAAGTCAGGGATCAAACCTGCAAGGATTGAACCTCCGTCTCTTTATGTCTCCTGCATTAGCAGGCAGATTCTTTACCACTAGTGCCACCTGGGAAGCTCAACTGTCTCCCTTAAGTGTGCACAGATTCATGTCTATTGAATCAGTGATGCTATCTAACCATCTTATCCTTTGCCTCCCCCTTCTCCTCCTGCCTTCAATCTTTCCCAGCATCATTGTCTTTTCCAATAAGTCTGCTCTTCGCATCAGGTGGCCAAAGTATTGGAGCTTCAGCTTCAGCATCAGTCCTTCCAGTGAATATTCAGGGTTGATTTCTTTTAGGATTGACTATTTGGATCACCTTGCAGTCAAGGGACTCTTGAGAGTCTTCTCCAACACTCCACTTCGACACTCAGCCTTCTTTATGGACATCTCACATGACTACTGGAAAAACCATACCTTTGACTATATGGACTTTTGTCAGCAAATTGATATTTCTGTTTTTTAATATGCTATCTGGGTTTGTCATAGCTTTCCTTCCAAGGAACAAGCATCTTTTAATTTCATGGCTCCAGTCACAATCCACAGTGATTTTGGAGCCCAAGAAAATAAATTCTGTCACAGCTTCCACTTTTCCCCCTTCTATTTGCCATGAAGTGATAGGACCAGATACCATGATCTTACTTTATTTAAATGTTGAGTTTCAAACCAGCTTTTTCATTCTCCTCTTTGACTCTCATCAAGAAGCTCTTTATTTCCTTTTCATTTTCTGCCATTAAGAGTGGTATCATCTGCATATCTGAGATTGTTGTCATTTGTTAACCAGAGGCAATTGTGCCTACTTCACAGTTATTTGCAAGGATGGAACTAAGGAATATAATGTGGATATTGTGCTAAGCACAGTCTGAGAGTATAACCTAACTCATTAACTGGTGGGCATCTATATTAATACAACAAACAAGATGAAGCACTGGATTTGGAAGCCTAGCAGTACTGAATATGACTTTCCCCTTCATTTATGAACAGTACACTAAAGCAGAGATTCAGTCTCTTACATTTCATTCCTCTATTTGTTGTCCTAGTGCAAAATTTAAATTAAAACTTAAACAATAACTAGTCATTGTCTGGAAAAAGCTACTTACATTTTATAACCTTGAACCCAAAACCATGATCATCTTCCATATGGACAAAATTCCATCTTTAAGTAACATCATATACTCTTCAAGAAGCAAGTGAGAGTAGTAACTTCTTATTTTGCTGATTTGGCAAACAGATTTAAGAAAAAAAAATACTAAATGCCTCAAAGATTTCCAGAAGTATTGCATTATCACCTTTGTCTACTCCAGCTAAGCCCTCTTACCATTGAAGATGGTATAACCCGCTTCAGAATCACAGTACCAAGGACTCTGGCAGATAAATCCCAGTGTGGTTGGCCCTGGGAATATTTACATTGAACCATATTAACTACAGTGAAGCAGGTCCTTGTTTTAATTTCCTCTGCTAGGTTATAAATTCCTTGAGAACTTCTCTGAAAAAGTAATTGTGCATACCTTCAAGCAGTTTATAATCACATAGTACTCAATTGTGTGCTCGTATGTGCTCAGTGGCTAAATTGTGCCTGACTCTTTGCAACCCTATGGATTGCAGCCCACCAGTCTCCCCTGTCCACAGGATTTTCCAGGCAAGATTACTGGAGTAGGTTACCATTTCTTCCTCCAGGGAATTTTCTGACGCAGGGATGAAACCTGCGTCTCCTGCACTGGAAGGTGGATTCCTTACCACTGTGCCACCTAGGACCCAGTAAATCATGGGAATTTTACAGCCATTAAAACCACATTATCTCATTTTCAGTATTTAATAGCTGAGTACTAAAGACTGGAGAATTTTAAAACTGAAAAGTTTCAAATTGTCCCATTTCCTACCACCAAACACAGCCACTGCAAACATTCTGGTAAATTTCCATTATGCATCATTTTGCAAATTTTTTTTAAACTTATTTTAGTCACATGTACAATAATTTGATTATATTACCTTCATAAATATTTGAAATATGAACAGTCTGTCAAGTGACTATACCAGTTTACTTAAGCATTCCAGTTTCCCTATAGTTTGACGTTAAAATATTTGCCAGTTATTTCCTTGGGATAGAATGCATGAAACAAGTCAAAGGTTTTATACATTTGAGCAGTACATGAGTACATACCCATTTTCAAATATATTTGACCACTCTAGGAATCAACTTAAAAAAATATTGCTTCTTTGATAGGCAGATTATTTCAAATTGCCTTTTTTTTAATTAATTGAAATCCATTCTAGAACTTGGCAAGGTTTAAATAAGTAAAATAAAATTATTTTGGCATATGTATGAAATTAAGAGCTTAATTTTTCCCTAATATATTGCTGTTTTTAATTTTCTGATTTCCACCTCTGTCTTTCAGTTTTACAGGAGATTCTAAACTTGCCTCAAGTATGCGCTATGTGGAAACACAATCAATGCAGATAGGAGCATCTTACATGATTCAGTTCAGTTTGGTGATGGGCTGTGGCCAAAAATATACCCCACACATGGACAATCAGGTGAAACTAGAGTATTCAACCAACCATGGCCTCACCTGGCACCTCGTCCAAGAGGTAAGTCTATTTTCTCTAAAACTTGTGATAGGTAGACTTCACCTTTTTACATAGGGAGCAGAGAATTCAAATTCTAAAAGTTTAGGTTTGGTTGAAAAGGAACAATATTATTTGTAACAAAATTGACATAAGCTCAGAAATGGATTGTAAGGATCCCATATTTTGCACTATCAGATGCTAAAGGGCAATTGAAAATCCTGAAAATACAGTAACAGATATACTAGGATGGTGTTTTCAACATTATTTTCTCTAGCTCTTTCTCTGTTAAAGTCTCTTTCTTCTTTCCCTATAGCACGTCTTAATCTGTTCTTTTCTGTCTCTTCACCTGCAAGTAGACCATACTAAGAATATATCTCCTGCTGTAAAAACAAAAAAGAAATACATAATTCCAGGTTCTTGAAATAAAACGTACTTCTTTCTATATACATACTGGTGATTCATACATTCAGTATGATATTTAGGCATATACTACTGATATGCATAAATATCATACTGAATAGGCTAATGTTACCAGGTGGTGCTAGTGGTGAAGAGCCCACCTGCCAGTGCAGGAGACATAAGAGATATGGGTTCAATACCTGAGTCAGGAAGATCCCCTGGAGAAGGGCATGGCAACCCACTCCAGTATTCTTCCCCAGTAAATCCCTTGAACAGAGGAGCCTGAAGGGCTACAGTCCATAGGGTCTCAAAGAGTTGGACATGACTGAAGCGACAGTATGCACCAAATAACAGTGTGACACTAACAGGTCAAAAAAGGAACCCTAATCCACTTTCTGTTTTTCCATGTGGCTATTAGAAGACATTTCATTGCCTTGTGGCATCTCATTTATTTCCCAAATATTTTAGCTCCACAGAAGGAAAATTTATGGATTGTATCCATATTGCAAATGGTTAAGATTATAACATTAGATTTCTCTAAGGTCTTTTTCACTTGTTTTGAGTGAGTAAACATATTTCTCTGAGGAAATAGAAGCTGAGTTAAATTTTTGCCTGATTCTCTTTTAGGAATGCCTTCCAAGTATGCCGAGTTGTCAGGAATTTACATCAGCAAGTATTTACCATGCCAGTGAGTTCACACAGTGGAGAAGAGTCATAGTGCTTCTTCCCCAGAAAACTTGGTGAGAGATGACATCTTCAGATATGACTGTCACTTTAACTTTTACGTCTCTTCTAGCATGACTAATATGAAGAAAAGTTAAGCACAAGATGGCAGTATGCATTCCTCTTTTTTTGTTTTAGAATCAAAAGATCTTTTTGTACTGGGGATATTTGAAAAATAGAGCTAATGAAAATTTGGTTTCCAAAGTGTCCTAGCTTTTCCTCATCTCTCTTTTTGCCTCAACTTTTCATTTCATGGGAAAACTCATTGAGCCAGTTTCTTTGGGTTTGACATATAAAGGAGAATGATACAGAAATCTAAAAACTCCTATGTCAAAAGTTTGGATTGCAAATCTGTTTTCTTCCTGCAAAGGCCTACTTTTAAAAGCTCAACATGTCCTTTTTTCTCTATTCTCTTACAGTAATAATGAAGATCACCCCAGGCAGAAGCCACAGTAACTAGGGAGAAAGTTTAATATTTGATAATATGAAAGAGAAAAGCACATTTTCCCCCAATATTGCATTGTTCCCTGTTAGACTGATCACTCCGAGGCCTGTTTGAGGAATAGACTGTAGGGTAAAGAGTGAAGACAGGAAGACCAGTTCAGGGGGTGTGGGGTGGTCCAAGCATTACATGTTTAGGTGGCTTGGAGGATGACTGTAACAGACATGGCAAGAGCCCTCATTTGTGAACTTTGTTTTAATGAAATCGGACTTGTTGACGGACCAGGTGGGAGCTGGGGTAGAATGGGAAGAATCAAAAACAGTTTCTAAATTCTGGGCCTGGGAAAAATGTCAAATGGTAGTACCACTGACTAGGAAGGGAGAGGCTGGAGGAGTGGATTTAGGACAGTGGATTAAGTCATATGCTTCTTATGTTTTGTGCTATGAATTTTGAGATACTTATCTATTCAAGTAAACAAGCCAATTGGACTTAGGAATCTGGAGCTTAAAAGGGGGGTTGGGCTTAAAAGTTAAAAACTATGAGTACTATTTAAACCCTGGAACAAGATAAGCTCACCCAAGAAAGAACCTTTGACCAGAAATTAGAACACTTTAGTTCTCAGTATATCTCTGTTAATGACTGACTTCATGCTTTAGCCATTCACAGCCTCTTCAAACGGAATTCCTTATGTGTATGATCAAGAGGTTGAATTAGATGATCTTAAAGATCCCTAGCACTTCTGGAGTTCTATGATTTGTGTAGCAGAAAAGGCATAAAAGAGACAAAAAATTATATTTTTCTGTGGTATCTGCTTTCCTAAACCCCTTTTTAAAAGAAAATTACTAACTAAACCCTTCTTGGACTATTTTAAAGGAGAGTTCGGCTCTACACAAAAACAGCTGGCTAGATAACCACCTAAAATTATTATTATACCTCCTTTAGTTGAACATTGAATTACTGCATTATAGAAGAATGCCTCCTTGATTATTTTTAAAGATTTATCATTATGTCAGTTTGAACCAAAGGCTTGAACTTTAATTTCCACATATTTTTTATATCCAACTGTGAACTATTTCCTGGATACTCAATTATGCTTTGTATAACAAGTTGTTGCTTTCTCTAACATCCTACTCTTTTATATCTACTGCTGGGAATATAATCAAGATTTGTATTTAATTTCAATGATATTCCAAGCATGTCTATCAAGATTATAACAAAAACATTATATCAAACAATTGAAATATCGGTCAGTTTGTGCAAAGCTACTGAGGTGGTGTTTTTTTTCTAATTTGCCCCCATTATTTCACCATTATGTATATTACCTCATTATTTAAAAACCACTGATTTTTATTCATTGACATGTGGGTTAGCATATCAAAATTATGATGGTAAGATAGTCCTGACAATATATTTAAGATTTTTATTCCCAGAGTAAATGTTTTATTCTGGGAATGTTTCCAGAAACACTTTAAATTATTATCCTTAATTACCATAGTTTAGACAGTATCCCCAAAAGTACTGTCCTTTATCAAAAAGGACTTTGCAAGTTACTTAACACTAAAATTGTATGTTGTATTATTATCTCTTAGCTTAAAAGATAGTACTACTGGATTGAGTTTTAATATAGTTAAAAAGAAATTCTCATCAATGTTTATTAGGCATGCGTGCGTGCATACTAAATTGCTTCAGTCGTGTCCAACTCTTTGTGATCTATGGACTGTAGCCTGCCAGGATCCTCTGTCCATGGGATTCTCCAGGCAAGAATACTGGAGTGGGTTGCCATGCCCTCCTTCATTTATTAGGCACTTGAGAGGAAATATATTGATTCTTAAAGTCTTTAGTTTTTACATAACACCTGACATATTGTTGGGATATTCATTAAATGTTGGGAAATTAAATAGAATTTCAATTCAATATGCCTTGATGAACCAAAGAGATGTTTTATTACAAGCCATATCTTTTTACAAACTGAAAAAATCTACTAGATTATTCACTCTTGACAGCTTGCCTTTATGTACATGTAGGTAAATTATTGAATTCTGCTTTTCCAAATTCCCTTCAAAGCCCTGGGTGAGGAAAGTAAAACTATTTCTAAAAAACAAACAATCCAATATAAAATAGGATATTTATTTTAATATTTCTACTAATGCTTTAAATATTATTGCATTAATTGTTTAAAAAATAATGTTCAAATAGTTATTATCATTGTTTTTGTATCTATAATGCTCTAAAGCTCTGCTGTAAAGATAAAATATATTTATTCTCTTTGACATTCTTGTTAACTTTCTTATGTGCATTTCAGACTTTTGCAGATGGCAGGTTTTTCCCAAGCATTGGGAGAAGAAATTACAGTTTAGTTTGAAGCAGTATTCCTTCTGCCAAATCTTTCTTCTGCTGTTTTGATTCAAGCATATGCAACTATAAATTGAACACAGACAAGCAAATGTGACCTGCATTGTCAAAGATCTGTTAACTTTAGAAGATATGCTAGATAGGACCACGTAGACTGAAACATTGAATATGTATACACCTGCTCAAAGAAATTATATTTTATATGAACTGAACATTTGTTACCCAATGAAAATTAATTTCATTTTTATAAGAGACATTTACATAAGAACAGAGCCTAATGAGACCCAAACAGCTGTCAGTTGCTGACTTCATAAACAAATCAACACCTAATGACTGAATGAGTTTCAGAATAATTGAGTAAATGTAATTACAGTCACTGAAGGTAGAAAATACAGTTTAGTCAGCTTTCATTTAATCTAATTCCTCAAGTTAGCTAACTATCAAGAGATGACTCAGTGGCATTTTATTTCACTCTAGAAGTTTATAAGGCATGAGGGAATCAAATAAAGAAAAGACTGTCAAGTTTTACTGCGTTTGAAAATCTATAGTTTGGATTTTAAATGCAGGTCAACTTCATTTCATGATCCACGAGGCAGTAGTGGCACATCCAGACTCAATCCAAAGTGCACAGGATTTTCTTCTTAAGAATACTTAATTTTGAGAGACAGACAGAGGCAGGGAGGAGGAAGAAGAGACAGAGAGAAAGAGTAAATTGGCAAATTAAATATTTGTATTGGGGGTGATATTTAGCAGTGACGCAGCTGCAAATCAGTGAGATCACACCTTGTGTTCTCACATGTGATCAGCTGGAGATTGCTCACACAACTAATTTTTTTTTTTCTCACTAAAAATGAAGCCAATCTTCAACCTCTTTCACTTTCTTTTCTGTTAATTAACATCAGCACATGAAACTGTGGATTGTCATTTTAAATGGAATAATTCACTTTAAGCATTTTATCTTAATGAAATATCTTTTCAAGAGTTCAGAGATACATATAAGGAAAAGTTATTTATAAAAAGGATTTGGAATGTGTTTAATGTGATAGTTTAGAAACATAAATTAGGTCAGATTTCTGAAATTCTCAACCCCATTTTAATATTTGAAACATCAAAACTTCAAAATAATATATGCCATGGGTTTCACATAAGCATGTGATTATAAAGAAAATAAACTATCACCTCTGTCAGCAAATGACCAGAACAGTCATTAAATTTTTGAGCTGGAAGGGATCCTAGGAATCAGTTTGCCCAATCTCCTAATTTGAGAGGTGAGGAACTAGAAGCTCCTGAAGGCTTAAATTTCCCACTAAAGGTCACACAGCTGATAAATTGCAGAGCCAGGGTCCTTGGGGTCAAGTCCCCTGACTCCTAACACATTCTTCACTCCATTACCTACAGAAGTCAGAAACAGGGTGCCCTTTCCCGGCCTTGTCCGTCCACTCATCAATTCATTTTTTAGCAGACTTTTTGTACGCTTACTTTATTCTGTTCCTGTGCAAACTACTGAGATAAAAAGATATCCCTCTCTCCAAGAGAACTCACAGTCTAGACACCTGTGACCCTCAGCTTGACTCATCCCTTTATAGTCATCCCTTTAA
This sequence comes from Oryx dammah, assembly GCF_014754425.2. Classification (NCBI taxonomy): domain Eukaryota; kingdom Metazoa; phylum Chordata; class Mammalia; order Artiodactyla; family Bovidae; genus Oryx; species Oryx dammah. The sequence continues at coordinate 45,256,800 of NW_024070202.1, read as the reverse complement.
ATGACAGTAGTGCATGAGTCTTAATTTACTTGTCTTCTGTTGGGCTCCAAGATAATGTCCCTGCTTTTATAGTAAGCTTTTCTAAAACACATTTCTTAATTGGGCTATGAAAATTGTGAGGCTATTAGATTACAAATATAAACTATTACCATGGAAGGGGACATCTGTCTCATTGTATTTTCCAGGAAGAGCACTGATATGCTGCAAACCTGTGTCTACTGGATGCATCTCAGTGAATCCTGAAATTATCCTACTATGAATAAAAATGCAACATATCAACCACATATCATTAGTAAAATAAGCAGTAAAGGCTTAGTCTCGATTTTAACAGTCTGTTATGTACTTAGGGAGTATTTAATATGTGGATAATTGATCCAGTAGACCTTAATGGATCATTCAGAGCCATTAAAATCAAGTGTGTCTGTAGCTAGTGTACTTGGGGAGGGTTTAATCAATTGAACTGAGCATGCACGCCTATTCTGCACATTTTTTTTTTTGTTTATTCTCTCTTGTTTTGCACTTTGACCAGATAAAACTGGTCATGGATACCTGAAACTTCCTAGAGGTGAAAAGTATGATGTGATTTTAAAAGCACATTTTGTGGTAGTCAATGAATGGAAACCCTCTTGGCATTTCTCTCAGAATGTCTTCTTTAGACTTTATATCTCATTTGAATCAGGGTCCCAAGTGTTTCTCTATGTGTAACAGACTGTTTAAGTTTTTATCTCCACTTAACATAACTTGTCCATGAAAACCAAGCAAGTTAATGTTTTAGAAATAAAAGCAGAATTTAGCACCCAGATGTTCTTACGTGGAAAATAGTGCAATGTCACACCTCCTCTCAATCCCAAAACACCACCTGCAAACAAAACTTTTGTTTTATATTGAGAGCCAACTGGAAGTCTTCAAATAACTACTGATATTTATTGTTAAGAAACTGCATTACTCTAAGATAAATACTGTGTATTTTCACCTGTGAAAGACAGTTTCGTATAAATATTTATTTTTAGTCTATCTTCCTTTCTTTTCCTAGCATAAAAACCCTACGCAACAACAGCAACAAAATCTGATGCAGTATTTTTCTTTAAAATGTCTCAAATTAAGACTGATGTAAACAGATAAGTAGACTTTTCTTCATAATGGAATTGTTGAATCAGACAGTAACTGAGTGGAAATTAAACCACTAAAGAAAAATGATTGGCATCTAAATTCAAGTCCCAAAGAATCAGTTCTCTGGAGAATTTTGAACTCTGACATTCTTTGTCTGTATGACCCCATGTCATGTTTTTATTGCTATACCTTGACTTGTTTCTAGGTCCAGTGCCACCCGCTTCCGTTGGAGTCAGAGCTATTACACAGCTCAAGACGAGTGGGCTCTAGACAGCATTTACATTGGGCAGCAGTGCCCCAACATGTGCAGTGGGCACGGCTCCTGCAACCGCGGCATGTGCAGGTATATGTGTCAGAAGAGACGATTGACTCTGCTTTTCTGGGTGTGTGTTTACGAGGATACCACAGCAGGTGCCATCAGACTTCTAGGGATAGCCTGATAAATAATGAAATAGCCAAAGGAAAACAATCCTCCTTTCTATCCTTATTTTAGATGTAAAAGATATTGTTGCATTTCAACAAGTATAAAGCCATATATTCTAAACCTCAAAATGCAACCTCCTGGGTTTACATTTCAGAGTTTATCAGCTAGCCCTAAAGTCCTCTTTTTTAGTTAATAGAGCTCGGCTATTGCCTCTCCTTCCTTCCCCTGCAGTCTTAAAGCACAGGTCAAACAGCTGCTGCATACTGTCCTACACCACTTCACCAGAAGCTCAAGGTTGTATACAGAGGGAGATGGTGATTATCACTAGTGAAGATGATAGGAACACATTTGGATACTTAAAGACTCTAAAAAAGACATAATTTAATCAGAAGGAGAAACTATAAAACATGGCCACAGTTAAGTGTTGGGTAAGCAGACAAACATTTACATGTGACCTTTTAAGCCTACAAGAAAATTTCACAATCCTTCCCCTCTACCCAACCACACATGTGCGTATACGCCCATATCTTTCTTCATTATCCTCATTTCTACCATTATAGCACTTTCTTTTAAAAATGGATTCTGTCCGTTTTTTCCCATGTGAAAAACTAAAGGTTGTTACCACCATGTACAAAGACTAACAGTGTAATGAGAAGTCTAGTACAGGTGCTAATACCTGAGCAAAACTGAGACATAGGGAATGTTGCAGGTCAGATGGCTGTGGCAGTCACATACGAGTCTATCACTTGTTCACTCAGCCCTCCTCTCTCATAGGTGTGACCAGGGGTACCAGGGCACTGAGTGCCACCCAGAAGCTGCCCTTCCTTCCACGATCATGTCGGACTTTGAGAACCCGAGTGCTTGGGAGTCTGACTGGCAAGAAGTTATTGGGGGACAAATTGTAAAACCCGAAGAAGGGTGTGGGGTCGTCTCTTCCGGATCATCTCTGTATTTCAGTAAGGTATGAGTGAGAGCCAAGAGTAAGTGATCAGGGCAGTGGCTATTTCAATATGTGACTGATGTTATGGAGCAGTCTGAATTCAGAAGGTACAAATGTGATGCAGTTTTATTTTTTCCCACTTTGTCTGCTTTTGATTGAAATTGAAGGTTGCTCAGTTGTGTCCGACTCTTTGCAACCCCATGGACTATAGAGTCCATGGAATTCTCCAGGCCAGAATACTGGAGTGGGTGGCCTTTTCCTTCACCAGGGGATCTTCCCAACCCAGGGATCAAACCCGCATGAGCATTCTTTACCAGCTGAGCCACAAGGGAAACCCAAGAACACTGGAGTGGATAACCTATCTCTTATCTTTTTTTCCTTCTGCTTTTGATTGAACTTTGCCAAATTTCTGTGCCTTAACTCCATTTGAGAAACTCTTATAGTTTTATGCTTATCTTTGCTTACTACAAATCCAGTAGGCCAATCTAAAATTCCTGCCCCTCTTGTGCCTGATTTAAAGCTCTTTACTTTCCTTTCCTCCAGTGCCAGCCACGCTTATGTCTTGAGGGGCTTTCAGTGGGGCAGGGTCTTGGCCCCTTCTCATCCCAGCCTTTGAAGGGTATGTGAGCATGTGGGTCTGGGGGTAAGGATGTGAGTGGTGGTGCAGCTTAGAAGTTAACAATAGCAACTCTGTGGCCAGACTGCCTGTTTCAATCTGATCTGCCACTTCCTAGCTATGTGACTTTGAACAACTTCCTTAACCTGTCTGTGGCTTGGCTTCCTCATTGGTAATATATATATATATATATATATATATATATATATATATATATATAATCAGCATTATTATGAGTTAGTACTTGTAAATCATATAGAACAGTACCTAACACATGGAAAGTACTTCTAGAAGTGTTTATTAAACTTGGATTAATAAGTTTATTAAACTTATTAATAGATTGACATTAATCCCAAGAATATGATTGAAATAATGAGGGGTATTGATGAGGGCGCAGGTGTTGCAGAGCTGTTCCAGGGGAACTAACCAGCTGTCCATCAATAGCAAACATCTCAGGTCCTATTTCCACTCAGTTTGGTGGCTGCTTGTGGTGTCTGCTGATGTGGGACCATCCTAGTCAACTTGGGCTACTATGATAAAATGCCATAGAGTAGGGGACTGAAACAGCATTTTCTTCTCACAGTTGTGAAAGCTAGAAAGTCTAAGATCAAGGCACCAACAGATTCAGTGTCTAGTGAAGGCCTGCTTCCACACTTGTAAGATGGTCATCTTTGCATTGCATCCTCACAGGAGGCAAGAGAGAGCATGCATGCTAAGTCGCTTCAGTTATGTCCAACTCTTTGCAACCCTATGACCTAGAGCCTGGCAGGCTTCTCTGTCCATGGGATTCTCCAGGCAAGAATACTGGCTTGGATTCCATGCCCTCCTCCAAGGGACCTTCCTGACCCAGGGATCGAACCTGCGTCTCTTACATCTCCAGCATTGGCAGGCAGGTACTTTATCACTAGCACCACCTGGGAATCCCCAAGAGAGAGCAGAGAGAGATAAAGCAGACTCTCTTGTGTCTCTTCTTATAAGGGCACTAATTCCATCTCTCCACCTTCATAACTTAATTACCTGCTGAAGGCCCCACCTCCTAATACCATCCCTTTAAGGGTTAGTCTTCCAGCATGTGAATTTGGGAACACCTTAACATGAAGTCCATAACAGAGATTCCAAGTATAAGTTTATCTTGCAGACTTCACCTTCCCCAGTGGAAGCAGACAGATCAGTATACACCAACTAGGGACTGAGATGCCAGCCAGAATCCCTAAGTCTGATTCTCTTGAAACAATCCTAACACACATTGCTTGGTGAGGAATGGAGTTGAGAGAACTACCTCCCCCTCCTCCCTTGCTACAGTCTAGGAAAGACATTCTTTTCTTCCTCTCTCCTCCAGTTCATCTCTTCATATAGTCTTCAAAAGGACTGCAGAGAGGAGCAGGTCCAGCTCTCCAACCTGAGCAGTTTATGCAACCGTAATTATTACCAGCTCTCTTTAGAATGTGGAGTGACTAGTGCCACTTCTTTCCAGCAAGGACTATAGCCACCAATTCTAGGACAATGGGAAATGTTTCATTCCACATCATATAGCAAGTACGTAAAGGTGGGTGATATATCATAGGGCTGATATGTTGCAGAACCTGTTTGGGCAGAAATCCAAAACACATTAATTTATGCAAATGTAAAAATAGGTACAGCTTTTGTTTTGATACAGGTGCAGAACAAAGAATCAGCAAGTAAACAAGAGAGAATGACAGAAAATCAGGGATGGATTCCATTTAATGATATTCTTATCTATTGACATTGAAGGTTCCCTGGTCATTATTCTTAGAGATGATACTCAATAAGTGACCGATACACATTCTATAGATCTGAATACACAGTCTAATCCTGCAGAAATGGAGACATTGTGTCTCTGATACCATTAGTTCTAAAACAAGATGATGAATCCTTGGGCTTCCTTGGTGGCTAAGATGGTAAAGAATCTGCCTGCAATGTGAGAAATCTGAGTTTGACCCCTGGGTCAGGAAGATCCCCTGCAGAATGGAACAGCTACTCACTCCAGTATTCTTGCCTAGAAAATTCCATGGACAGAGGAGCCTGGTGGGCTACTGCCCATGGGGTCGCAAAGAATCGGATGTGACTGAGCAACTAACACAAATGAATCCTTAACCAGTATGTACCCAAACAGCCCAGTAAACATGTGTGTTAAAAACACAGATATTTTAAACATGTAATGTTTCTTCCTCTTAATTAAAGATGATGTCTGGAGTCAAGCTACCTGGCTTTGTACCTGGGCTCCAAAGCCCATGTATCGGTTCACCTTGCAGAGTTATAACATCTTTCTGTGTCGCATCCCACTGTGAAGTGGGATGTTGGGAGTGAGTTAATGCAGATAAAGAATAAAGGATAGTGTTCGGCACATAGAATTACCATAAGTGTTCAGTTCAGTCGCTCAGTCATGTCCGACTCTGCGACCCCATGAATCGCAGCACGCCAGGCCTTCCTGTTCATCACCAACTCCTGGAGTTCACTCAAACTCACTTCCATCGAGTCAGTGATGCCATCCAGCCATGTCATCCTTGGTGGTCCCCTTCTCCTCCTGCCCTCAATCCCTCCCAGCATCAGAGTCTTTTCCAATGAGTCAACTCTTAGCATGAGGTGGCCAAAGTATTGGAGTTTCACCTTTAGCATCAGTCCTTCCAAAGAAATCCCAGGGCTGATCTCCTTCAGGATGGACTGGTTTGATCTCCTTGCAGTCCAAGGGACTCTCAAGAGTCTTCTCCAAAACCACAGTTCAAAAGCATATAAGTGTTAGCTATCATAATTATAGTTTATGAGAATGAATTTCAAATTGGTATCACTGAATATTTCCATAGGCATGCCCTGCCACTAATAAAATAAGCATTTCAAAAATAAAATCAATCTCTTCCTCCCGTACCAACTTTCTCTGTAAATTTTTGTCAAGATATCTAAGGATCATAGATTTATTTTTTTTCTCTTGTACCAGTCAGACCTGTTTTGAATTCTAAGTGAGAGAAACTAGCTTAAGCAAAAAAGAAGGAAATTTAGTTCTTGTAATCAAAACAGGGAGGGCTTAGATGAAACTGGCCACAGAGATACCTGGAACCGGAAACTCGAATGCCCACAGAACCCTCTCCTTGAGACTCTTTTTCAGGTCAGCAGTCATTGTGAGAGGGGCCGTGGCCACAGAGCCCTATAAGCAACTCCATGGGAAAATGTGAGTCAGGTTTCTGATTGACCAATCACATGTACATGAATGGTGTCATATGATGGGCATGGCCAGAGGTGTATCCTCACTCCATTGGCAGAGAGGTGGAATACACAGTTTGACAGCCCCCACCAGCCAGCATGATTGAAGTAGAGAACAGATAATAACCCAAAGGAAGGGCTCCTTAGAGGTTTGGAGTCAATCTAGATTCATTTCTTTAAAAACATGCTTCTGCCTTGTCATTCTTCCATCACCAGTGTTCAGGACAGTCTCCAGGACTGCTGCCCTAACTGCATAACTCATTTTCTTTTTCCAAACATGAATCCTTTTCTCCAAACTGGAAACTCTCATCATCCCATATGTTGCCAATTTCCCTCTTGGCTTAGTCTCCACTGCTTTCCATTATGCCTTCCACCATCTCTGATATCCATATAAAACTTTTGCCCAAATCCTGCTGCTTCTGATGCTGAATGTCAGCCTCTGAGTACTGGTGCTGAATCAAATCTCAGAATGGAGTTCTGAGTGAAATAGAAAAGAACAGCTTTGTTGCTTTGCCAGGCAAAGGAGGACAACAGTGGATTCCTGCCCTGAAAAACTATTCTGCCCCAGGAGGATTTGGTGAGAAATTTTATAGCGGTAGTTTAAGAGTGGGGTTGCTGACCAAGATTAGGATGTGTGTAGAGCCTGCACTCCTTTATCCTGGTCTCGTGTAGTTTCTTGATGCTTCTCTAGTTCTTTTAATCTGGCCTCAGTGGTCTTCTCTGGAATGAAGAATGTGGATATCTTCCACTTGGTGGAGGTTTTAGTTCTGTAAAGAATGCAAAGATATTGTTGTGTGTTTCCTTTGAGGCAAAAGGAGGACTCTGCCACAAGGTTCACTTTTGTTTATTGTCCCTCCTTTGTCTCTGCATCCTCTCCCTTCCCTGGCTAGCAACTGTTTGAATCTACTCTTTGGGATTCAGGGAAGTTCATGAAGGCTGGAGTCTGTTCCCTACGAACAAGGAACAGGGGACATGGAAAGGCTTTTGTACCCAGGAGCCCCACAGGGTCCTGCTTGGTTTCATTTCCATGGGGATTTCTGGGACTATGGCAGACGACACTGATCTCCTTTATTTGACTGCCTCTCTCATTGTCAATGTTTCTTACATATATAGATCATATTTTTATTTTTATTCTCACAGTACCCAGCAAAATGCAGAATTACTGACTGAGCCAAACTTCTAAATAAGATGTTCTACTCAAAAATGCATGCCTTGCATTAGGTATTTACATATCCATAAATACCCTTGAGACTGAATAGATTGGAACCTTGATAACTGATAAGATGACCAAGTGGGATTTAACAAGGAATAGAACTTGGTCTGTAGCTCTAAGTTGTCATTACTTTCCCTGCTTATGTCTGCAAACTCTCCTTTCTAGTTTGTTTTTACAACACATGGTATTGAGCTTGGTATAATTGGCAGTCAATAATTATTTGAAGAAAGTAATGAATGAATTGGAAAGAAAAGTGAAAACAATAGGAAGTTCTAAAGAAATGTTATTTTCAAATAAATATAGTAGAATTATTTTTCTGCTGGCTTTTTGATTAAAGATGACTTTCAGTTCAGTTCAGTCACTCAGTCATGTCTGACTCTTTGTGACCCCATGGACTGCAACATGCCAGGGTTCCCTGCCCTTCACCAACTCCCAGAGCTTGCTCAAACTCATGTCCATTGAGTCAGTGATGCCATCCAACCATCTCATCCTCTGTTGTCCCCTTCTCCTCCTGCCTTCAGTCTTTCCCAGCATCAGGGTCTTTTCCAGTGAGTCAGCTATTCGTATCAGGTGGCCAAAGTATTGAGTTTCAGCTTCAGCATCAGCCCTTCCAATGAATATTCAGGGTTGATTTCCTGTAGGATTGACTGGTTGAATCTCCTTTCTGTCCAAGAGACTCAGAGTCACCTCCAACACCACACTTCAAAAGCATCAGTTCTTTGGCACTCAGCTTTCTTTATAGTCCAACTCTCACATCCATACATGACTCCTCAAAAAACCATAGCTTTGACTAGACAGACCTTTGTTGGCAAAGTAATGTCTCTGCTTTTTAATATGCTTTCTAGGTTGGTCATAACTTTCCTTCCAAGGAGTAAGCGTCTTTTAATTTCATGGCTGCAGTCACCATCTGCAGTGAATTTGGAGCCCAAGAAAATGAAGTCCGTCACTGTTTCCATTGTTTCCCCATCTATTTCCCATGAAGTGATGGGACTAGATGCAATGATCTTCGTCTTTTGAATGTTGAGTTTTAAGCCAACTTTTTCACTCTCCTCTTTCACTTTCATCAAGAGGCTTTTTAGTTCCTCTTCACTTTCTGCCATAAGGGTGGTGTCATCTGCGTATCTGAGGTTATTGATATTTCTCCCGACAATCTTAATTCCAGCTTGTGCTTCCTCCAGCCCAGCATTTCTCATGATGTACTCTGCATATAAGTTAAATAAGCAGGGTGACAATATTCAGGCTTGATGTACTCCTTTCCCGATTTGAAACCAGTCTGTTATTCCATATCCAGTTCTAACTGTTGCTTCTTGACCTGCATACAGATTTCTCAGGAGCCGGGTAAGGTGGTCTGGTATTTCCATCTCTTTCAGAATTTTCCACAGTTTATTGTGATCCACACAGTCAAAGGCTTTTGCATAATCAATAAAGCAGCTATAGATGTTTTTCTGGAACTTTATTGCTTTTTCAGTGATCCAGTGGATGTTGACAATTTGATCTCTGGTTCCTCTGCCTTTTCTAAATCAAGCTTGATCATCTGAAAAGACAACTTTAATGGAAGACAAAACATAAAGTTTTGTAAAGTGTTTTAGAGGTTTTATTATAAAGGCTCAAGATTTTAAAGACATTGCCTTTAAATTTTGTATTATTTTATGTAAACCCTAAAGACATTTTAACCTAAAATGTCAGGGAATATTGGAGCGTATTTTCCACTCTCCAGCAATGATAAAAATCTTTAGTATCTGAACACACATACACTCACATTACATGTCTATGTATACATAAATAGATAGATATAAATTCTCCTTGTTGTTGTTTGGTTGCCTACATGTCTTGACTCTTCGTGACCCCATGGACTGCAGTGAACCAGGCCTCCCTATCCCTCACCATCTCCCAGAGTTTGCCCAAGTTCTTGTCCATTGCATCTGTGATGCCATCCAGCCATCTCATCCTTTGATGCCCTCTTCTGCCTTCAGTCTTTCCCAGTATCAGGGTCTTTTCAAAAGAGTCGGCTGTTTGCATCAGGTGACCAAAATATAGGTCACACATATCTACACATACACATAAATATGTTGATCATAGTATGATAGAAAAAAACTACAAACTCTGTGTTACATCAGAGTCTAAGTTCTGACCGAATGGTTTACCATGAGTCATTTCTTTTTTCTTTTTTACCCCCTTTAAAACAATGTTCATCATTTCAGGTCACTGAACAAAAGAAATTGATTTGTGCTACTCTAGGAAAAACATCTTCAGTGCCACACCAAGCATTTATATGATATTTTTCACCATTTACAAAAATCCCACAAAATACTCTAAGAACCATTATAGAGCAGTACCATAGTCTCCTGGAAAAACAACATTATTCTGTGAATTTTGCAATAGGCAATCATTCCAACCATCTAATTATGATAGCTGGATTTTTATACTCCTCCTCATCTTAGATCTTTATCCTTCTGGCTCATTTCCAAATGCCAGGGTTTTCATAGAATTTTGCTGGGTAGGAATTAACCAGCTAGATTCTTCTCAAAATCATTCTTCCTGTACTGATCCTGAGGCATGAAAATTCTAGGACAGATTATAGTAATCTCTGAGGTGTTTCATAGTTACAATATGTCAAGTCAATAGCAAGAAAAATGAAAGGCACATCTAATACGCTGAAAATGCATATTACTTTTAAGATTTCTTCTAATATGTACATAAAATTGAGAGTTCCAAAAAATGAGTTCCTGTCTCAGGATTAACCTTAATTTTCTTTTTGCTGGCACCCATGTCTATTTTGGGATCTTTTAATTGGCTTTAGATTTATCGGTAACTGTGTACTCCCATAATTATCACCAAGTATTTCCCCTGTGACTTCTAATGACTGAAACCCTTTCTTAATTAACTTAGTGGATTAGAGTAGAGTTTAAATTCTAAGTGTGAGTAATGCTTTGCTCTATACTGTGTATCCTATCTCAGATTTTCTTCCCAACTTAATTGAACTTCTGGAAAACTCTCCAAGACCAATCAGTGCAATCCATGGATTAGCTTTGGCAGATTTGATTTGGGTGAAGGAATCTTATCAGCAAACTTTTTTTCAGTCCTGTTAGCATGAAACCATTTACAGATAAATGATGACAAACTGGTCGATTTGTGTCTTAATACCTTGCAACAGAACTGTGACAGGCAGGGGCACTTCCTGTGACACTAAACAAAGGAAGCAAGTTACCGGATTTGAAGAAGTTTAACATTTTTAAGACACAAAGAGATCATTTAGTGGTTGCAAAAACTTATTTAGTGATACCTCCCACCTTCTGTTTCCAAGAGAGACAGACAGTCTGACTGGGAGCCCAAGAGACTTCAGTACTCTCTGTTCACAAGTTTCTCTCTTAGCTGTTTCACTTCAGTTCCCAGGCAGGAGTAGGGTCAAGGCATATGTATGCAGAGATTATTCCCTCAAGAAAGCATGCCATGTGCTAGGCAAGTTATGTAGCATGTTATTTCACCTAATTGTCACAATACCCTATATGGAAGGTATTATTACCCATATGGTACTTTTGAGGAAAATAAAAGCTCAGAAAGGTCACACAGAGAACAGCATGAATCATGGGCTGAGATTCAAACCCAGCTCCAGCTGATTTCAAAGTATGTATATGATCTTTCTGCTCCATGACTCTGCCTGGAGGAGATTTACAAAGGGAATACTGGAAGTGTTTTAATTAAAATAAGTTTTGCTTTGTTATTAAAGACTTCTGAATACTCTTTGGTGTAATTGGCAGTTCTCAGGGGTCTCATAATCAAGTCCTGGATGTTAATAGAATATATCCAGGAACAGTTAAATAACATAACTTGCTCCTCTCAACAGTAAAGGAGAACATGATCAACTTCACATAGAGCCAGGATGCTAATACAGATTTGAAACTGAAACCACAAATTGCTCCAAGATAATTGGATCTGTGATTTCTCTGTTCTTTGGAAAGGCTGGGAAAAGACAGTTGGTGAGCTGGGATCTGGATACTTCTTGGGTGGACTTTGTCCAGTTCTACATACAGATCGGTGGAGAGAGCTCTGCGTGCAACAAGCCTGACAGCAGAGAGGAGGGTGTCCTCCTCCAGTACAGCAACAACGGGGGCATCCAGTGGCACCTGCTGGCAGAAATGTACTTCTCAGACTTCAGCAAACCCAGGTAACCAGCTCTGATTGCCTTCCATTGATTTCAGGAAGGTTAAGGGTGATGTTGCTGTTGTTTAAAACATTGAGTCATTTCAAGGAGAGATAACTCTCCATGATATAACACGATTAGATACGGAGAGAGACCAACCAAAAGCATTACTTCTAAGGCACACAGGGGAGAGGTAGAAACCAGAGAAAGCCATCTGGGTCTAACAAGAATCATAACATCCAGGGAGAGAGTCAGGGATGGTAGATGGGAGGTGGAGCCTGGTGGGGTTCCCCCTATAGAGTAGAAAGGGAATTGATAATGGGGCCAACTGGTTTAAACAATTTGAAACTATTCAAAGTATATTTTTTCTAAGGAATAGCATTGTTAATCTGGAAATTACTGAGAATTCAGTAAAGTAAGAAGATTACTATATAGACAAAAATTCAATAGCTTTTTAAAATTCCAGATATATTCCATTTTTATTTAAGGGAATTTTTCTTTAGGGCCTATCTTACCACATTTGTGAAGAGTTCTGTGACACTACAATGGTTAAGAGATTCTGAGTTGGAAGCTATCAGAAGACCCCATGATGGAAAATACATAAATAAATATAAGGAATAAGTTTAACAATAGTGAGAATCTCTGTAAAGAAAACTTTAATAAAACTTCAAAACTTCTTTCAAATATATAAAAGTGAACAAATAAATGGAAAATAATACAGCATCCTTGGATAGGAAAACTGAACATTATGATATGAAGATATCTCTTAATTTATATTTTATACTGTTGCAACCAAAGTCTTAGTGGTATTTTTTTAGAACTTTATGTCTAGAAATATAAACTGACAAAAATAGTTTAAACTTTTGGTTAAATATAGAGGGATACCCTACATGATATTATAATATATTGTATAACCTACATAATTAAAGTGGAATGATACCAGTGCATAGATAGAACAATCAAGTCAAATGACCCAGAAATTAACTCAGATATACATACAAACATTTATGAAAAAAAACACACATCAATTATCAATGATAAAGAAATGGTCATTCAATCAAATGGTATTAGAAGAAGGTGGGTAGGCTCTTGAGGGGGGAAATATCTATATAGATTGTCATCTAACATCTCAGATGATAATGTTAAAGACTGGTTAAAGATTTAAACATTTAGATTACTATCTGATCTTGGGAAAAGACCTAAACTTTCTGTACATAAATTCAGTAGAAGAATTAACACACATGTAACACATCCATTTCAAAGGAAATAGAAAAAAATAAAAAATAAAATAAACTGAGAAAATATTTGCAACAAATATGAGAAATAGAAGATCAGTGTTCCTGTAAAGAGCTCATACAAATTATCAAGAAAAACACTAAGATCCAGTAGAAAAATAGGTAAAAGGAATGAGTAGATGTTACAAAACAAGAAAGACATATGTTTAATAAAATACAATTAATATCCAACCTCTCTTGCAGTAAAAATGATACCATTTTTCAACAGTCAGATGGTCATTTTTTAATAATACAAAATGCTCTTTCCACATGGAGCAGCAAGACAGGTGCTCTCATGTCATCCTGCATGCCATTATTCCAAGAAAGAATTCTGGAAAAATCCTTTGGATTTTTGGAAAAATCAAGAGCCTTAAACATGACCATTTTATTTGGCCTGGTAATTCCATTTTGAAGAATCTTCTCTAAAGAAATAAACTGAGGTGTCCATAAAACTGTACGCATAGATTTTCATCTGTGTGATGAAAAATTATATAATTGGTAAAATGATCTTAACTAAGTTTACTGACATGAGGATGTGCTTATGATATAATGTTATTTTTTAAACTGTAAGATACAAAATTATACATATAATCTCATCTGTGTAAAAGAGTACATGTTTTAATGATATACAGCAAACTGTTAGCAGAGGCCAATCTCATGTGGTAGATCATCAGTGATTTATGTTTCATTTTTACTGGTTATTTATATTTTCCCTCAATAAAGTAAGAACTGTTTTGAAAAAAATTAATGCTATTTTAATGCAGTAATATATAAAGGAGCAGTTCTTTCTAAGGATTTCTTTAGAAATGTTATGACCATTGTCATGGTAGTCAAAAGACATTGTTCAATTAATCAAACTCAGTTGAAATATCTGCCTCCAAAAGATACAATAACAAATGGAGAAACCAGGACCAAGACTGAACTTGCTTACAACTTTAAATTTCTTTTCTAATATGTCTAAATGTAAGACTCTTCTCAAAAATACCAAGAGATCAAGCAAAACTAAACTCTCTTGTTGCTACTAGTGTTATTTTAACAGCTGCTAAGAAAAACAGAGTTTTTCCTTTCCTGGCACTAACTGATTTGCTTTTATGCAGATTTGTCTATCTTGAGTTACCAGCTGCTGCCAAGACTCCCTGCACCAGGTTCCGCTGGTGGCAGCCTGTGTTTTCGGGGGAAGACTATGACCAGTGGGCAGTTGACGACATCATCATTCTGTCCGAGAAACAAAAACAGATCATCCCAGTTGTCAATCCAACTTTACCTCAGGTATTTCTCATTATGTCTGAACTCCAGGATGACATAGAATTGTAAAACAGGATGGGATTACTGACTCCTCCAAGGATTTAGTGCTTGACACTTGAACATGTAGTTTGGTTTTATGTGTTTGCACTATTTTTTTTTTAACTTCTCTATGCTACTCTTTCACAGATTATTTAGATGTTAAAAAATGTAAAAAAAGACTAGAAAGTTTGGCCAATTCATTAAGCGTGATTATTAGTTTGTTTATAAAATAATTAGATATATAGTGGCAAAATATTTTCAGTTGTTAAATAATCAGGAGAAAAACTTTATGGCAGTTTAAAAAACAGTTTGAGAGTCTGATTTATTTTCATAGACACACAAATAGTACATGGTAATACAAATAGTACATGATAATACAAATAGTAGCATGTCATGAACTGAAAATTCCTTTCTTCTTTTCAAAGCTATCAAATTGCCTTTCTGTGTTGTTTGTATTGTTTCTATTAGAACTTTTATGAGAAACCAGCTTTTGATTACCCTATGAATCAAATGAGTGTGTGGTTGATGTTAGCTAATGAAGGAATGGTTAAAAATGAAACTTTCTGCTCTGCCACGCCATCAGCCATGGTGTTTGGAAAATCAGATGGGGATCGATTTGCAGTAACTCGAGATTTGATTCTGAAGCCTGGATATGTGCTGCAATTCAAGGTATTTATGCATAAACTTCTTGCAGATTAAGGAGCAACCATCTTCCAGATTTGTGAATGAAATTCACAAAGAATACAAAATGTTCGTATTTCTGTTAGTGGAGGGACTCATCTGAACAAACAGTTTCCAACAGTCTTGGAATGGCAAAGCATTTTAGCTCTATCCATAAGGAAAACAGCTTGTCAGTTTTTAATGAGCCCCAGAAGTGGCTGTGTCACTGTATTTCTTTAAGTGCTCGTGGAACTCTATCAGAATTAAAAAGAAAGATTACTTTGAGGATTTCAATCTGATTGTGACTTAATGAATCCCATCCCATGCTTTTGGATGGTAATGGATGTGTTCTCCTTTTCAGTTTACTAGTAGTTTTTAAACTTGCAAGTAATTTTATGTTTTTACTATGGGGTTTTCAAACAATTTCTTTTCCTTTGATTCAATAAATTTTTACTTTAATTATCATTGTTCTCTTAAAAGCTGCTTATTTTTCAGTGCTGTGATAACATGTCAACATGGATAGCAAGTATTTACTTTGACAAGCTCTTTTTTTCAAAATCCTAATCAAAATTTCATTGTGTTTATAATAAAATCCCATTGGTGAATTCTGGGGTCGAGAGTAATGCATTTTTAATGATCCAGCACAACTACATGGTCCTTACATAACGGCAGGATGCAGATGCTAAATAATTTACAAATGGAATTATTAAAGAGATCAGATGTTTATGGGAAGCTCTTCAAATATAATTTCCAGAGGTCTGTAAACAAGGCAGTGAGTCATAAATAAGATGATTAGTGAAATGTTATTCTTCTCTGTTTAGATTTTGATGCTAAATTGCCATGGAAAACCATTAATAATGGCGTACAACTATATTAGTTTGTTGGTACTGCCTATAATGGGAGCAGAATAACAGCAAAATACATTGTCAGAACAGTATGCTATTCCTCACCTGGCACTTTTTCTAATTAGTTAGCCACAAAATCATGATAGTGTAGGTGTTGAACTCTGCAAGATGGTATTCTAAAGTTTAAAAATCTAAATAGAGAAAATATTATTAAATGTTTCAAAGCATAATGCAAAATGCCTAAGGAAAGTCTCAATTCTCGAATCACACCAGCAGAAATTGTTGATTTGTAGCTATCAGTTGATAATAGGCAGGTAATATGAGTCATTTAGGAATTGTTAATATATATTTGGAATCTGTAATAAAAACTTGATGTTATTTGTCCAAAAAAGGTACAGTGCTGGTTAAGTTTTGATGACTGCCTGCCTTGTGTCAACACTAAGTGCTAGGAATACAGAGATGAGAAATGTAGCCAAGCCCTCGAGGAGTTCAGAAACTAGCAAGTGAGCCAGAAAAGTGAACAGTTGCAGTAGAGTCACTGTAGTGCTGTGGTAGAAAGAGGCTCTGATGCTGTGGGAATGCCAGGGAGTTCCTGGCATATGGCAGGTACTCCAAAATTATCTGTTAGTTAAATGGATAGATGGATGGATGAGTTGAAATAGGAAGTTTCTGGAAGTAGAGAGACAGCAGACTGCAAAATGGAGGGGATGGGAAATTTCAGTTAGAACAGAGTGTGCAACTATGTGAAAATATAGGAAAGTGCAAAAGAGAATGGAAATGTTGGAAATTTGAGTTTGGAGTACCTGCCACAGAGGTAAGATAAGGTTGATTCTAATGGGCTTTATATGATACACTAAGTCACTTAGATATTAATCCAAGAGCAATGAGTCATGGAAGATGTTTAACCCATTGAATGTGAGAATCAGATCTGTGTTTTAGAAGGATCATTCTATTGACTTAACAGGAGAAAAAACTATTTATAAAACCTCTACTATGTTCCAGGCTTCTTTTTAGGCTATGAAAATAACTAGGAATAGAGAGTTTGACAGAGAAAGAACAAAAGAGAACAGATGGAACAAAAAGGGCAGATGCCTTGAAGTAGGAGTGTGCTTGGAAAAGTTTAAGAAACCAGAAGGATGCCACTGTGACTAAAGCAAAGCGAGGAAGGGGAGACTGGTAGAAAAAAAAAAAGATCAGACTTTGACTTTTGCTCTAAATAAAACAGGCTTCCCTGGTGACTCGGATAATAAAGAATCTGCCTGCAATGCAGGAGTCTTGGGTTTCATCCCTGGTTCAGGAAGAGCCCCTGGAAAAGGGAATGGCTACCTGCTCCATATTCTTGCCTAGAGAATTCCATGGACAGAGGAGCCTAGTAGGCTACAGTCCATAGGGTCGGATATGACTGAGCAACTAACACTGTACCTACACTACATAAAATAGCTAGCAGAAGAGTGACGTACTCTGACTTAGACTTTTAAAAACTCACACAGGTAACTGAGTTGGGAGTACACTGGCAGAGTCAAAGGCAGAGATAAAAAGACTGCCAGGCAATTATTTCAGTGATCCAAGTAATAGATAATGGGAACTTGGACCTGTGAGATAGTGGAGGAGGTAGAGATATGTGCTCAGATTGCTGAGTGTATTTTGAGTAAAGTGACAATGCTGGAGAAGTAAGAAATGAAGAGGCCAGACTAAGGCATAGCCTGGGACTATAAGTAGATGGTTCTGAAAGATGTTAAAGGTGCACAGTCAACGGGTTTGGGTAACCTATTGGGTGATAGAATGGATTCTAGAATGACTCCTACATTTCTGGCTCAAGTCACTGGAATCAGAAATTCAGGAATAGGAGGGTTTGTTTTAGGGTGCTGGATGATGAGAAGACCTGGACCTGTGGATTTAGGGATGCCTGTGGATTGCTAAGGGTTTCCCAGTTGGTTCAGTGGTAAAAGAATCCACCTGCCGAGACAGGAGATGCAGATTAGATCCCTGGGTCGGAAGGTCCCGCGGAGGAGGAAATGGCAACCCGTTCCAGCGTTCTTGCCTGGGAAATCCCATGGACAGTGGAGCGTGGCAAGCTACAGTCCATGGGGTTGCAAAGAGTCAGACATGACTGAGCACACATGCTCATGGATTGCTGAAGGACAAGCACACAAGAAGCAGTTATGGACATTGTTCAGAGAGCCTGGGAGTATCTGGGAGTCATAGGGATTTAGAAGGCATCTGAAATTATGATTGTGAATGAGATTAGGGAGCTTGTATGGAGTAAAAAGGTAAGAAAGCCAAGAATTGAATTCTAGAAAAATCAGCAGTTAAGAAGCAGGCTAAATGGTCCGTAAAGAATAAAATCACAAACTTGTCACAGAACTGAAAGCTCCATTGACTTACCTACTTTAGCCATAAATCTAAGACAGAAAGCTAACTATGTGTGCCCAGTGTGACTCCTCTCACCACAGGCCAGCCAAAGGCTATGCTAACTAACAAGTAATGTAATAAAAGGGTTTATGTTACAAGAGGTGATCTTGCATCCTAGAGGGTCAAGTCTTTATTTTCCTGACATTTAACTATGTAAACTTGGATAAATGAATCACAATAAAATTGCCACTAGCCATATTATAAATCCTTCTGAGAGATGCTTTCTAGCTCTGAGCATGGAATTAAGGAAAATATGTGTTCTTCCCATTTTTGACAGACTGACTCAAGCTACTTCACAGTCACAAGGATAAGCTGGTTGACCTATTGAGCTCTGACCTAATTTTATTTGCCTCGGGGCCTATCTTTCCTTCATCCTTTATTTTTTGGTCATGATTATGCTCTCTTGAGTTCTTCAATTTTTTCTATAAAATTTGACTATTCTTAGTTATAAAGCCTTATACAATCCTATGATGGCTCCAACCAACAAATGAAATAACATGAATGGATCGTGTGCTCTAAGACAGCATGTGATTAAATTTCAGGAAGAGTTTGACATTTACAACTTTTAAAAAATATAAACTAAAACAGTAATACAATCATATTAATTTAGAAAGAAACTATCTAAAGCTTTAGTAACATTCAGTGCTGTGTAAAACTGATTCATTTGAATCTAAGTGATTAAAAATGAACACATATAAATAGGAAATTCACAGTTTCTACATTTTGATTCAGTAATACTACTCTTAGATATTGGTATGCTTCCTTATAAAGATTAGAAGAGAAAACAGAAAAAAATGATTGTGCTCGGGGCTTCCCTGGTGGCTCAGTGGTAAAGAATCTGCCTGCCAATCCTGGAGAAGGAAGTGGCAACTCACTCCAGTATTCTTGCCTGGAGAATTCCATGGACAGAGAAGCCTGGGGAGCTATAGTCCATGGAGTCGCAAAAAATTGGATACAACTGAGTGACTAACATACATACACGCCGATGCAGGAGATGCTGGTTCAATCCCTGATCCAGGAAGATCCACATGCCTCGGAGCAATTAATCCTGTGCACCAAAACTATTTAGCCTGTGCTCTAGAGCCCAGAAGCCACAACTACTGAGCCTACATGTTACAACTACTGAAGCCTCCCACCAGCCCATAGTCTGTGCTCCACGATAAGAGAAGCCACTTCAGTGAGAAACCTGGGCACCACAACTAGAGAGAAACCCCTGCTCGCCACAACTAGAGAAAAGCCCATGCAGCAACGAAGACCCTGCATAACCAAAAATAAATAAATTTATTTTTTTTAATGGCTGTGCTATAGCATTGTGATATAGGTTGCATTTTTTACAATTTTTGAATATTTTTAATCCTGTGATGACAATCATCTCTACAAGTGCATAGAAGAATAATGGTTTATTTCTAGATTATGTTGTTTATTCGATGATGTGACAGAAACTTAATTCTTTCATATAAGTTGACAGTGATGTCTTACTGAGCTTTTGTAAGAAAACAGAATAAAGATGCCTGTCCCCCTAAAGCAGAGGACAGCTTCAGTGACCTTCATGTTCTAAAGAGGACAGCTCTCTATCATCTGCTTCCCTCTGTTTGTATCCTCAGTCTGGGAAAGGAAAAGAAAACAGTTTCTTGGCTTCTCATCTTTTGTCCAAGAGTCTGATCACATCTATGCTCTCTCTTCTCTCCTGTAATCTCAAGAAGTCCACAAAATGGGAAGCTGGTCCTGCTTTCTATTGAAAAGCCCCTATTGCTTTTACAAAGATTTCCAGACCCTATGAAAGGGTCTTGGTTGGAACTGAGGTGCACGTAATATCATTGTAAATTTTTGCAAACTCAGTAGAAAGAACCCTGACTGCTCTCGCACCTAATTTGTTAAATGATGTCTTGAAACCAAAACCTGTGTAATTCTGTATTTCTTTTTAACAGCTTAACATTGGGTGTGCCAATCAATTCAGCAGTGCCGCCCCAGTTCTTCTTCAGTACTCTCATGACGCTGGAATGTCCTGGTTTCTGGTGAAAGAAGGCTGTTACCCAGCTTCTGCAGGCAAGGGATGTGAAGGAAACTCCAGAGAACTGAGTGAACCCACCATGTATCACACGGGGGACTTTGAAGAATGGACAAGAATCACCATTGTTATTCCAAGGTCTCTTGCATCCAGGTAAAGTGCCCATTCTTACCATGTGCCATAGTTGCCATTTCTAAGGAACATATATTTATCTCAATATCTTCATTTCATATATCTCAATAACCTAAGAGGATTCATAACCTCTAGCAGTATCTATCCAAGTAATGACTTGAGAAAATGACACACACATTTGTGAAAAAGTTTATTCACTTACTCATCCATTCATTCATTCAACAAATACTTATTGAGCCACCTACCTGTGCCAAGTTCTGTCCTGGGCATTGGGATTACAGCACTAACCAGAAGATGTTTAAAAGCTAAGTGAGTTATAAAGCATTATTGTAACAGACTTTCACTATGTGGTGATTTTTTTTCTAATTTAATGCCTCCTTGAATAGACAATTTGAGATATCTCATCATTAAGATAAATATTAATACAATAGAGAAAAAGATTTTAAATAATTGACAGAAGCATGAGCTAAATGGATTAAGAACTTGAAGCAAATTAGTTTTTGTAATACATCAACAAGTTTAACTCTTAGCTTCCTGGCAGCTAGGACAAAGTGTGAGAGGTCAGGAGATAGGGTCATTTGGTTCTCACTGTTGAATAAGAAGAAAGAAAATATAAACATTCTGATAAAAAAAAATTAAGTGTGCTTTTTTCTAAAATACGTTTGTAGTGTGTATATATATCTTTGTGTTGGGTGGAGTAGGTAACATCAAGATCAGTATTTTAACTATAATTTTTCAGAAGATAAAGAAGCATTCTTCAAGTGGACACTTTTTAATTGAATCCTAGAACATAATATTCAATTGTGACTCAGTCAAAGCATTTCTGTGCAGAACTGAGATGATGTAATAGGTCTATTTGTACTGCTGGTGATGTAACTTAATATAGAGGTTGCTGCTGCTGCTGCTAAGTCACTTCAGTTGTGTCCGACTCTGTGCGACCCCATAGACGGCAGCCCACCAGGCTCCCCCATCCCTGGGATTCTCCTAGGCAAGAATACTGGAGTGGGTTGCCATTTCCTTCTCCAATGCATGAAAGAGAAAAGCGAAAGTGAAGTCGCTCAGTCGTGTCCGACTCTTAGCGAGCTTCTCATTAATGCCATTCAGCGTTATTTCCAGCCTTAGTTTCTTCCTAGAATATGGTTGGACTATACTTTCTCCACACTCTTTAAAGTTAGGCATTGCTTAATGAAATGTGAGTGGAAATGAAACATATGACTTTGAGTCCATATGCGTTTTGCCATCTTATCTGTTTCATGAAAGCACCTTTTGTGATGAAGCTTACATCAGTCTGGGTCCTTGAATTTCTGTAATCAGCAGACTTTCTTACAACCTATACTGGACATATAGTATAAGCTAGAAATAAACTTTTGTTGGGTTAGCCCACTGAGACTGGGGGCTGCATGTTACATCAGCATAACCTATCTCATCCTGACTGACAGAATGATAAAAGCTAAGAATCTATGGGAGTGGTTTATGTATAGTGTTTGTAGAGACCATTCTGTCTATAATCTTTCACCTAATTGATCACCAGATTTATATCTAGCTGGATATCCTGGTTGTGTTCTCTTCCTCCCTTGTTAATTAGTTGTGCATACCTTCAGAAACTGCACCATAGATTTTGGTGTACAGACTTCTCAGATAGGTAAGAAACTTGTATGGTCAGGATATATAAGTTTCTGTAGTAATCTACTAAACTTTGGAGCATAATCTTTAAATGCCAACTATTCCAAGAAAGAATTCATCAGTCATTGGATCTAAGATCAACTTATAAGTAATTTTTTTTGTCTTTACATGCCAGTGTACTTTGTTGTGTATCAGAGAGACTCAAATGACTTGGTTTGTGCCAGAGTTGATGAGTTGACCTTCTTTAGTGAAATTTAATAATTTGACTTGCATTCTGCTTTAGTTAGGATACAGGTCTAGCTACTATAAAAGCAAAATAAATTCAAATGCTTAACAAGGTTTAAACAAGATAGAAATCCATTGTCTACTGCATAGTAGTCCAAAGATGAGCAGTTCAGAACTGACAGGATATCTCTGCCATTCTGAACACACAACTTCTATCTCTGGATCCAAGGCAGCTATTCCAGACCTTGTTACCTCTCAACCAGTGGAAGGAAAATGATCAGGAATGCATAAATGCATTACTTTTTAAAAACTATCATTAGTCCTTTTTCATATCCCACAGTAGAGCCTAGGATAATATTTGTACAGTTGCCTATTGCTGTGCAACATTTCTCTCCAAAACATAGTGGCTTAAGACAGCAGTGGCTTATTATTTCTCATGGTTTTATGGAATTGATTGGGTAGTTCTGCTCGTCTCACCAAGCTTTATAATGTATCTTTTTTCAATTGGTAGGTTGACTAGTGTCTGGGATTAGTAGGACCTTTCTTTCTATGTGGTTTTCATCCCAGTATCCACCCCAGTATTCATAACAATATCCACAGTTGGGTGGTTCCAGTGTTAGAAAAAAACAAAAGTAGAAGCTGCCTGACCCTATCTTACTGGCACATCAGGGGTCAAAGCAAGTCACAAGGCAAGTCTAGATAGAGAGAGTGAGAAAACAAACTCCTCTTTTTGATAGAAAGCGCAGAAAAATCTTATAGACGATATACCTAAGGAGGTGTGATCCATGTGAAAGTGAAAGTTACTCAGTTGTGTCCAACTCTTTGTGACCCCATGGACTATACAGCCCATGGAATTCTCTAGGCCAGAATACTGGAGTGGGTAGCCTATCTGTTCTCCAGAAGATCTTCCCAACCCAGGATTCAAACCGGGACCTCGTGCAATGCAGGCAGATTCTTTACCAACTGAGCTACCAGGCATTGTTATAACAACCTAACATAGTTTGTCCTAGCCCTATGGCTCACATCTGTTCCCCATGAAAACACACTCACTTTCCTCCCAAGACCCTCAAAGGCTTGTCCCATCATAACATCAGACTCTAAGCCACTTATATCATGTCAAGGTTCCCTGGATATGACTCACAGATCTAGGAACTGAAAAAAAAAAAAAAAAGAGTTATCTACCCCAGCCCTGGTGGCTCAGACAATAAAGTGTCTGTCTGCAACGCAGGAGACCCGGGTTCAGTCCCTGGGTTGGGAAGATCCCCTGGAGAAGGAAATGGCAGCCCACTCCAGTATTCTTGCCTGGAAAATCCCATTGATGGCAGAGCCTGGTAGGCTCCTGTCCATCGGGTTGCAAAGAGTTGGACACGACTGAGCAACTTCACTTCACTTCACTTCACCCCACCCCCTACCCAACATACAGCAATGAGATAGATAAACATAATAATAATATATATAACATAATAAACACTGCCCACTCAGGAAAATGAAAAGAATGGGAAGCACATAGCAACCACTGGTTCACCAGAATTCTGAAAGCCAACAAGATAGCTGTTACTAGGGTTCCCTTCTCTACGAGCAATGTCCAGGATAAGAAAGTTTGACAGTTCTCCTCCTGGTGAGTAGTTCCCTAATCTTTTATTCTTCTCAGCTGTTTGTTCTACTCTATAGGTTTCATCCTCTGAGACATCTTTCCTTTTCCATAAGGACATATCTGCCTTTGGAGCTAAATAGCCCTTTCATCCTGCTTATTGCCCATCTCAAACTGGGCATTGTGACAGTGTAGCCCTTGTAATCCTCATCTCCACCACTGCCCTTCTCTCCCCATGTTTTTCTGAAACTGTTCAGTTGCTCAGTCATGTCCGACTCTTTGCAACACCATGGACTGCAGCACACCAGGCCTCCCTGTCTGTCACCAACTCCTGGAGTTTACTCAAACTCATGTCCATTGAGTCAGTGATGCCATCTAACCATCTCATCCTCTGTCATCTCCTTCTCCTCCAGCCTTCAGTCTTTCCCAGCATGAGGGTCTTTTCAAATGAGTCAGTTCTTTGCATCAGGTGGCCAAAGTATTGGAGCGCTTCAACATCAGTCTTTCCAATGAACACTCAGGACTGATTTCCTTTAGAATGTACTGGTTGGATCTCCTTACAGTCCAAGGGACTATCAAGAGTCTTCTCCAACACCACAGTTCAAAAGCATCAATTTTTTGGTGTTCAACTTTCTTTATAGTCCAACTCTCATATCCATACATGACTACTAGAAAAACCATAGCCTTGACTAGACAGACCTTTGTTGGCAAGGTAATGTCTCTGCTTCTTAATATTCTGTCCAGGTTGGTCATAACTTTTCTTCAAGGAGCAAGTGTCTTTTAATTTCATGGCTACAGTCAACATCTGCAGTGATTTAGAGCCCCCCAAAATAAAGTCTGTCACTGTTTCCACTGCTTCCCCATATATTTGCCATGATCTTAGTTTTCTGAATGTTGAGCTTGAAGCCAACTTTTTCACTCTCCTCTTTCACCTTCATCAAGAGACTCTTTAGTTCTTCTTCACTTTCTGCCATAAGGGTGGTCTCATCTGCGTATCTGAGGTTATTGACATTTTTCCCAGCAATCTTGATTCCAGCTTGTGCTTCATCCAGCCTGGCCTTTCATGTGATGTACTCTGCATATAACTTAAATAAGCAGGGTGACAATATACAGCCTTGACATACTCCCTTCCCAATTTGGAACCAGTCTGTTGTTCCATGTCCAGTTCTAACTGTTACTTCCTGACGTGCATACAGGTTTCTCAAGAGGCAGGTCAGGTGGTCTTGTATTCCCATTTCTTTAAGAATTTTCTATAGTTTGTCATGATCCGCACAGTCAAGGCTTTGGCATAGTCAATAAAGCAGAAATAGATGTTTTTCTGGAACTCTCTTGCTTTTTCCATGATCCAGCGGATGTTGGTAATTTGATCTCTGGTTCCTCTGCCTTTTGTAAATCCAGTTTGAATATCTGGAAGTTCATGGTTCATGTATTGCTGAAGCCTGGCTTGGAGAATTTTGAGCGTTACTTTACTAGTGTGTGAGATGAGTGCAGTTGTGTGGTAGTTTGAGCATTCTTTGGCATTGCCTTTCTTTGGGATTGGAATGAAAACTGACCTTTTCTGGTTTTCTGAAACTGTGGCCCAACCTTATCTCTTCTAAATAGACAAGTGCAACATGTCATGAAGCTGAGGAGCATAAGGGGGTAAATATTTGCTGCAGTGACTAGAATACCAGGATATTGGAAGACATCACTTTAAAAGTAGTCCATAGAATCAGGAGCCAAAAAACATAATACTGGTGTGATACCCTAAAGCCAGATAATATAGAGTTGAATCTGAAACTGCAGTTTGTTTGATGCTGAGTAGAATCACCTAGTTGGTAAAGCCACATCTGAGAAATAAGAAAAGACTGCCCTTATTATCACAAACTGAGCCAATATTTTGAGGCTTCCAATTTATCAATATTTTCTTAGACTTCAGCTTTTGGAAGACAAAATCTTGTTCATTAGGATCTGGCTTTCTGGTCTGTTTGAATACTATCCAACTTGCTTGGGATGGCATTTGTGATGGAGAGCTCTCTACTACAGAATAGTAAATATGTTACTGCTTCAACCCAAGCAAATGAGCTATTGTTTCTTCTGCAGTATGTTAAACTCAGATATCTCCAAATGCAGTGTTGGAAAGCTGAGAATTGTAAGTGAAAATTGTTAAAATTTGGAACTATTTTTGCCACAAAGCAATATGCTTATAATAGTTACTAGAACATTGTTCTTTTACAAATAATTGGAAGCTGATTTTCTCAAAGGAACAGTTTGTGCTCATGTTAATTCTCTTGGTTCTTGCCTACAGAGGAGGGACATTGGTGGTGGTAAATATGTGCTGGTACCTCCCTGCTGACTCTCATCCCCAACCATACAGCCACTCAGCCTGCTCTTGGCTCTCTATGCTGAATGCAGAAAAGTCAGCATCTCTGGGAAGGGCTAGAAACTCAGCTGCTTAATATTCTGCCCAATGTCTCCTCTACCACCACACATCCCAAGACAAGCCGATGCACAGGTGCTTACCTTCCTGGTTTAAGTGGCAGACGCAACAACCCTCTGAAGTGTGGAGGGCTGAAGGACAGGGGTAGAAACTGGTTCTCCAGGTTGCTCAGGCATCCTCTGAACAAAGATGACAATTAGAGTAAAGAGAGAGTGTGTTACCTTCTACTACCTTATCTGGAACATGCAGGATATAGGGGAATTTTGCTTTCTGAGGGGCAGAAATTATAGATCCATGTTTCTCTGGGTTCTATTATAGAAACTTAAAAAGAAAAGGCAAGTGTGACTTTAATTTAAAAAGACTTCTACCAGGGAATCGAAGTATTTCTTTTTTATTATAGATGTACAGCCTATCTTTTGGAAGGGGTACAGAGGCCTTACCATTTTATTACAAACAATTGGCAAAAGATGCTTTTCACCAATTCCATTTATTTCCTTTGAAAGGAAAAATATCTTCACAGGCTAAATAATATTATAACTCCATTGGGAAGAATTTTCCTAACGCTTTACAACTGTACTTTCTTTTTTCTTTTCATTTTTTGGTTTTCCTTTGTTTTGCTAATCTTCAATTCTGTTCTCTTTTGCCTTAAAAAATAAGACCAATACATTTTGAATTAACTTCAAAGGAAATAAAAGATACGTTCACCTTCCTTTTGACACATTGAAAAATGTGTTAAGACTTGAATTAACAGAAATTAATCACTGAAAAACTTTTTAAACCTAGTAAACAACATTGCTGGCTACATTTGTAAATTTGCCAAATGTAGATAATTTAAAGTAATGAAGAAAAAAGCCAGAGTTATGATTCAGTGTTGCCAAATTACCATAGTTATTTGAAGAGCCAGAAAGAAATGTGCTCTGATACTGCTATATTATTTTCATAATAATAGAGGAGAAAAGGAACCATCTTTATCTACAATTATCTTTGATAATCTTCATTAATCTTTAAGATTCTTTACTTTTCTTTATTTAGAGACTGAATTCACTCAAGTCTATAAATAATGGCAGCATAATTAATTGGTATTTAGTCTAGTCTATCGTCCCTCTTTAATGTTAGTAGAACTGAGAAGGAAGAGATGTTTTCTTATTATGAAGTTATAGATGTAGGTGGGTTTCCATGTATTTGAAAGGAAACGAGATATGTTGAAAGGATTGGAAATATTAGAAAGCAAGTGGGACAAGTTTTAGTTTGGCAGCCTCAAAACTTATGGGGGAAATAGGACTGGGCAGTAGCCCAGCCACTGGTGTTCCAGGGTTTTGAAGCAGTGGGACCAGGTCCCTCTTTTGTTTGTTGGCAGTTACCAGTGTTCGTTAGCAGCCCAGCTGGTTGCTAAGTGTGTAGAATAAGCATCTTGGAGACTTCAAGATGAGAAGTGAAGAAGGCAATGAAGGCAACAGGTGAGAATACAGCAGGCAGTACAAACTTGATTCTTTCCTACCAGAATCATACAAATGGCAGAGCCATAGTCCCCTTATTTGTCCTAACAAAGTACATTCTATTTGATGGTTTCAAAGATTCCCAAATATCCTCTTAAAATATGCAAGAAAAAAAAAAAGCTATGTTTCTGGCCATCAGAATCTTATCTGAAACCCTCCTGATATTTAAACATTTATGATGAAGAAAATATCAAGAAGTTTTGAGAAAGGTTTGAGAGAGACATTTTCGAAGGTTAAGTGTCCAATCAAGTGAACATGACTTCCAAATAAATATATATCTCTTGAGTTTTTCTGAACTGTTCTGTATTTCAGTGCTTTGGTATGAGATATTGGTACAAGAAACACATGTGCTGTTTTTCCCAACAGTAAGACCAGATTCCGATGGATCCAGGAGAGCAGCTCCCAGAAGAATGTGCCTCCTTTTGGTTTGGATGGCGTATACATATCAGAGCCTTGTCCCAGTTACTGCAGTGGCCATGGGGACTGCGTTTCAGGGGTGTGTTTCTGTGACCTGGGGTACACTGGTAAGGCTGCAGACAAGTCTGATGATTTGTTTATAAAATATTCATCTCTGAGTACTATATTTCATGATACTTCTTCCAAGGAAATGTATTCTTAAGTATTTATTCTTAAGTCCCCAAATTATAGAAATTTGTAACCTAGGCAAATGAAGCGCTGAAATATGTTGTAGTTTTGAGCTGCCTAAGAAGGAAAAGCATGATAACACATATTTCATCCCTTAAGTATATTCATTTCCTAATAATAGTGATAATAATTAACATTACTTGAGTCCCTACTTCATGCCAAGCGCTACAGTAGGTGTTTTTTATTTTACCTCATTTAATTCATGCAACAAATAACCCTGTAACAGTACTGTCGTTGTCCCTGTTTACACTTGAGGAAACAGACACAAAGACACACAGTAACTGTCCCAAGGTCACACAGCTAAGAGTTGCTAGAGCTCAGCTTTAATCCCTGGCAGCCAAGCTCTTAAGCATTAGGCTTCCTGTGCTCTTTACACTGCTTTTATACAAAGTGTAATTTTATACATTTAAAGTAAAAGTCAACTTATGAAATGATAAATGCAAGACTGCCAAACAAAAACTTAACAAGAGAAGTATTTTTTGACCACAATCACCCTTAGATGTTGCTACAAGCAAAAGTAAAAAGGAAGCTGAGATTAAAGAGTAAAATGGGAGAAAATATTATAAGCTTCGTAATCTTTTTATAGAATTTCTCCTGGAATTAACTTCAAAGGATCCTTCCCAGCCTTTCAGTGTGCTGCTCTTCATCTGGCACGTGACCAAAGACAAACATATGTTGTTACAGGCCTTCTGTAGAGAGTGCTGTCACTCGTAATTTCAGGGTGATAAACTCCCCATACTGATCCTCTAATACAAGGACAACAAATGAGCAAATTTTGTTTGTGGACAAAATCTTATATCTCAGTTTACACAAACCCTCTGGTTAACAAAAATCATGAGACTGTGTGGTTCCTTCTGTGTTTGTGTTTAAACATTTAAAATAATAGAAGCAGAATACTGTTTTGATGATAGTAGTGATGACTGTGTTTCAGGCAGATGCTTGAGGTTTGAATTTTGATGTGATTGCTTTCCCCTAACACCTATGGCAATGTCTCCTTTGCCCACACACTAATGTACCTGCTAATGTTTCATGATTTTAACAAAATCTGTCTCCTCTGTATTTCTTTTCTCGGAAGCTGCACAAGGAACCTGTGTGTCTATTGTCCCTAATCACAGTGAGATGTTTGATAGATTTGAGGGGAAGCTCAGCCCGCTGTGGTACAAGATAACCGGAGGCCAGGTTGGAACCGGCTGTGGAACACTTAATGATGGCAAGTCTCTCTACTTCAGTGGCCCTGGAAAAAGGGAAGCGAGGACTGTCCCTCTGGACACCAGGAATATCAGGTAAGTAGTTAACTGGTCGCTTCTCCATGAACATAATATTTACCTTGCTGTATGATCTAACCTACAACACTGTTCTGTTCAGAGTTCACATAGTAATGTTTCTCTACATAGATTCCGATATATAAAAATGAAGCATAACTTTATAATAAAATAGATTCTGTAAAACTTATACTCTTAATTTGTTAATCAGCATGCAGTCATCACCAAGGCCTGTATGTCTAATATATGTCAGCTTGGTTTTCTAAAGTTCTCTGTTATTATGAAGATTATTTGATATTAATTTTAATATATGCCAGGAGAAACATAATTTTTTGCAACTTTGAATTCTGTGTCCAAAAATGTGGTGCCCCATTTATCTAAGTTTATTTGTATTCACTTACTGAAAACTATTCCAGAAATTTAAAATACCTACACTGACACCTACTGGTACAATAAATAAGTGCTTAGTTTTAAGGGCAAATGAAATAGTAGCACACCTAAAATGTAACTGTGCTTCTTTAGTTTTACAGTTGGAAGAAAGGAAGCTAAAGAAATGTTTGAAGCTTCTAGAGCTTCTTCTCACTAAAATCTGGACTCTGTGTCATGTGTTTTCTACCTTCAGTCTCTTTCCCCTTCCTTCTGCGTCCTTCCCACAGAGCTAACCCTATCATGTAGGTTGGTTTATAGAGACTAAGGCATAGATTACATCACACTAATTGAGAGACAGTTGTGAAAAATTAAACCATCTGAGTTTAAATCCATAGTAGAAGTAATTGTCTGGCCCTAAATAAATATAACATTCAGGTTTTTAATGTTAGATGTTTTCCTCCTGAGTTTCCAAGGATAGTATCATCTCAATTTAAAGGAATTCCATTTCAGTGATTTCATTACATTGCATCAGACTGTCACAGGAAAATGAAGTTAAATTGTTTCCTTTTGTTTAAATCATTATTCCAAAATAAAATTAATGGTCATATCAATTAACTTTTCTGAATGGTCATAGAATTAGCCTAATATATAAGCTATGTAGTTTCTGCTTGTCATATGCCCTTTGGGTTTAAAAATAGTACCTAAGAATTACAGGAGTTTTACTTTTTACTGTGTCAAAATACAGAAGGCTAGATGTCTTCTGAACTCATGTTTTTAAGTAAACTGAGGTGTTTTGGGTTTTTTCCCACAGACTCGTTCAGTTTTATATACAAATTGGAAGCAAAACTTCAGGGATTACCTGCATCAAACCAAGAGCTAGAAATGAAGGTAAGATGCTATATTTCCATAAAAACTATAG
Organism: Oryx dammah; assembly: GCF_014754425.2. NCBI lineage: Eukaryota > Metazoa > Chordata > Mammalia > Artiodactyla > Bovidae > Oryx > Oryx dammah. The sequence goes on along the minus strand of NW_024070202.1, from coordinate 45,225,976 downwards.
TTGCTCCTAGCAGAGTAGTTCTTTCTCCTCCCAAAGTTTGGCTGAAATTTTGTAAACTGATTTGTTGTTCAATTCCTCAGTCATGTCCAATTCTTCACGACCCCATGGACTGAAGCACACCAGGCTTCCCTGTCCTTCATCATCTCTGAGAGCTTGCTCAAACTCATGTCCATTGAGTCGGTGATGCCATCCAGCCATCTCATCCTCTGTCATCCCCTTTTCCTCCTGCCTTCAATCTTCCCCAGCATCAAGGTCTTTCCTAGTGAGTCAGCTCTTTGCATCAGGTGACCAAATATTAGAGCTTCAGCTTCAGCATCAGTCCTTCCAGTGAATATTCAGGGTTGATTTCCTTTCGGATTGACTGGTTGGATCTCCTTGCTGTTCAAGGGACTCTTGAGAGTCTTCTCCAGCACCACAGTTCAAAAGTATCAATTCTTCTGCGCTCAACCTTCTTATTGGTCCAACTCTCACATCCATACATGACTACTGGAAGAACCATAACTTTGATTAGATGGACCTTTGTCAGCAAATTAATGTGTCTGCTTTTTAATATTCTGTCTAGGTTTGTCATAGCTTTTCTTCCAAGGAGCAAGCATTTTTTCATTTCATGGCTGCAGTCACCATCTGCAGGGATTTTGGAGCACAAGAAAATAGTCTGTCACTATTTCCATTGTTTCCCCATCCATTTGCCATGAAATGATGGGACCAGATGTCATGATCTTTGTTTTCTGAATGTTGAGTTTTAAGCCAACTTTTTCGCTCTCATCTTTCACCTTCATCAAGAGGTTCTTTAGTTCTTCTTTGCTTTCTGCCATAAAGGGTGGTGTCATCTGATATCTGAGGTTATTGACATTTCTCCCAGCAATCTTGATTCCAGCTTATGCTTCATCCAGCCTAGCATTTCACATGATATACTCTGCATATAAGTTAAATAAGCAGGGTAACAATATACACTCTTGACGTATTCCTTTCCCAATTTGGAACCAGTCTATTGTTCTATGTCTGATTCTAACTGTTGCTTGTTGACCTACATACAGGTTTCTCAAGAGGCAGCTAACATGGTCTGGTATTCCCATTGCTTGAAGAATTTTCCGCATTTTGTTGTCACATAGTCAAAGGCAGTCAATGAAGCAGAAGTAGATATTTTTCTGGAATTCTCTTGCTTTTTCGATGATCCAACAGATGCTGGCAATTTGATCTCTGGTTCCTCTGCCTTTTCTAAATCCAGTTTGAATATCTGGAAGTTCTCAGTTCACATACTACTGTTGAACCCTAGCTTGGAGAATTTTGAGCACTACTTTACTAGCATGTGAAATGAGTACAATTGTGGGGTAGTTTGAACATTCTTTGTAAATAGATACACTACCCTAAATCATTCCTTCTCCTCTCCATCACTAAACGGGTAACTGCAGAGAGCCTTGGTCTCTAAGTTTCCTCATCCAGATCCTTAAGCCTAGAAACATTTGTTTTAGGGAAACCTGTTCCTTTACAGGAGTTCCCAGGTGGCACTAATGGTAAAGAACCCACCTGCCAATGCAGGAGACATAAGAGGTTTTGGTTCGACCCCTGGGTCAGGAAGATCCCCTGGAGGAGGCATGGCAACCCATTCTGGTATTCTTGACTGGAGAATCCCATGAACAGAGGATCCTGGCGGGGTACAGTCTGTAGGCTCATAAAGAATCAGACATGACTAAAGCTACATAGCACACACACACATTCCTTTATAACTTTACACAAGGAGAAAACAAAACTGCAGAGACTTTTACATTCAGCACCGTAGGGGACTAGGAATTTTCTTTGCATAGGGTATTACTGATTGCAGATCATACACTGCTTCCTGCCCATAAACAAATCCTTTGGTAGAAGGAGCTGCTACTGCTGCTAAGTCGCTTCAGTCGTGTCCAACTCTGTGTGACCCCATAGATGGAAGCCCACCAGGCTCCCCCATCCCTGGGATTCTCCAGGCAAGAACACTGGAGTGGGTTGCCATTTTCTTCTCCAATGCATGAAAGTGAAAAGTGAAAGTGAAGTCGCTCAGTCGTGTCCGATTCTTCGCAACCCCATGGACTGCAGCCTACCAGGCTCCTCCATCCATGGGATTTTCCAGGCAAGAGTACTGGAGTGGGGTGCCATTGCCTTCTCTGGGTTGAAGGAGCAGTTGTTGGTAATAATAAATATTAATTTTTACTGAGCAGTTATATATGCAAGGCACTGTTCCAGGTGTTCTATCTGTTAATGCACTTAATCCTCATCATACCCCTTTGCCATAGGAACTATAATTTATCCTGTTTTACAGATGTAGATGTTGGGGCACAGGGAGGACAAATAACTTGCTCAAGATCACGCTGTCAGTAAGTGGACAAGCAGAGATTCAGACCACTAGAGCCTATTCTTCTCTCCTTCCCCAGATCCCTATTCTCTCAGACATCCACACCATCTTTTGCCTCCATGATTCAGTGCTGAAAGAAATGCAAAACACTTCAAGTATACATAGTTGGCCTTCAGTTGCTATACAGATATAATAGGATTCCTTGAGGGACCCTACCTGTGAGTTGGTTCCTGGCACAAAATCCATAAGCTTCTCAGATGGCTCCTCCTCCAAACTTTGATCTCATGAAAAGCATGTGAAGAATTTTGCAGCTTTCAAGTTTGTTATTGTCTCAGGCATGACTATCTAAAACATATTGGCTTAAACACTACAGTACTTGTTAGTCAGTAGAGCTACTGATAGCTCTGTTCATTAGTTCTAAATGTCCTTGGCCTTATCATCAGTAACTGAAAGTTTCCTTGACTTTTCTAAGTATCTCAGTACAGTCTAGTAATTATCCAGATCATCTATTCATTGAGTCAGCAGTCTAGAAACATAGACTATTTTGTATTTCCTGGTCTCTTTGACAAGTGTTTATTAAGAATCTGCTCTAAGCTAGGCACTGTTCTAGGTTTCATGGATACAGTGTCACCAAAAGACAGATGCATCAGTCTTGATGAGTTAGGTTATGCTACAGTGACAGACCACTCTCAGTCTCTGTGGGTTAAAACATAAGATTTGTCCTCTGTGCTGCATTTTCCTCATGGGTCATCTGAGGTTCTCATTCAGCACTCAGGATAATGAAGCAGCTGCTGGGTAGCTTCTGGGTGTTGCCAGCCATGTGGCGGAAGGAAAGAGCACATATGGTAAAGGGGACAAGAAATGCAAACTGCCATGTAGCAGGATGCAAAGAACCAGTGTGGCAGTAATGAGCACAGCAGACAAAAGCGATACCATTGAGAGAACTTTTATATTGTAGTAAGAGGAGTCAGAACATCAAGAATAAAAGAAATGAGCAGGATGTTAGATTGATGGGCTAGATGGAAATAAATAAGCTGATGAGATGGAAGGTAAACTTATGCTGAGAAAGATGCTGATTTCAACAGAGTGATCTGGGAGTGGACTTACTGACAAAGTGACATTTAAAATGTAATCTAAAGGGGAAAGTGTTAGTTGCTCAGTTGTGTCCGACTCTTTGCAACCCCATGGACTGTAGTCCGCCAGGCTCCTCTTTCCATGGGATTTCCCAGGCCAGAATACTGGAGTGGGTAGTCATTCTCTTCTTTAAGGGTCCTTCCTGACCTGAGGATCAAACCTGGGTCTCCTCCATTGCAGGCAGATTCTTTACTATCTGAGATACCAGGAAAAGGCTTCCCCGGTAGCTCAGCAGTAAAGAATCTGCCAGCAATGCAGGAGACGCAGGAGACTGGTTCCATACCTGGGTTGGGAAGATCCCCTGGAGGAGCAAATGGCAACCCCCTCAGTATTCTTGTCTGGGAAATCCCATGGACAGAGGAACCTGGTGGGCTGCAGTCCAGTTCAGTTCCTATGACGGGCTGCAGTCCATAGGATCGCAAATAGTCAGACACAACTGAGCACACACACTAATGGTAAAAAGAAGCCAGAACAGAAAGAGCTTAAGGCAAGTTTTCCAGTCAGAAGAAACAGCAAAGGCCATGAGGTGGAAAAGAGTTGTGGTGTTGGAGGAACAAAAAGAAGGCCAGATGGCCTGGGGCTCGTTAAGGTTTAGGAGTGCTGGGGAGAAGGAGGAGAGGGACAGAGCCAGGTCACTCAGAGCCTTGCTAGCCATGGAACAGAGGTGGGATTGGAATCCACTGTATTGGAAACAATTGAATACTTTTAGGTCAGGCAGTGACATAACCTGATTTAAATTTTTATAGAATCACCCTACAGAAACAATATGTAGTTCAAAACAAGAGTATCTCTAGAGCACATTCTCCACCCACATGGAAGCAGGAACTTTGAGAGATGCAAAGGTAGACGGAGTTCTGTCCCAGGATCTTGCTTACTGACTGGAGAGGTGGAGAACCTGAATGTTGTCTTTAAACCTTGTGATAGAATTGCTATTTAAAAGTAGTTAGTGGTTGGAACATGAAGCAACTGTGTGCATGTACAAATGTGCATGACTTTTCTGAAAATTACAAATGCATACCCCTATTTGTATATGAGGAAAAAAAAGAAACTCTAACCAGAGTATAGTGGGAAGCATCCACTTACTGACCTGAAGCTGTCCTCTACTTTAACCTCTGATTATAAATGCTCTTGTCTGCCTTCTGGGACTTTTTCCCTTTAGGAACACAACTTATTCTCAACAATCCTGAGCCATTTTCTTGAACTCACTGCTGCCTGTGTAATTTACATCCCACAGGCATTTCTCAGCCCTTTATTGAAAACTGGTGGTTAAAATGTAAATCTGCCTAAATCCTTGAACAAATCTCTTCCAGTGATAAAAGTAAAGATTTTCTGCATACTCAAGCTGAAGCCTCAATTTGCATATTTGGAATTAAAATCAAAATTAGGCTATTTTCAGTAAGACTGGGAAGAATGAGGATGGAGTTGTCATTTTAAAAGGGGAATGTTTTATGTTCCTTAAATATTTGGTAGTTGAGCTGAAATGGCTTGGTTTATTCTGATGGACAGTGTTTAGATGACACAGCTAAAGAGGGTCAGTTCAGTTCAGTCACTCAGTCATGTCAGACTCTTTGCAACACCGTGGACTGCAGCACACCAGGCCTCCCTATTCATCACCAACTCCCAGAGTTTGCTCAAACTCATGTCCATTGAATCAGTCATGCCATCGAACCATCTCATTCTCTGTCGTCCCCTTCTCTTGCTGCCTTCACTCTTTCCCAGCATCAGAGTATTTTCTGAGTCAGTACTTTGCATCAGGTGGCCAAAGTATTGGAGTTTCAGCTTCAGCATCAGTCCTTCCAATGAATATTCAAGGTTGATTTCCTTTAGTATTGACTGGTTTGGTCTCCTTGCTGTCCAAGGCTTCTCTCTCCCTCTTCTTGCTGTCCAAGGGACTCTCAAGAGTCTTCTCCTCCAACACCACAGTTCAAAAGTGTTAATTCGTCAGTGCTCAACCTTCTTTATGGTCCACCTCTCACATCCATACATGACTACTGTAAAAACCATAGCTTTGACTAGATGGACCTTCGTCGGCAAACTAATATGTCTGTTTTTTAATAGGCTGTCTAGGTTTGTCATAGCTTTTCTTCCAAGAAGCAAGTGTTTTTTCATTTCATGGCTACAGTCACCATCTGCAGTGATTTTGGAGCCCAAGAAAAAGAGGCCCAGAGATTGATAAAAAAAAAAATAGATAGATAGAGATACTGCTGTTTCTCTTTCTTGCATTTCTCCATTCTGTCATACTTACCTGAGAGGCATTCTATTGACCTGAAGAACTGGGGGCCTCCTCTCTGCAGATCTTGCAGTTGCCTGCAGGTGTATGTGACAGTCCTGAAAAAGCTAATGTGGAGAAAGGCAGCAGGCAGAAACCCATTGGAGCAGGGACCACTTGAGCCGTAATTGTCATATGCTCATATACATCTGAATCCTTTCAGTTCAGTTGCTCAGTCGTGTCTGACTCTTCTTTATAGTCCAACTCTCACATCCATACATGACTACTGGAAAATCCATAGCCTTGACTAGATGGGCCTTTGTTGGCAAAGTAATGTCTCTGTTTTTTAATAAGCTGTCTAGGATGGTCATAACTTTTCTTCCAAGGAGCAAGTGTCTTTTAATTTCATGGCTGCAGTCACCATCTGCAGTGATTTTGGAGCCCCCCCAAAATAAAGTCTGTCACTGTTTCCACTGTTTCCCCGTTTATTTGCCATGAAGTATGGGACCAGATGCCATAAAAGTATAAGACCAGATGCAATCTTAGTTTTCTGAATCTTGAGCTTTAAGCCAACTTTTTCACTCTCCTCTTTCACTTTCATCAAGAGGCTTTTTAGTTCTTCGCTTTCTGCCATAAGGGTGATGTTATCTGCATATCTGAGGTTATTGATATTTCTCCCGGCAATCTTGAGTCCAGCTTGTGCTTCATCCAGTCCAGCATTTCTCATGATGTACTCTGCATATAAATTAAATAAGCAGGGTGACAATATGCAGCCTTGACACACTCCTTTTCCTATTTGGAAGCAGTCTGTTATTCCATGTCCACTTCTAACTGTTGCTGTTGACCTGCATACAGATTTCTCAAAAGACAGTTCAGGTGGTCTGGTATTCCCATTTCTTTAAGAATTTTCCACAGTTTGTTGAGATACACACAGTCAAAGGCTTTAGTGTAGTCAGTAAAACAGAAGTAGATATTTTTCTGTAAATCTCTTGCTTTTTCGATGATCCAACAGATGTTGACAATTTGATCTCTGGTTCCTCTGCCTTTTATAAATCCAGCTTGAACACCTGGAAGTTCACAGTTCATGTACTGTTGAAGCCTGGCATTACTTTGTGTAATTTTGAATATTACTTTGCTAGCGTGTAAGATGAGTGCAATTGCGTGATAGTTTGAGCATTCTTTGGTGTTGCCTTTCTTTTGGATTGGAATGAAAACTGACCTTTTCCAGTCCTGTGGCCACTGCTGTGTTTTCCAAATTTGCTGGCATATTGAGTACAGCACTTTCACAGCATCATCTTTTAGGATTTGAAATAGCTCAACTGGAATTCCATCACCTCCACTATCTTTGTTCATAGTGATGCTTCCTAAGGCCCACTTGACTTCGCATTCCAGGATGTCTGGCTCTAGGTGAGTGATCACACCATCGTGATTATCTGGGTCATGAAGATCTTTTTCTGTATAGTTCTTCTGTGTATTTTTGCCACCTCTCCTTAATATCTTCTCCTTCTGTTAGAATCCTTTGGGAGACTTTAAAATGCAGATTCTGTTTCAATAGGACTGGGGTGGTATGCTGCATAACAAATTATTCCCAACTGAGTGGACTAAGGCAACGTCTGTTATCGTCTAGTTTCTGTGAGTCAGGAATTCAGGTTCTGGCACAGGACCTCTCCTGAGGTTGCACACAAAGTAAAAGCTAGGAGCAGTGCATTCATCTGAAGAACCAACCAGGGCTGCAGGATCTCTTTCCAAGATGCTCACTTATCTGGCTGTTGGCAAGAGACCCGTTTCTTTCAGTGAACTTGTCCACAGGCTCTTTGTGTGTCCTTACAGGGAGAGAGAGAGAGGGAAGAGAGTGCAAACGCCTCTTATGGCCTCATCTCAGAAGTCACACAGTGTCTCTTCTCCATACTCTGTGTAACAGTAGCAAGTTACTAGGTCTAGACACTCTGAAAAAGAGGCGAATTAAGCTTCACTTTTTAATGGGAGGAGTGTCATATAGTTTGTGGAGATGTTTTAAAAACTTCACAGGTGGAACCTGTTGCCAGATGATGCAGGTGCTGATCCTTGGACCAGACTTTGAGCAGAAGGTGCTAAAGGACCACCAGTGAGATTTTAGTCTTGTGAGGCCTTATTTTTGACACCATATCTACTTTTCAAATAGGTCTTCCCAGATAACTATCTAAATTATTTTATTCATTCTCACTTGTTCTCTCTCATGTTACAAATATCAACCATATCAAACAAATTAATGTCCACAAGAAAACTATATTTTGAGCAAGCAACAAGGGTTGGAGACTGGAGTTTTGTCAGACACTCCTCACCTTGATTAGAATAAAGATGAGAAAGAGCCTCCCTTCAATTTTCTTCAGGAACTTTAATGTGGTTCTCTCCCTTCTGCAACATGTGGGTCTGACTTCCACCCACTAAAGCTCCAGCTGCCCATGTCTACACCTATACACACATAGTGTCTCCCCACAGAGTTCCTATTCTTTCAGCTGTTTTTATTCTCTCATCAAACACAATGATTTCTTCTATTTTAAATATAGTAGCATTAATTCTCTTGAGATTTCTTTTGCATGTTAAACGTTATTATTCCTGACATCACCCCTTGTCAGATGTAGTGACGATAATTCCATGTAATATCAATTAACCTTAAAAGGCATTCTTTTAGTTCTATATTTTATCATATTATTTCTTGAAACAATTTTACTAAACTCTTTGCTATGCAGTACAACACAAGGGTTGAGATATTCTGTTTAGTTAATAATGAGGAAACTAAAAAGATATTATATGAACCATGGATTATTTTTCCAGAAAGACTGAGGGAACATGGCATTGTAGCTCAGATGGTAAAGAATCCGCCTACAATGCAGGAGATCCTGGTTCAGTCCCTGGGTTGGGAAGATCCCCTGGAGCAGGAAATGGCAACCCACTCCAGTATTTTGCCTGGAGAATTCCATGGACAGGGGAGCCTGGCAAGAGGCAGGTTACAGTCCATGGGGTCACAAAGAATCGGACACGACTGAGCGACTTTCACTACTACTACTAGAAAGATTGAGCTATAATAAAATTAATATAACAAACACAAATTTACTAGAATAATTTACATGAATATTCAGATAGCACTTCAGTATCCCCAGCATAATTTTGAATACACAGTGCCAGTGTTAGGAACAGTTATGGAATAGGCAATTAGATGCCAAGAAAGCCCTCTGCCCTTCCCATCAAATAGAATATATATTTTTTAATTATTTGCTAATGATATATATATGTATGGGTATATATTCCATTGATTCCTACCATTTCATCATTAGCAGTTTTTTCCTTTGCATTCAACATTACCCTTCCCCTGTGTCCTCTTTTAAAATAAAAAATGTTTCTGGGGGAGGTAGGAGGAATCGCACATGAAGTATCTTAAACTTTCATGTGTATTTCCCTAAATCACACTTCTCTGGTGATAGGCAGAGGGAGATGGGGCAGAAGAGATACGTGAAGGGGAGAAGGTGAAAAGAGAGAGGAAGGTCAGAGTAACATCAGGGCGGAGTGAGTTCTTCTGCTTTGCTGTGTGATAATTTGTCTTTATTCAGTCTTCAGTGACCGAGGTCTGACAGAGTATGAAGTGCCTGTAAAAGTATCCTTCTGCTTAAGAGAATTTCAGATTGACCTGTGCTTCCTATCTGGTGCATCAGTGGCAAAGAGCCCTTCTTGATTTTGTGCTGGGAGATTGAGATATTCCTTCTGAGTATATAATAATGATATGAGACTTTGTACTGTTCAGGACAGAATCTAAAATTCAAATATATAATCTGAAGTGCATTTTTATGTCCCTCTTACCAACCTCCTCATTGCTCATACAAAGCTGAGTGGTCTTTAAAAGAGCTTATGTATTTTTCCCCCATTTCCTAGGAGTTGGTGCATCAGAAACTGTCAAGAAATTGATGAGCCTTCAGGTCTACTAATTCATTCCTTGGAAGTTAGACAAATGTGCCCTCATTCTATGAGATGCAATTTGAAGTTTCTAGTACAGTCTTGCCACTTAAAATAATACTGTTCCTTGCCTGTTTTGCCTCTAGGAAAGCTGTCCAAGTAACTGGATTTATGTCTTTTAACACAGGGCTTGTTGTTCAGTATTCAAATGACAATGGGATACTCTGGCATTTGCTTCGAGAGTTGGACTTCATGTCATTTCTGGAACCACAGATCATTTCCATCGACCTTCCACGAGAGGCAAAGACACCTGCTACAGCTTTTCGATGGTGGCAGCCCCAACATGGCAAGTTACTGCTCACCCCAACTTTTCTGGTAGCATTTGATCATCCAATTAAAGCCACTTCATATTGTGTGTTTTTAAATTTGCTGTCAATTTCTAGATAATTTGATTTAAAACCACAATCATAAAGATATTCATATTGCTATATAATGAACCTCCTGTAACTGCTTTTATTCATCTGATTTCAGGGAAGCATTCAGCCCAGTGGGCCTTGGATGATGTCCTTATAGGAATGAATGACAGCTCTCAAACTGGATTTCAGGATAAATTTGATGGCTCTTTAGATCTGCAAGCCAACTGGTATCGAATCCAAGGAGGTCAAGTTGATATTGACTGTCTCTCTATGGATACTGCTCTGATATTTGCTGAAAACATAGGTATACATTTTCACTTGATAAAGGGAGAATATTTAATTAACTAGAGGACTAAATTAACTAAAGCCCAAAAGGAGATTCTCTAATGCAAAACCATGTGCATAACTGCCTGTGCTGAGGGAGGCAGTTGGAAATAACAAGTTGTTTTGTCTTCTAGTGTGACTTGGTGAACCCAATGACAGTTTTTGCAGGGACTGTCTTTCATGGCATGCATAATATGACCAATGTTTCTTAAAAGTGAGGCAAAATGTCTGTCTGAGAACATTCCCATGTTTTAGAATCTGCAGAATTAGAACTTGCAGGCACTCTGTTAGCCTGTCTCAAGGTGGTAAGACTTTTCAAGTTAGCAGCCATCCATATTTCTGAGTCTGTGCTAACTAGATTAAAAAAAGTCAGTGTGAGATGAAAAGTCAAAGCACATGTGAGACACTATAGATAAGATTTGATTTTTGTTTACTACTGAAAGCATGACAAGCAGAAACACCCAATAAGAAAGAGAGTACAATTATGTGCTACCATTAAACTTTTCCTTTTTCATAGGAAAACCTCGTTACGCTGAGACCTGGGACTTCCATGTGTCAGCATCAACTTTCTTGCAGTTTGAAATGAGCATGGGCTGTAGCAAGCCCTTCAGCGACTCTCACAGTGTACAGCTCCAGTATTCTCTGAACAATGGCAGGGACTGGCATCTTGTCACTGAAGAATGTATTCCTCCAACCATTGGCTGTCTGCACTACACAGAAAGTTCAATTTACACCTCCGAGAGATTCCAGAATTGGAAGCGGATCACTGTCTACCTTCCACTCTCCACCATGTGAGAATTGTCATTTGGCTACATGTCAGAACTTCAGGTTTCTGTCACCTAATTGGAAAATAATTGTGATGCCACTTGGAAATTCTATTACTCTTTCATGAGGATTATGCATGGAACATACCAGGGGGTAGAAAAAGTTATAGGGGCTTGGGTAATACTTTTTAAATGTGGTTAGGAGTTCCAGGAGTGTTATGAGGCTGAACTTTTCTGCTTCTTCAGCAACCTGAAGGCTGCCCAACAGATTCAGATTTTAAATTGTAAAAATAAACATCTACCCAATAACCAGAGTGATACTTATCCACATGAAGCAGTTGGTAAAATCATTAGATGTGGAAGAGTGTCCTTAGTTGTTGTTGGCTTTTCTTTTTTAATCTCCACACCACAATAAGAGTAAATGTTCCTTCTTTTGAAATGCTCATATCATTTTACATCTTTCTTCCCCTGCACAGGATCTCAGATTACATTCAGCCCTACCTTATGTTAGGGCTTACAGCAGGCTCCTACTTCTGTGGTTTAGGTATTGGATAGTGAAGGATCTCTCTAGGAACTAATGTTACTGTGGTGAGTGAGTTTGTGCCATCCTGGGGCTGCTCTCCCCAGATCCCTACATCTTCCTTGCACTGCCCTGCTCTGAATTGTAGGCAAATTGGCCTCTGCCAGCTGCATTTGCCAACTGCATGTGTTTTCTGGCTTCCTGGTAGGTTTAGGGAGTAACAGATAATGGCAAGAAAGTGGAGGGTGGAAATAAAGTTAAACCAGGGTATTCCTCCCCCCTCCTTCTCTATCTCAAGTACATCTTGGCCAAGTTGAGCAGCTCCAGCTCCACCATGGTGTCCCTCCAGGTGACACCGGCCCCTGGGCACTAGCAGCACCTCCTCCTGTATCTCTCCATCTTTGGACTTGCAGTGGCTTCCTGACTTTCCTAAACTCTTATTTCCTCACTGATGCTGCCACTCACTATGCATCTAGTACTTTGTAAATTCTCTCCATTAAATACTTACAGTGGTTTCCATTTTCCTGGTTCCATTTTGATTCAGAGATGTGTAAACAAGTGGCAGAAAAAAAAAAACACACACACAGGAAATCAATGTGTTTTAGTATTTAACCTAAAACAGTTTCCTGTGGACCCCAGAGCTTTAAAGAATGCTCACTTGTAGCTCATTTATTCATTCTATTTATATTCAACAAACATTTATTGAATATCTCTGCCTGCAATGCAAGAGACACAAGAGACCTGGGTTCAATCCCTGGGTTGAGAAGATTCCCTGGAGAAGGAAATGGCAACCCCCTCCAGTATTCTTGCTTGGAAAATCCCATGGACAGGGGACCCTGGCAGACTAGAGTTCATGGGGCCGCAAGAGAGACAGACACAGCTTAGCTACTAAACAACAACAACAACGTTATATGTTGGATCTCTGGTACAAAATGAATAAGGGGATGCCTGGATCCAAATATATGATTTAGGATAACAGATATCTAAGCAGTTGTTTATGGTATAAAATACTAACAGTGACAAAACCCAGGAATATTACTTAAACAAAGGGAGATACTACCCAACTCAGTTCAGGGAGATTGAATGGAGCTTTCTGTAGGAACTGATGTCTGAGTTGAGTCTGAATTAGTGAATAGAGCTTATCTGATTGAAGAGAGCCTGTGGGAGGTCATATGTGCTGTTGTAAGCCAAAAAAAAAAAAAAAAATCCCAGAGACCAGAAGAAACATGAGTTGATGGGAAAACTCTAGGACTCGATGCTATTAGAGTATAATTGTGAAGAAATAGGCAAAGATGAGGCAAGAGAAGAGGGCAGATGATGAAGGGGGCGTGTATTTCATATTAGCAGTTTGGCATGTGCAGGGGAACCATTTAAAGGGTGTTAAACTGAGTGGTGACATGATTAGATTTCTGTTTCAGAGCCACCACGCTGGCAGCTGTGTTGCATTGAAGGAGGACTTGTGTAGGGGAAACAATAGCACTTGAAATGTTACTATTGAAATTCCACTTCAAGTCGACTGTGTTTTACATTCCAAATAACTAACACATTTCTGCTGTGCAATCTGTTCCTAAATGAGAGACTGCTACTGCTGTTTGGTAAGGCTGTACATATTTCTGGATAAAGTGGTCTTCTGACAGTATATCCCAGTTAACAGATTGCAAATATAATTTAAAAAAAAAATGGAGGTACATCACATCATTCTAGTCCTCACCTTTATGGGAGCCAAGCCCTCAGGAACCAAAATAGAGGCAGAAGTTGGATAAGGCTTCCATTTACTACCAAGAAACCTTAGGGACAGTAGAACAGAGACTTCATGGCAAGAACTTTGAAAGATTCCAACTTATCCCCATGTTTATCATCCTCAGTCTCTTTTCCAGTACTGAAAAGTTGTAAAAGCCTGAAAGTGAAAACTAATATTCTACATAGAGTTAAAACACAGAATAAGTTGATAGTTCAAAATAACTTTTCCAAGTCACATGTGTTCAGAGGCTCTTAAATGAAAGAAATGGTGAAATATTTTAAAAGTGTGTTTTCTACTCTCCTGTTTTTGGGTCAAGAGTAAACAACATCCAAAATTTGGTATAAAACAAAGTGTCTCAAATAAGAGAAAACTGGAACCCTGAGGAAGACACTTTTACAATGAAAGAATTAAATGTTTTGTTTTTGAAGGTTGCCACTCAAACCAAGTACGATTTGTTTGTTTTCTGTGTTGTTTTGTTTTTCTTAGATCGCCCAGGACCCGGTTCAGATGGATCCAGGCCAACTACACTGTGGGGGCTGACTCCTGGGCTATTGATAATGTCGTGCTGGCTTCAGGGTGTCCTTGGATATGCTCAGGACGAGGGATTTGTGATGCTGGACGCTGTGTGTAAGTTAATGAAATTGGCAGTTTCTTTCTTTTTAATGCAAAAGGAAAGATAGTATCTTGATCTCATGACATATAATGCCTTTTCTCCACTCATTTTTGTCTTTAGGTGTGACCGGGGCTTTGGTGGAGCCTACTGTGTTCCTGTCATTCCTCTACCCTCAATTCTTAAAGATGATTTCAATGGGAACTTACATCCCGACCTTTGGCCTGAAGTGTATGGTGCAGAGAGGGGGAATCTGAATGGTGAAACCATCAAGTCTGGAACATCGCTCATTTTTAAAGGGGTCAGATAAGATTGTTCACTAGCACTGAGATTCCTGTCTTTTCTCAATGCTCCACACAGATACATTTCTGTTCAGATGATATATTATTGTATATACTGTTACTGTCTTCTAACACATATCATGTTTCCTCTTATATCGACTGAGATCATTTTTTATGATCACTTGGGCATGAAACCGGAAAAGGCAATAGCAGCCCATTCCAGTACTCTTGCCTGGAAAATCCCATGGACGGAGGAGCCTGGTAGGCTGCAGTCCATGGGGTCGCTAAGAGTTAGACACGACTGAGCAACTTCACTTTCACTTTTCACTTTCATGCATTGGAGAAGGAAATGGCAACCCACTCCAGTGTTCTTGCCTGGAGAATCCCAAGGACGGCAGAGCTTGGTGGGCTGTCGTCTATGGGGTCACACAGAGCTGGACACAACTGAAGTGACTTAGCAGCAGCAGCAGCAGCAGGGCATTAAACTCTTCCCTTGCTTTGGTAATCAGACCTTCCTTACATTCTGCTGGAATTACATATGTAAAAATTATATATACACTATTTCTAGAATCTTGGCATCTAGAATGTAATATTTTGTGTGTTTTCAGATATTTAATTTGAAATATTTTTCTAAATGACTTTATGGAAGATCTTTGCTTTTTATTTCCATTTTCTTTCTTTTCCTCCTGCCAACACAACCATTTGGTGACTCTAAGAAAACCTAACATTTAAGTCAAGTTAAATAGCTTTCTCAAACATCATTAGTGTATTTTTTGTATTTCAACCTAAATGTTGGTTAGACGGTTATTAAGCAATTATGTGAATCTGTGCTGAGCTGGCACATCTTCGTATGTGAATACGCGCCACATCCTGCCCCTCTCAGCTGGGGCAATTGGCTAATCTAGGTGTGCAAATGAAATCTTTAACAAAAATCCGCATGGGTCTCTGTACAACCTTGATGATTAACACCTGACATTTAGAAAATTAGACACCCTGGAAGTTTTTCAATTGTAGTTAATAGATGCTGGCTATCATTCTTGTTTGAGTCCAGAATTCTTCTCAAGTTTTTAGATGAGATAGAAAAAACACTTTAGGGGTCAGGGAGATTTACAAGTCCCTAGGAGCGGTAAGTGACTGAAGAAATTGAGGTAGGACATTTCAGGATAGAGACTGCTGTTTTGATTGTGTGTATTTTAATTCTTGTCTGAGGCTTTAGCTCTCATTACCACTATCTATTTGAAGCAATTGACAAGACCACAACAGGTAAATCCTGTGATTCAAATATCTTTACCTGATAAAATTTTAAGCAGTAAATTAACCTGGTCTCTAGATCCTATGAACAAGGGAAACATATAGTCTTTTATATTAGTATTAAATATTTTCTCTTTAGCCGTCCAAATGCAAGGGCAGCCAAGCATTATATGTATTGGACATATACTATCTATCAGTCCTGCAAGATGCAAAGAAGGCTCGACATATGCCATTCAGTAGGTTGTAGTTTGACCTAGAAAGGCATTCTTTTGTGAAAAAGGAAACGATAGTTTCTTTTCAATGTTTATAGATTCAGGAGTGCTATCTGCTATTAAAATAGCTTTGCATTTAGCACAGATGGATTATTGAAGCTGGAAGAGGATCAGAAAAGAAGCATCTGTATGAGCTGGAATATATGTAGAAGCAGGCAATACAGTTCCACTGGGCAATTTTCCATATCAAGTAATTAACTGTAAATAAAATTTTAAATGTGAAAGAAAGATGCTTTCATACTTCAGATCATGCTGACTTTCAACAAAATTGCTCTTACAAGATACATGGGAGCAAGTTTATACTCACCTTCTATAATCAAGGGTGAAGAGTAATCATATTCCTTTATCTTGATGTTGTCAAAGGATATTTATGAACTGTATCTGTTAACTACCCACCTCGAAGCTTTTTCATTGTAAGATGAAGTGACCTTTTCCCATGGCCTTAACCTCTACATGGCTCCAAGCTATGAAAATACATAAGGCCTTAAGCTGATAAGTGTATGAGGGAAAGGGTAAAGACTTCAAGACATGAAGGATAGGCAATGTAGGAATGTCAGCATTATGGACTGAGCAGAGCAGTGAATTATTAAGATAAAAGAAAAATAAGAGTGGAAATATAAGGCTTTTACACAACCACCTTCAATCCTGGAAGTTTGAATCTATGCTTTGTATAAATGCAGTTGCTTTTTCATTATGATATCAAATAATTCTCAAATTCTGAATTTAGCATTATCTAGATATCTCTCCCCAAACCAAAAGATGATTTAATAAACAAACACTGATATTTTATAAAGGATGGAGGATAAGTTTCAGAATCTGACATATTTGAGTTTGAATTCTACTATCATCACTTTTGCAATCTTGAGCAAATTACTGATCTTCTCAGATTTTCCATTTCCTTATGTGCAACAGGAAGATAATAATATGTTTCTCTTATGAGTGATAGGTATAAAAGAATAGGGTTCTTTTAGAACCCAGAATGTTGTGGGCACTCAATATGTGGTTGCTCTATAATGGAGAAGCCCATTACAAAATTAGTCTTATTTAAAATGTTTCAGCTATTGAAGAATGTATTATATGATAAATATTAAGAAGAGGAAGAATTTGCTTCCTCTACATTAAATTCCACTTGGTATCTGTTAGCTGATAATTAGGAAGCCAGCAGACAGTACAGTGTCCCCTCAGTACCAGCCAGCCCTATACCACCAAGGAGCCAGTTCATTCAGAGTCGTACTTGAGAAGCTGAAGGCCTGTTAGTACCCAGGATATTTGCATAGAGAAATTCTATTTTACTGGGCTGTCACTGCAATCCTGCATACGTGGAGAAAACAAGCTGTGGAGCTGTCAATCCCAGACAACCAGAAATAGTTAATTAGCAGAAAAATTACTAAAGCCAGTGTGATCACTTTCCGCCTTCCTTGGCTTCTCTGCATGAGCGCTTCCAGCCTGGGCTTAGGGACTTGCTTAGTTACGCCTTATTTAACTTGACCAACTGGAGGGTGTTGTGTCAGCCTGAATGAGAGCCTCCTGGGGCTGTCAGAGCACGCAAAGGAGTAAGTTCCTAAGACTCTTTGGAACCCTGAAAAAGTTACCTATTAGTTCCTAGCTTCCAGCAGGAGCT
This sequence comes from Oryx dammah, assembly GCF_014754425.2. Classification (NCBI taxonomy): domain Eukaryota; kingdom Metazoa; phylum Chordata; class Mammalia; order Artiodactyla; family Bovidae; genus Oryx; species Oryx dammah. The sequence goes on along the minus strand of NW_024070202.1, from coordinate 45,208,577 downwards.
GGCACATTTTCCGTCTGTTTCCTCTTTACTCCTCTCACAACATGCTGTGATCAAAGGAGGCTGTTTTTTAAAAAGGCTTATAGGTATATAATGGTATCATTTTTGCACTGCTTTCTATAAAAGTCACAGCAAAGTGTGACTTAAAGTTGAGCCAATGAAATGTTTTTATTCAAGCATAGGGAATGAAAGCCATTTAAAGGGGAAATGATCAATTTTTCCTTCCAAACTGGACCAAGTATTGTCTCTTGATCATTATGCATCTATTATTTAGCTAATATAAGTTAGATATATAAAATCAAAGGAAAATACTCTCGCAAATAAAGTAAGATTGCTTAACATGTGTGTTTTTTGTTTGCAGGAAGGACTACGGATGCTCATTTCAAGAGATCTAGACTGTACCAATACGATGTATGTCCAGTTCTCACTTCGATTTATAGCAAAAAGTAAGTCATTTCTGTGGGTATGAATTCACTATTTCCCTTCAAGCAAATTTCCCCATGCACGATTCCTCCTCCGCAAAGAAATAACAGATTTTAGGCCCATAAATTTTGTTCTATGGGAGAGCCAACATAAATTTGAGTGCATAAGTGTTTGCAAATGTTCTTCTATAATATATATTCATTTTAATGTTGGGGTAAGATTACTACTTATTTTATAATGATTTCATACAGAAATAGTAATCATACTAGTCCTCTGCTGGTTAAATTTATCATCACATCCTTGAATCTTTTTTTCACCACTTATTTCTAGCTGAAAGAAATTTAAATTTTAAAAATTTAGCTTTTGGAAACTTGGGATTTTCTTTCACAGATGTAAACCCCTAAAGCCAACTCTGTCATTCTGACCTTTCATATTAAACTAAATAATTTTCCTGACAAATAATATCATTTGGATACAGGGAATTTTCAAGTAGACTTTTGATAATATCCTGAGATATAAATGTTTGACCCTTTGTAGAGCTGTGAAGCCTATAGAATCAAAAATTTTTGACATAATATTTCCTAAATGAAATATAGAAAGATATGTGTTCATATTGAGGAAAAAAAAGGAGATAGTACTGTGTGAAAAATCCAAGATTTGATGTGTGTTTTGAGATCTATTTATCCAGAAATTGCAACCCATCATCACTTCAGCTTGCCTCAGAAGTATTTGGACTGTAAAGCATCTACGTGAATGCAAGTCAGGTTATGCATTGATACAAAAAAAAAAAGTCTAAGATTGTACACTATTCCCGTTTTTATCACAATGTGTTTATGCCTGTGTTTTCTTCTTTCTAGGTACCCCAGAGAGGTCTCATTCGATTCTATTGCAATTCTCCATCAATGGGGGAATCACCTGGCATCTGATGGATGAATTTTACTTCCCTCAAACTACCAACATACTTTTCATTAATGTTCCCTTGCCATACACTGCCCAAACCAACGCTACAAGATTCAGACTCTGGCAACCTTATAATAATGGTAAAAATGCTTAAGTTCTCCTATGGTCAAAACTGACTGTGGCATGTTAACGTGCTTTCGCCTAAGGTGTGGAGGAAGTGTTTGTCAGCTAAGTGACTTCGCTGTCAATAGCACATTTTGCATGCTTCACTTTTGAGGAGTTTCAAGGAATATTTAGCTTTATATATCTCTACCTTCATATTTGACTATATATTATCTTCTTGTTTGATTCCTATGCAAATATAGCTAAATCCTGTCATAGAGTTATGCTTTTTAAAAAATAATCCAGCTCTATCATTAGGTACTCATCAGTTGTAACTACATTTTTTACTGAATTCATTTAGGAATACATAGTTCTGAGTGCGGCACTTCGTTAATGAGACAGAACAATGTTAGAGCAAAATGCCATGACAAAGAGGAACTGACACCAAGCAGATAGTGCCTGAGATAAAATATTCTGTCATATACACTTGACTCAGTGATAAGTTAAAGTGAATGTATAATTTAACAGCATTTTCAAATGCTTATAAAAAAACAATTTTACAGATTTGTAATGTTTTATTGCTTCTTGTATTTCTATTAACTGCTTTTTATAAAGAACCAGACTCTACCAAACTGTACCTTTAATGGCCTAGGTAAGCACAGAGATGTCATATTAAGCGAATTCTTAAAAGGTAACACAGAAGTGGATAAGAAAAATGTACTGCCATCTCTAAAACTTAACCTGAATGTTTCCTTTATAACCAGTAAGTCAAAAAATAAAATAATTGTAACTTATTGTGAACAGAGAAAATAATCTTGTATAATCGCTCAGTCCAAAAATGCAGCCTGTTTTACAGTCCAGAGGATAGTTGTCTTCATATTATGTTTGGAATGCTTACCAATTTGCCTTCATTTCTTTCACCAATTGCTTCCAAAACAAGAAAAGGGAAGAAAGCTACTAGGATTAGAACAGTGACAGGATTAGAGAGGGAAAGGCACATGTGACTTCATTTAAATCATCAGATTGTTTTTGTAGGCTTCTATTTATAGATCCTTTTATATATTTTATAAGAATTCTACTAAAAGTAGGAATCAGTGAAGAAGCAACCTTGGGGAACCTTGTTGTTTCTGCTTGGCATGGTTTTATCACCTCGTTTCCAGTTCAATCCAAGCAGTGTTTTGCAAAAGCACTGGGCTTGCCCTTCTTATCTACTCAGTAATATCTTCCTTGGGCTTCTCAGGTGGCTCAGGGGTAAAGAATCTACCTGCAATGCAGGAGGCCCGGGTTTGATCCCTGGGTTGGGAAGATCCCCTGGAGAAGGAAATGGCAACCCATCCCAGTATTTTTGCCTGGAAAATCCCATGGACAGAGGAGCCTGGTGGAATACAGTTCATGGGGTCACAAAAGAGTTGGACATGACTTAGCAATAAAACAGCAAATATCTTATTTAAACACACTACCTGAGTTGCTGAATCAAATTCTATGACAGCCTAAAGAGTGATTTTCTTAATTTTCTGTATGTTCCCATATAGCTCCAACTAAACTTACATGTTTTGAAAAACATTAAGGGAAAAATAAAGTAACATATAACAGAATGTTTTCTTCTGTGTAGTTTTTAATAATTAAATAAAGCTGCACAGCAAGCCAGTGTTGTAATGGCCATGGTCCTTAAGCCTAAAGGAAACATGATTCTAAGTCATGATTTGACTCTAGAATATCCTGGTGCTGCTGCTGCTAAGTTGTTTCAGTCATGTCTGACCCTGTGCAACCCCATAGATGGCAGCTCACCAGGCTCCCGCATCCCTGGGATTCTCCAGGCAAGAACACTGGAGTGGGCTGCCATTTCTTTCTCCAGTGCAGGAAAGTGAAAAGTGAAAGTAAAGTCACTCAGTCATGTCCGACTCTTAGCGACCCCATGGACTGCAGCCTACCAGGCTCCTCTGTCCATGGGATTTTCCAGGCAAGAGTACTGGAGTGGGTTGCCATTGCCTTCTCCACGAAAATATCCTGGGTTGCTCCATAAATAGACTAGTTAGTGTAACTCATTTATAAATCCACAGGCTGACCATCCATCCTCATAGATTCAGGCATGTTACAGATTCCCCTAAACCATGAAGGCATGACTCAAAGCCCTCTCTTGCTGCTGGAGGGTCCATTGTACCATAGCACTGCTGTGACAGGAAAGGAAGCAAACTCTTACCAGTCTTCTGAAATTAGTGAGGTTCTTTGATGCAGTGTCAACTTAAAAGGATTGAAAGCATAATTTTTTCTACACTTTAATCTGATAACACAGTATTGTATAGTTTGTGCTTCTTTGTCTAGAAGGCATATGTTTAAACCAATAGTTACTGAGTTCCTTCTGTCCTTTCTTCCTTTGAGCAAAAATGTTCATCCAGTTTTCACCTTTGAAAAACTTGCTTTATCCAAAAATGCCATAGGTAAGAAAGAAGAAATCTGGATTGTTGATGACTTCATCATTGATGGAAATAATTTACATAACCCCGTGATGCTTCTGGATACTTTTGACTTTGGGCCCAGAGAAGACAATTGGTTTTTCTATCCTGGTGGTAACATTGGTCTTTATTGCCCATATTCTTCCAAAGGAGCACCGTAAGTATTTAATTGAAAAGTTAAAAATAAAGCCACTGCTCTGTAGAGATCACAATGAGCTTTTGCCTAAATGGATTCCTTGTTGTTTTCTTGTATAACAGTGAGGAAGATTCAGCTATGGTGTTTGTTTCCAATGAAGTTGGTGAGCATTCCATTACTACTCGTGACCTGAATGTGAATGAGAACACCATCATACAGTTTGAGGTACTTGACTTTGTTCTATTAGTAATGCTTTAAATTTTATCTTGAATAAAAGCTAGGAAAGAGAAGGAAAATCTCAGATGATTTCATGCATTATGACTTTCCATTTTTGTACAAGGACAAAAGAGGTTTTACATCATAATTCATTTTTATTAGTAGAATGTATTATCCTACTAAAGTTTATTTCTGAATTTTTAGTCCTTTATGACATAATTTCCTCACCTACTACAATGAGAAATTGTCAAAATAAATTATTTCAAACATTATAAAAATGAAAAGGAATATACTATTCTAGTGCTATTTTCACAATATTTATGTGTTACTTAAGACTCAGGTTAGTGTGATTATAGTCTATACCAGGACAGCACTTTTGTTTAATATTTATCATGATGTCATGAATTTTACAGATAAAATAATACTTACTATTTTTTTAATTTCTGTATATTTCATTACTCTTTATGGACTCCTTTTATTTTTCAAGACAGAAATTTAAAATGTATAGAAAAAAAATTTTTTTTTCTTGGCTTCACTTTTTTTTTTTCTTTCTTTCTTTTTTATTTTACTTTACAATTCTGTATTGGTTTTGCCATACATTGACATGAATCCACCACGGGTGTACATGCGTTCCCAAACATGAACCCCCCTCCCACTCCCCTCCCCACAATATCTCTCTGGGTCATCCCCGTGTACCAGCCCCAAGCATGCCGTATCCTGCATCGGACTTAGACTGGCGATTCGATTCTTACATGATATTATACGTGTTTCAATGCCATTCTCCCAAATCATCTCACCCTCTCCCTCTCCCTCTGAGTCCAAAAGTCCGCTATACACATCTGTGTCTTTTTTGCTGTCCTGCATACAGGGTCATCATTGCCATCTTTCTAAATTCCATATATATGTGTTAGTATACTGTATTGGTGTTTTTCTTTCTGGCTTACTTCACTCTGTATAATCGGCTCCAGTTTCATCCATCTCATCAGAACTGATTCAAATGTATTAACTTAGATAAAATCAGCAGAACCAAAGATACATTGGGCTAAGGTTCAATAGTCTTAACTTCTGAAGATACTTGTTTCATGGTTGAAACCTGTACTAGTCTTTGGACAGGCTTAAATTAGTGCCTAATTGTGTCAACAAAATTTTTAATATTTGCTAGATTAATTGTATCCTCTAAATTAGAGTTGTTTCTTTCATCTTAAAATCAGAGATCAAATGATGCCTTAGTGGAGAAATTATTCTCTATTTTAAGCTTTCTATTATATTTTCTAATTTTTAAGTTACTTATATAACCTTCTTTTATATTTTCTATTATTTATGCGTTAAATGTTAATAAAAAGTAATACCTGTGGCCCTTTCAAGAGTTCTGTTACCAAAAGAATCTAGGTAGAAACAAATCCCTATAGCTGAGAAGTTTACTCATCAGAATAGTTTACCCATCAGAAGAAAAGAGGAGTAACTTCAACAAGAGCAAAAATTATAGAAATATATCCAGTTGCTATGACAGCAAGAAAAGTGTTAATCCCAGTTGGAAGAGGGAAATTTTTTTCATGAAAAGAATCGCATGCATTTGTTTAAGTTTTAGTTTAATTCACTTGAAAGCACGAAAAAGGAATGAAGTGATTGTTTCCCTCACATTTAAAAAGTCCTTTCTGAGAATGTTCTCACTATGCCAGGGAAATGGTGACAACAATTTTATTTCATTCTGTTTTAATATTGAAAACATACTGAAGATTCTCCATGTGCAAAACGAAATTGTTTGAAGGTGTCACAAGATGAAAAATAGAAGGTCTTCCCATCCAGCAGTCTGAAAAAAAGCTAATGGTTAAAATTAGAGAAACAACCTTTTCACTACAGTTTGTATGGCTTGGCAGTGAATGTGGGCTAAAGGTAAATTTTGGAATTCCATGCCAGTCTCTGCCTTATTCACTTCCTAGCTTTTTATAAAAATGAGGGAAAATAAATTTTTCATGAGGCCCTTTGAGGTTCTTTATGAAAAAGTATTATTTAAAGGTAATATGCAATATTACTCAGGCAAAACAGAATTTCATGGTGTTAAATATTTCAGCAAGACAGTTCCCAGGAAAATGGACCTTCGAGAAAATAATGAAGTGGTGAATCATTTCAAGGCTTGTTGCTCTGAGGTAATTTGTACCATTTTTTTCTTCTTCGTCAAGATCAATGTTGGATGCTCAACTGATAGCTCCTCTGCTGATCCGGTCAGACTGGAATTCTCCAGGGACCTCGGGGCAACCTGGCACCTGCTGCTCCCCCTCTGCTACCACAGCAGTGGCCAGGTCAGCTCCTTGTGCTCCACTGAGCACCACCCGAGCAGCACCTATTATGCGGGGACCACCCAGGGCTGGAGGAGGGAGCTCGTGCACTTCGGGAAGCTGCACCTTTGTGGGTAAGGACCTGCTGCTTCCAGCCATGTTTTTCTCATTTCACAGTTTTCTTCATGATCTCATGGTTGACTCGCCACTTTATCAGGGAAATGTCCACCTTACGTTTCTTGCTCAGTTCTCCACTGAAAGCAGATCAGTGAATGTTTAAAACATAGGACATTGAGCTGACATACTGCTAATTCATGGTTTGAGTGTGTGTGTGTGCTCCGTTCTGTCCAACTCTTTGTGACTACATGGACTATAGCCCTCCAAACTCCTCTGTCCATGGAATTTTCTGGGCAAGAATACTGGGGTAGATTGCCATTTCCTACTCCAGGGATCCTCCTAACCCAGGGATCAAACCCACGTCTCCTGTGTCTCTTGCATTGGCAGGTGGATTCTTTTACCACTGAGCCTCCTGGGAAGCTAAAGAACATTGGGCTTGAAGATAGATTTAAAAGAGCACACCATAGGCAGCACCCTGTCCTGAGGTTCATATCTACATGGGTCTTTATTAGATCAATTAAGAAGCAACAGAAATATAGTTTTTCCCCAGTATTATAATCTGTCCCCCACCTCACAATTTAAATGCAGTTAGAAGTTTTACTTTCAAATATCTGTTTATATCTTTTGTGCAAGGAGAAGGCTCATATGAAGGGTGGAAGCCCACAGAATACTCCAGGTGTTTCATAAAAAAAATATATATATATATGTATGCTAAGTCACTTCAGTCATGTCTGACCCTGTGCAACCCATAGACGGCGGCCCACCAGGCTCCCCCATCCTTGGGATTCTCCAGGCAAGAACACTGGAGTGGCTTGCCATTTCCTTCTCCAATGCATGAAAGTGAAAAGTGAAAAGGAAGTCACCCAATCGTGTCCGACTCCTAACGACCCCATGGACTGCAGCCCACCAGGCGCCTCCGCCCATGGGATTTTCCAGGCAAGAGTACTGGAGTGGGTTGCCATTGCTTTCTCCAGGAAGAGTGCTTGTGTGTGTGTGTGTGTGTGTGTATATATATATATATATATATATATATATATATATGGAGAAGGCAATGGCAACCCACTCCAGTGTTCTTGCCTGGAGAATCCCAGGGACGGGGGAGCCTGGTGGGCCGCCGTCTATGGGGTCGCACAGGGTTGGACACGACTGAAGCGACTTAGCAGCAGCAGCAAGGACTCTTCCCCCAAGTATTTCTATTTTTTCAACCTCTCTCAGTATTCTTATTACATATATGTGACTCTTCCATTGAAAAGTTATTTGGAAGTAAAGAACTTCAATCCCAATAAATATGAAAAGTATAGTTCAAAAAATAAAACTTATAATACAGGTGAACAAAGAGAAAGTCAACAAAGTAGCCTACTTCAGAATTTGTCTTTTCCCTCAGAATAAAGAACTTAACTCTTTCAGGTATTAAAAAAAAAAGTACTAATATTATACTTTCAAGATGGGGATAGACTTACATTCCCCATGTGAAACTCAGCATAATTAGAAGTCTCAAGTCTTCAAGTGAAACTACTAATACCTAGCACTTTTCCAAAAGGGTGAAAGTGAATCTTCAAAAGTCTTCGTTTTCTTTGAACATAAATCCATTCACTCCTCATGATACCATCAGCAAAATTTGATTACTAAGGGCTCTAATATTTTGTACTATTGAGTATATCATTTATTAATTCTTACTGTTACACCAGGATACTGTTCTAATTATTAGAAAATCTAATTTTTGTAAAAAAATAATCATTACTAAATAAAATATTCTCAAGATTCTTTAGAAGTGATAGTCGAGGAAGCAAGGAGAATCTCTGAAGACCATAAGAATAGATAGAGCTGATGACTCAGTCAGCACAACCAGAAAGCTGCTATTAGGGTGTATGGAGGTAGGGTGTGAACCTGTCTATATAAGAATTATCAGGGGGAAATAGCTCAGGAAAAAACTTTTACACAAAATCAATTGTGTTATTTAGGATTATATGTTGCAAGAAATATAAAGAGGCTTACCAAAGCAGTGGAAGAACTTATTAGAAACATGCTAGGAAATCATGGACTCCACTGAGAAAGTGTGAGGACATCAGCAAAAGGAGTTTGTGATCCTTTTTATCATGCTAATAGTAACATCACTCATCAAACTCCAGCTTTCACTTTCTAGAATTCTTAATTCTACATTTCTAGAAAAGAAAATCTGAGCCAGTCAGCTATGGCCAAAAGACCAAGAGCTGCAACAGAGGGATGGATGCCCAAAGTCCATGTTTATGGGAAGTACTACTGTTGTTTAGTCGCTAAGTCATGTCTGACTCTTTTGTGACCCAATGGACTGTAGCCCTCCAGTTCCTTGGTCCATGGGATTTCCCAGGCAAGAATATTGGAGTGGGTTGTCATTTCCTTCTCCAGGAGATCTTCCCAACCCAGGAGTCAAACCCGTGTCTCCTACATTATAGGCAGATTCTTTACCACTAAGCCACCTGGGAAGCCCTTCTGGGCAGTGTAGACAGGGAAAAATGGTTGGATAGCCAATCACTTTAGCACCTGTGACCAATACCATGGTCATTATGGTATTGTGAAAAGCTGCAGGTTTTCTTTTTAGTGGACTGTTAATTTCTTCCAATGGCTCAGGTAAGAATTAGGTTAAATAGAAAACAACCATAAAGATAGGGTGAAAGCCATGAGTTTAGATTGTCTTAACAACTGAGACATGCTTCTGAAAGTTCCTACATGAAAATAATCCATTTTAAAGGTGTATGAAATAAGATCACTGCCAAACAGAGGCACTGAATGAAGCTCCCCACCCCAGGACAGCATTCCAGTGTCCCAGGGCCTGCATCACTGCCAGCTGATTTTGCCCACCAGGCTGTGCTTATACATGAGGCGTGGTGATGTAATTTGAGCAAGAGAAAAGCAGACATCTATATTTTTACCTACTGATATTGGTATTCAGTTTAAAATATGCCTCCTCCAATCATAAAAGGCACAGAACTTAACCATCTTGTTCTTTGTATTCCATGTGATTTTCATTTCTACAAAAAGAAAGTAAATATGTTAAGGAGGCGTGCCAGCTCTTACAATTGTATCAACTTACCTTTCAAACTGACTTCAGCAGTTTCTGCACAGAAAAGAATTTGCCTTAGAAGTGTTCTCTAGTCCTTGTTTCAGGAAAACAATTAGCACTCTTCTTAACCCACACAGGCATGAGTTGCTGGAAGGCAAAAGTTAAATTTTCTCCAACTCAGTGAACCATTCCTTGGTTTGTATTCAGCGTGGTACATAATAGTGGCACAAGTGCTAGATGCTAAGAAAAATATATTACCCTGTTTAAATTGCCCTTTTATGTGCACTCACAGGACACTAGGTACCAAAAAACTATACTAAATGTTTCAGGTGCAGAAATGGCATTTTTTGCCATTTCAAATGTCAATTCACATTTGAAGCGTTAAGTATTGAGCTTCTATCACATTTTATTCACATCACCCTTGTGTCTTTTTCATTTGGAGTCTTTTTGTCTTTGAAACTTCCTAATTGCTTTTGCTTTATACAGTTTCATAATGAGTCAACCAAAACCCCTATTTAATGAAAGCACTGCTGTGTGCTTGAAATTTAAAGTTTACATTTAAAAAACAGATCCTTTGAATACCACTAGCTTGGGAGAACAGACACTGACATTCACTAGGGAGGGTGGCAGTGAGAAATTTTCAAAATAAGATTTCAGCAGATGGGGAACCACAGTGAAACCAGACCCTTCAGTCCATTTATCATAGTGCTTGCAGTTTTTGTGTCAAGACAGGTGAACAATAATAAATATCCAACCAAGGTGGTTCATTTGTATTCAGAACATTTGAATAATAAGAAGTTCAAAAAAATCCATGTAGGCTTTTGTTCAAAGGAAAACTCCAGCCATTTCCCTCAGCTCAGCAGTCTGAAAAGTTCAAAAGGTAGGAAGTGCTTCTTGCCAAGACTAAACTCTGACAGGTATTAGATAATAAAATTTAATTATGAACTGGCATTTTGGGAGCACCTTAATATAGTTGGAGTCTTGATATGAACAATGAAATTAGGGTTAAAATTATATGTGGAAACTTGACTCTGTCTGCTTTACTACCTACTAAACTTTAGAAGTCTAATAAATGTTTCTGATACTGACTTCTAATTTCTCTGTCTCAAATAAAAAGTTATTCTGAATTTGGTTTCTATGTAATTGAAAATTAGACCAATTCATAGGGTACTAATATGAGTGCACTGGGTTGGAAAGATCCCCTGGAGAAAGAAGTGGCAACCCACTCCAGTATACTTGCCTGGAAAATCCTATGGACAGGGGACCCTGGTGGGCTGCAGTCCATAGTGTCACAAAGAGTTGGGAACGACAGAGCGACTAACACTTGTGACTTGTGTCAGTTCAGTTCAGTCAGTCAGTCGTGTCCGACTCTTTGCGACTCCATGAATTGCAGCACGCCAGCCCTCCCTGTCCATCACCAGCTCCTGGAGTTTACCCAAACTCATGTCCATTGAGTCGGTAATATCATCCAGCCAACTCATCCTCTATCATCCCCTTTTCCTCCTGCCCTCAATCGTTCCCAGCATCAGGGTCTTTTCAAATGAGTCAGTTCTTCATATCAGGTGCCCAAAGTACTGGAGTTTCAGCTTCAATGTCAGTCTTCCAATGAATACCCAGGACTGATTTCCTTTAGGATGAACTGGTCGGATCTCCTTGCAGTCCAAGGGACTCGCTAGAGTCTTCTCCAACACCACAGTTCAAAAGCATCAATTCTTCTGTGCTCAGCCTTCTTCACAGTCCAACTCTCACATCCATACATGACTACTGGAAAAACCATAGCCTTGATTAGATGTACCTTTGTTGGCAAAGTAATGTCTCTGCTTTTTAATATGCTGCCTAGGTTGGTCATAACTTTTCTTGCAAGGAATAAGCATCTTTTAATTTCATGGCTGCAGTCACCATCTGCAGTGATTTTGGAGCCCAGAAAAATAAAGTCAGCCACTGTTTCCACTATTTTCCCATCTATTTGTCATGAAGTAATGGGACCGGATGCCATGATATTCATTTTCTGAATGTTGAGCTTTAAGCCAACTTTTTCACTCTCCTCTTTCACTTTCATCAAGAGGCTCTTTAGTTCTTCATTTTCTGCCATAACCTCATCTGCATATCTGAGGTTATTGGTATTTCTCCCGGCAATCTTGATTCCAGTTTGTGCTTCATCCAGCCCAGCGTTTCTCATGATGTACTCTGTATAAAAGTTAAATAAGCAGGGTGACAATATACAGCCTGGACGTACGCCTTTTCCTATTTGGAACCAGTCCATTGTTCCATGTCCAGTTCTAACTTTTGCTTCCTCACCTGCATACAGGGTTCTCAAGAGGCAGGTCAGGTGGTCTGGTATTCAAGAAAAAGAGATGCAAAAAAGCAAAATGGCTGTCTGAGGAGGCCTTACAAATAGCTGTGAAAAGAAGAGAAGCAAAAAGCAAAGGAGAAAAGGAAAGATATACCCATTTGAATGCAGAGTTCCAAAGAATAGCAAGGAGAGATAAAAAAAAAAAAAAGCCTTCCTCAGTGTTCAATGCAAAGAAATAAGGGAAAACAATAGAATGGGAAAGACTAGAGATCTCATCAAGAAAATTAGAGATACCAAGGGAACATTTCATGCAACGATGGGCTCAAAAAAGGACAGAAATGGTATGGACCTATGGACCATACCATTGTATGGTATGGACCAGAAGCAGAAGATATTAAGAAGAGGTGGCAAGAATATACAGAAGAACTGTACAAAAAAGATCTTCAAGACCCAGATAATCACGATGGTGTGATCACTCACCAAGAGCCAGACATCCTGGACTGTGAAGTCAAATCAGCCTTAGGAAGCATCACTACGAACAAAGCTAGTGGAAGTGATGGAATTCCAGTTGAGTTATTTCAAATCCTAAAAGATGATACTGTGAAAGTGCTGCACTCAATATGCCAGCAAATTTGGAAGACTCAGCAGTGCACACAGGACTGGAAAAGGTCAGTTTTCATTCCAATCTCTAAGAAAGGCAATGCCAAAGAATGCTCAAACTACCACACAATTGCACTCATCTCACACGCTAGTAAAGTAATGCTCAAAATTCTCCAAGCCAGGCTTCAGCAATACGTGAACTGTGAACTTCCAGATGTTCAAGCTGGTTTTAGAAAAGGCAGAGGAATGGGAGATCAAGTTGCCAACATCCGCTGGATCATCAAGAAAGCAAAAGAGTTCCAGAAAAACATCTATTTCTGCTTTATCGACTATGCCAAAGCCTTTGACTGTGTGGATCACAATAAAATGTGGGAAATTCTGAAAGAGATGGGAGTGACTTGTGTGACCATCTCTGTATCTAGCTCCTCTGAAAAAAGACTATCTTCTTTGAACTGAGTTTTATAAATAATATAATATATTCAATTATTAATATTTCTGGTCTGCAACCTAAATATGTAGATTATTTCTAAAGAGTTAAATTGTCTTCAGCAATATGATAGGACAATCATCTTACAAGTAAAAAGCAAAATTACCTTTCATTTAAAGAGAAATTAAGAAATGAGAGACATTTAACTAAAAATAAACTTGACTTTGTCATTCATCTCTTTAAAATAATCTTTTGAGGCTCTCTGTTGCCAATAGGACAAAATCCAGAACACCCTAGTGTGGCTCTTAAGGCTTTCCACAAAACGTGACATTCAGGAAACACTAACTGAGCATCTGCTATGTGTGAAACACCACACTGGCACAAAAGAGACTGCAAAAAAGAAACAAATATGGGTACTGGTCTCTAGGAGCTCATAGCCAAAAAGGGAAATAGGTGTGCTTTTAAATACTCACAGCTGTGATAGCTATAATAATGGAACTTCCATCAAAATTATGGAAGAGAGAGAAATTAAAGAGCTAGTTATTTACCATATTACCCAGCAAATTTACTACCATCCTATCCAAAAAATTGAAAACAAGTATTCAAGCAAATATTTGTACAGAAATATTCATAAAAGCACTATTCACAGTAGCCAAAAAGTGGAAACAAAAAAATGTCTATCAGTTGATTAATAAATAAGGTGATTTAGCCATACAATGTAATATTATTCAGTCATAAAAAGAATATAATTCTGATACTTGCTATAGCATGGATGAACCCTGAAAACCTATGATGGGGGATTAAAGCCAGACAATAGAGGTCACATGGTGTATGATTCCATTTATATGTAATATCTAGAATAGGTAAATCCACTGAGACAGGAAATAGCTTAGTGGTTTTCAGGAGCTGGGTGTAGGGGAGAATCAAAAGTGACTGCTAATAAGTGCAGTATTTCCTTAGCGTGAAGAAAATGTCTTGGAACTTGATGGAGGTGATGGCAAGCTAACAATGTGGATGTACTAAACACCACCAAATTGTACACTTTAGTTAATTATTACTTTTATATTATGAGAATTTTAAGTTCATTTAAAAAAGACTAGTTAACAAAGCACACATGCTAAGTCACTTCAGTTGTGTCCAACTCTTTGCCAGCCCATGGACAGTAGCCTGCCAGGGTCCTCTGTCCATGGAATTCTCCAGACAAGAATTCTGGAGTGGGTTGCGAGTCCCTTCTCCAGGGGATCTTCCTGACCTGGGATCAAACCCAGGCCTCCTGCATTGCAGGCTGATTCTTTACCATCTGAGCCACCAGGGAAGCCTGTACAGAGCTTGTGTGTGTGTTAATCACTCAGACGTGTCCGACCCTTTGTGACCCCATGGACTGTAGCTCACCAGGCTCCTCTGTCTACAGGATCTCCCAGGCAAGAATACTGGAGTGGGTTGCCGTGCCCTTCTCCAGGGAATCATCCTGACCCAGGGATCAAACCCAGGTCTCCGGCATTCCAGGAAGATTCTTTACCATTTGAGCTGGGAAGCCCCATAGATAATTAATTAATTAATGGAAAATGCCTCACCAAGAAAGTCAGTGTTGAAAAAGATAGAAACTCAGGTGGAGTTTTGACCGTGACACTATTGGGAAAGGCTTGTAGAAAGCAGGAACTTTATTGGCAACATCCTAGAGATTGAGGAATGTCATTTGTGGCCTTGAATATTTGAACCTTGTTTTCTACTTGAGTGTGGTGCAGAAGTGGTAACTGCCCACTGCTCACTGATCAGATGTGCTTACTTTGAAGATACTGTTCTGTTGGTTAGCTTTTGAAAGACTTGTATCTCTTTTCCAGATCTGTACGTTTCAGATGGTACCAAGGGTTTTATTCTGCTGGCTCACAGCCAGTGACGTGGGCTATTGATAATGTCTATATTGGTCCACAATGTGAAGAGATGTGTAATGGACACGGGAGTTGTATCAATGGAACCAAGTGTATATGTGATCCTGGTTATTCAGGTCCAACCTGCAAAATAAGCACCAAAAATCCTGATTTTCTCAAGGATGATTTTGAAGGTAATCTTTTCTTATGAAACTTATATAACTTTGTGAAAGAATTTACACATTAAGCACAGTTTGTGTGTGCTATCACTTCAGTCATGTCTGATTCTTTGTGACCTTATGGACTGTATCCCACCAGGCTTCTCTGTCCATGGGATTCCCCAGGCAAGAATACTGGAGTGGGTTGCCATTCCCTTCTCCAGGGGATCTTCCAGCTCAGGGATTGAACCCAGGTCTCCTGCATTACAGGCAGATTCTTTACCATCTGAGCCACCAGGGAAGCCTTGTTTTTTTGTTTGTTTGTTTGTTTGTTTTTAACTTATTTAAAGCCTTGCTTTTAAGTGTGCTCCTCAAGATTTCATCCTTGACCATATTGTCTTCTCATGTGGTACACTCTGCCTTTTAGGCTTTCCTGGTAACTCAGACAGTCCTTTAATGCAGGACACTCGGGTTTAATCCCTGGGTCCAGAAGATCCCCTAGAGAAGGAAATGGCAACCCACTCCAGTATTCTTGCCTGGAGAATCCCATAGGCAGAGGAGCCTGGAGGGCTACAGTCCATGGGGTCACAAAGAGTTGGACACGACTGAGCAATTCACACACACACACACAATTTGTAATATAAAAGTAATCATTAGTGAAAGTCACTCAGTCATGTCCAACTCCTTGCAACCCCAAGGACTATATAGTCCATGGAATTCTCCAGGCCAGAATACTGGAGTGGGTATCCTATCTCTTCTCCAGTAGATCTTCCCGACCCGGGATCAAACCAGGGTCTCCTGCCTTGCAGGCAGATTCTTTACCAGCTGAACTACTAAATTTCACCCTAATATTTCATTATTTTTCATTACATTTGGAACCACCTGTGCCTTTGTTTAGTTCTGAACTTCATAGGATTCCGTTTTTGAAACAAAATCAGTAAGAGTGAACAAGACAATAATTAAGAAAAAGTAAGGTTTTTTTTGCCCCATTTTCTATCACATGTAATTTCTAATCAATGATAATTTTGGAAAATGTCTATATAAAGAGTTAATCTTGGATGACAACGTAGAAAAACGTGTACTATAATGATTGAAATTATTCACAATTGTATATGCATCAGATATGCACTCTGATAAAGTTGGGGAAACGTTCTCATAAGAGAAAGTCTTAAATATGATAGCTATGTGTGTTAGAATGGTGGTGGTGGTGGAACAGTCACTAAGTCATGTCCAACTCTTTGTAACTCTATATACTGGAGCCCACCAGGCTCCTCTGTCCATGGGATTTCCCAAGCAAGAATACTGGAGTGGGTTGCCATTTCCTTCCCCAGGGGATCTGCCCACCCTAGGGATCAAACCCACATCTTCTACATTGCAGATGGATTCTTTACCACTGAGCCATCAGGGAAGTCCATATCTAGGTTAGAAAACTGGGACTGATTTTTTTTTTCCCAAGTTGCCTGCGAATGTTTTGCAATGTATCTATGGCTTCAAGGTATACTTTAAAGTTAGGTTTAGGTATATCAATACAATGGAATAAAATTTAGTTATAAAAAGGAATGAAATACTGATACATGCTGCAGTATAGATGAATCTTGAAAGCATTATGCTAAGTAGAAGAAGTCAAACACATGTCATATTTTTATGAAGCACTCAAAACAGGCAAATCCATAGAAACAGAAAGAAGATTAATGGTTGCCAGGGGGGTGGGTGAGGGGAAAAAGGAGATCAATTGCTTACTGGATACAAGATTTCCTATATGGGTAATGAAAATTCTGGAGCTAGCTAGCAGTGCTGGTTGCACAACATTATGAATGTACTAAATGCCATTGAATCATTCATTTTAAAATGGTTAAATGGCAAAATTAATGTATTATGCCTTTTACCACAATCAAAAAACGTGAATAACTGAAGAGATTGGTGAGTTGGTTTCGAAAGACATTATTTAATAGGAAATATTAAATTACACTTAAATTTCTCACATTAAAACTGTAGCTTTTAAAATACTATATAACACTGGCCTGATACTGTCCTCTCAGTAGCAAGGACGCAGTAAAGAAGTCAGTGGAAAGGTCTCATTACCCTTCTTTAATTCTGAACTGACCCACTCTGACCAGCCAATGTCTGTTTTTGCAAAGGAGCAGAATGAAAGGAACAGTTTGGCTGGACCATAGATCCTAGGGAAAGGCCCCCTTCCTTTGTCATGTGGACTCTTAAATTATGCAGCCAACGTTAAACAATTCAAACAAGCTAAAATGTTGAAAAGACCTCTTATCCCCCAAATCTATGACTTCAATATTTGTGACTTCATAGTTTAAAACTACACAAAACATTTGGCGTATTCTTTTTAAAAATATATGGCTATATTTGGGGTCATAGGTAAACCACATTTTCCATTCGTTTCAGGTCAGCTAGAATCTGATAGATTCTTATTAATGAGTGGTGGAAAGCCATCTCGGAAGTGTGGAATCCTTTCCAGTGGAAACAACCTCTTTTTCAATGAAGATGGCTTACGCATGTTGATGACACGGGATCTGGATTTATCACATGCTAGGTAATCATTTTTAAATGCTGTTGAAGAACTACCTTGTAATGTAAAGTAGCAGAACGTAATCAAGTCAAAAAGAAGCAGAGATCTCAAGGACAAGGCCTCCCATTGGAAATGCTATGCTTCTGGCTTGTCAAAGCCTCCATTAAGACACAGTTTACACAGTTTTCATTCTAAAACTGAGAGAGATCATGCAATAACTGGATCAGAAATGAAACGGAGCTAAACAGAAAGAGGCTGCTACCTGGTCTTCTACTAGGTGGTGACCAGGAAATGACAATGTTTACCTTGCTTTAACTTTAAGAACATAGTCTTCTTTATCTACCTTCTACAGAATACTTTTCATTACACCTGGTCTATGTAGAAATTATTTACCATGCTCAGGAGAAAGCTTAATTGAAATTCAGTGTGCTCACAGATTATTCACCATTAATTTTATATCCATTAACAATTTAAGAACATCTCAAGTGTAGGCTTGTTGTTTAAGCATTTCTTTCCAATGATTTGCTCATACATTCGAGTCACTCATTTTCTAAATTAAGCACAGTCACTCAGAAGCAAACATTTAAAACTGGCTCTGAGGATTATGTTCTGTCAAGATGTGTATCCCTTGATCATTTGATGAGCCAAAAACTTAGCCAGGAAAATAAGAAATACAGTTTAAAATGTATAAAATGGAACCCTGACCTATTTTTGCAAGTGAATAAAGAAATCATGGTCTATCTTTTGAAATATTTCAGAGTATCTTAAAATATATTTTAACATATCCTCCTCTTTCTCTTAAGTTGTTTCATTTATTGAATTATAAGTTTGA
Organism: Oryx dammah; assembly: GCF_014754425.2. Classification (NCBI taxonomy): domain Eukaryota; kingdom Metazoa; phylum Chordata; class Mammalia; order Artiodactyla; family Bovidae; genus Oryx; species Oryx dammah. Next base: position 45,190,209 of record NW_024070202.1, on the reverse strand, counting down.
TCATGCTTCATATAAAATATAATTCTATCTATAAGAATAATTTCACAGTTACAGAAAGCAAGATTTTATTTATCTCCATCCTATTTTAATACATATGGTTTAATTTGCTGCTCTTTATCTAAGAATTATCACTGGCAACTGAATTCTCTAATTTAGAAATTATTAGGCTTTTCTAAATAATTCTTATGTGGTTTATCTATAACTAAATTAATATAAACATTTTCCCAATACAAGTAGACAATATACTAAAAGTGTTTCTCTGTAAACAATTATTGTCTTTATAGGTAAAATCTTTACAAGGCAGTAACCATGTATTTTTTCCATTAATCCAATGTTAAAAACTCCATTATTTATCTCATCTCAGTAGCATGCTGTGTAGGATTTGCATATATTAACCTCAAAATGCTCCATGTAAAAATCCTAGTTTTCTCAGGGTTATAAGGTAAATGAATATTCTGATAGTGGATATGGGGGAGGGGAGGAACCCATGAAGAATGAATGATTTTATATATGGAACTGATAACTTTTATTATATGCCCCAATATATTTCATATGTTTGACATGCATTCATAATTGGGTATGTGTATTGCGTTACATAGGAAATGTATTTTGCATTACCAGCTAACACAGCAGCCAGACCAGGAACCAACAGCTCTCCTGCCAAAGATAACATGTGAGCTGGTTTTCATTGGCAGCCCAGCTGCCACTCTGTCCACCTCCCTGCCAGCTAGGAAGGATGCCACTGGCTGACTGCCACATCTTTCGATGGCCAGTATCATCCGTCCCAGATGCAGCAAGAGTCAGAGGCTGACACTGCCCACCATCCACACCACCCCACACTCATGCTCCCCTGCTTCTGGCACAAAACGCAGAAAAGAGGCTCAAGCTTAACACACCTCTTCCAAAAAATGTCTGGCTTTTCACAAAGAGGTGCTACAACTGGTGAATTTAAAAGTGTCTCACAAAACCAATAATATGAGATCTGAAAAACTACTGGTAAAAGATGAGATTGGATGATTTTGTGGATAAATGACATAAACTACATTAATTGCATTCTTTCAGTTTCAGATACTAAAGACAAGGATACAGATTTATCTTAGATAGGTAGCAATACACACTCCCAAACTTGGACAGCCTTTGGACTGCTCCCACCTTCTTAAAAATAGCCAGCTGCTACTGCTAAGTCACTTCAGTTGTGTCCGACTCTGTGTGACCCCATAGATGGCAGCCCACCAGGCTCCCCTGTCCCTGGGATTCTCCAGGCAAGAACACTGGAGTGGGTTGCCATTTCCTTCTCCAGTGCATGAAAGTGAAAAGTGAAAGGGAAGTCGCCCAGTTGTATCCGACTCTTCACAACCCCATAGACTGCAGCCCACCAGGCTCCTCCGCCCATGGGATTTCCAGGCAAGAGTAAGAATAGCCAGAGGGTAGGATAAATGTTCAAATCCCTCAGACACTCCCTTGTTGGTGGGTGACGGGGTGGAGGGATACCAAATATCAATATGGGACGGGGTGGAGGGATACCAAATATCAATAGGGTACAGAGTAGCCTTTTTTCAGACTTCACATTTTACTAACTCCCTTTCACATTTAAAAGGGAAGTCAAACTTTGGAACAATTACTTTGAATGTTCATTAAATCATCGTATTCATTAAATCTGTGAGTTCCCCCTATTACCCTGTGCACTTGTCTACAGTAAATTTTACTTGTATCAGATTTGTGCAGTTCTTCATGAGACTGGGATGTGGTAAAGGTGTTCCAGATCCCAGGAGCCAACCTGTGCTTCTACAGTATTCTCTCAATGGTGGCCTCTCGTGGAGTCTCCTTCAAGAGTTCCTTTTCAGCAACTCCAGCAATGTGGGCAGATACATCGCCCTGGAGATACCTCTGAAAGCCCGTTCTGCTTCTACTCGCCTCCGCTGGTGGCAACCATCTGAAAATGGGCACTTCTACAGTCCCTGGGTTATCGACCAGGTCAGTCCCTTCAAGATTAACTATTATAATTTTGTCATGTGTGCTGAATATGGCTTTAGAAAGCAGTTAGGCCAACCCCTCGCTCAGTAAAGGAGGTCCAGGACCCATAAGTTGGGTGACTTACCCAAGGGCATGTTGCTAGATTAGATATGGCATTTAGCTTCCTTTCATTCTCTAGTTCCTCAAATGCCTGAGCCTATAAAAATGAATGACACAACAGAAGGCCCAGGTCCTGCTCATAGAGGATTCTGCCATATGGTTAGAGGGACTTTATTAAGCATGATTCAAGGCTATAATTCTCTGAAAAGGAAAATGTGCAAATTAGCATTTATGCCACATACAATAGTTCCCATATCCTCTTTCCTAACCTTTGAAGAAAAAAAAAAAATAGGTAAATCTCCCTAACATCCTTATGAACAGTTCTAAAGGATCTTCATACATAATAAAATGCATATCCAATAGAACTCAAAGAATCTGTTAACAAACAGTAGAATCCCTGCAAAGAATTGGAACTGAAATGCCTTAGGGTACAACTGTTCTTAAATAGAAATTTTACTTGGAAAAATCACATATAACCAAATTTTGCGTTCCCAGCTTGGCTGAATGTAGTTTCCAAAGGCACAATTTGGCCCATGAAGGCTGTGAATGGTTTTGTCAGTCTTTCAATTTGTTTCTGTAGCTCCTTGCCAGATGGGCAAGCAGACCACATAAACAGGAACATTCTGAAAAGCCCCATAACATAATGCTTGCTGAATAATGCCAGTTGTGAGCAATCTGACAGATAAAAACCAAAAAAAAAAAAAAAAAGGACTGACCTTTCTCATGTCTCAAAACCAAATTGAAAAGTTTTTCTTTAAAAAATATATTTCAGATCCTCATTGGAGGAAATATTTCTGGCAATACAGTCTTGGAGGATGATTTCACAACTCTGGATAGTAGGAAGTGGCTGCTTCACCCCGGAGGCACCAAGATGCCTGTGTGTGGCTCTACAGGTGATGCCCTTGTCTTCATCGAAAAGGCCAGCACCCGTTACGTGGTCACCACGGACATTGCTGTGAATGAGGATTCCTTCCTACAGATAGACTTTGCTGCCTCCTGCTCGGTCACAGATTCTTGTTATGGTGAGTGTTACCTTTCTAGGTGGAGCAGCAAGCATGTATAAATGGGCATCTGTGACTGCCACAGTCAAAGGACTGAACTATACCTCCAAGAAGTCTCTAAGTAAAACACAAGTGCACTTTCAGTCAAACCACAACTGCATTTTTAATAATGTTGTGGGTAATTTGAGTTTGAAAAAGCCTCAGAATGTAAACTTATTTTAAGTATATGTTCATGAAGACTTCTTTTATATATGTGATACCCAAAGATTTGTATCATTTCGTAACTCCAGATTTTTTTAATTTATTTTTTAATTGAAGGATAAATGTTTTACAAAATTGTGTTGGTTTCTGTCAAACATCAACATGAAGCAGTCACCAACATGAATCAGTATACATATTATCCCTCCCTCTTGAACCTCTCTGCCACCTCCCTCCACATCCCACCTCTCTAGGTTTTTACAGAGCACCAGTTTGAGTTCCTTGAGTCATATAGCAAATTCCCATTGGCTATCTATTTTACATATGGTAATGTAAGTTTCCTTGTTACTCTCTCCTCCTGGTGGCTCAGACAGTAAACAATCTATCTGCAGTGCAGGAGACCTGGATTTGATCCCTGAGTCAGGAAGATCTCTTGGAGAAGGGAATGGTAACACACTCCAGTATTCTTGCCTGGAGAATTCCATGGACAGAGGAGCCTGGAGGGCTACCATAGTCCTTGGAGGCATGAGGAGTTGTACACGATTGAGCAACTAACTCTTTCTACATTTTCTCTCCATACATCCCAACCTCTCCTTCCTAAATCCAGAATTTTTAGGTATCATATTTACAGAATAAAAGAGTCTTATCACATAAGAAATGTCAGAGTGAGTCAGCAGTAGGATTTACACACACAGGGTTTTACATGTGTTTTAATTCATAAGGCTTTAGATTAGTCATGTTATTGTCTCCTTTCCATTCTCCCGGGATTCATGAAATTTTGTTGTTACCATTTTGCCTAATACTTTCTGCCATTGTGGATCATAGTATAGTCTAAACCACCCTGACTGTGACTAGTTTTCATCTTCTAGGTTGTGCACCTACACACATACCTTACACACACATACACACACACACACATAGACATACATACACATACATGGACCTATCTTAGGAGCATAAACGCTGCCAACATTGCATAATTGGACACTTCACTGGAATTTGCAGATCCATCAAGATTCTGGGGACTTCCTAGTCTTTCACCACCCTGTATCACAGTTCTTCCAAGAGATCTAAACTAGAATGTTCACAAGGACCTGTTCTATTTTAGATTCTTGGGGCCTAAAATCTAGAGAAATTTGTTACTTCCAAGGTCCTGCAAAATCCAGATTTTTCATATTTCCATTAGGCTGAACTTAATGGACAGATCTTAGGGAAAAGCTCAGAAGTGCTCTTTCTACCTTGGACTCAATCAATCAGCATGAACTAGTCAGTAGAGGTGGAACTTGAGAAAGTATAAGGTATATAGCCTGTCTTCACAAGGTACACAGTCTAGCTGAGGGGATGCTTCAGAAAGTTAAAGTCCAATAAATGACTAAATCAGATGCTTGATGGAGTGGTACTCATGCAAAACTGTAATGAGAGTTCAGCCAAGGGAGAGATAACCAATGGATGGCCAATCCTAGAAGTTTGGGAAATTGCACAAAGAAGCTAAGTCTCAAGTGAGCATTGATAGTTGGAGTGAATTTGAAGTGTGAGTGAGGAAGAAGATACCCCAAGCTGTCTGATAGCATAATGTGGGAGTTCTCCTGGTCCATGGGAATACTATGAGCAGACCCGCCTGAACAGACAATACTTGCATCTAATGGAGGAGGGCAGAGTGCTAATTTTGAAAACACAAAGGGACTTTGGGTCCTAGACACCCACCCACTGTCCATAGACACAATCAATGAGAAACCAAAGAGGTAAGTTATGACATGGCCAGCCAGACTGCAGCGGAACCAGGACTGAGACTCTGCCCATGTAAGCCCAGACATGTGTATTTTCTACTGTAGAGTGAGGAAACTTCTTGAGAAAGATTGAACTGAATAAAAAAATAAAAGAGGAAAGTGACTAATCTTTGTTGGCAGCAAATTAAGAAGGGCATTAAAAGGCAAGCATAGGAATTTGTGCTTGACAAAGTCATGAATAAGAGGGCTTGAGTGCAGGGGAGTAGTATGGTGGATTTTAAGATTAGCCCGGGAACCAATGAAGGTGGGTAAAGAAGAATCCTGGCAAAGAAGTGTTGGTGGATGTCTCTGTAGGAGGTGATGAAAACATGCACTACTTGCCGTGAACACAAATAGAAGAGGTAAAACTAGGATGAGACACTGAAGACCAAAAGGAAAGCAGCAGCAGACCTCAAAACCAGGTGACATATTGAACATAAAGGGTAAAGAAGAAAGAAGTAAATTTTCTAAAATAACTTCTAAATTTTAAACCCAGAAAACTAATGCAGGAGCATTATCACTGAGAGAATTTGGTAGTTAAGAAGAGATGTTTACATGTATACCTATTGTTGATTCATGTTGATGTATGGCAAAAACTAACACAATATTGTAAAGCAATTATCCTCCAATTTCAAATAAATAAAGAAGAGATGTTATTTATGAGAGAAAATGAGTTTTTATTTAGTTTGGTGCAAATAGTTTGAGGTAAAGATATCCTTTAATGTGGAGGGTTTACAATGTAGAAAACAGGAATTTTGTACTGTCCATCACACTATGCCAGCATCCAGCACAATGCCAGGCTGAACAAATTTGCTGAATGAATAAAACCAACTTTGAGATGCAAAATTGGGATATTTGGGCACAGAAATAATAGTTGAAGCCCAAGGAGGGTATGTGTAGAATAGAAGGCCAGAGATGGAGTCTGGAAAGATGCCCATAGCTGGGCTAGTTAGCAGAGAAGTCAGAAGGAAATAAGACAGGAGATTCAGAATACTGTCTTGCAAAAGAAAGGGACATTTCAAGAATCAGGGAGCCATCAATAATGTCCAGTGCTGAAGGGAGGACAGGAACAATGAATAGTGAGACAAGCCATTGTATTTAACTAAAAAGGCCACCAGGAGCCTTAGAGCAGTGAATGGTACCACGCTGGCTGCACAGGAAAGTGCCCCCAGGGAACTTTAAAGCTCCCAACATCTTGGCCTGCCCCATAAGAGTGAAATTCCAATCTCTGCAGATGGGACTCTGACATTGGTACTTTCTAAATGTACCCAGGTAATTTCATTGTGCAACCAAGACTGAGAATCATGGTCTTAGAGAAGGCAAATTCAATAGGGAGGTGTGGTCTGAAGTAGTTTGTAATGTCAAGAAGGGACTAGAGAGAGAAATATAAAACATAGGGTATAGGTTGAGTGTTTTGGAGGAAGAGAAAGGAAAAAAATCTCTTTCTGTAGACCCACAGCCTGATTGCCCATTTGGGCATGAATTTCATGACTTTCAGCTACTTCTTTTACTTCTCTGATTTCCCAGTATATTCCATTACACAACAAAGCAAGGCTATATAACAGTATAAAAGAGATTTTTTAATTTCTTAGGAGTTTCTCCTAACAAAGAGAAAATTTGGCATAAGTTGGTCAGGATCCCTATAGAATGGTTAAATTTTGAAAAGTCTGCTCAATTTTTTTAAACTATTTTAAAAGGAACCATTGTAACATACAGTTGCTATGTTCGGTATTTGTATGTTGACCTTTAAATAAACAGCCAAAATATACTATAGTTATTGTAATATGTAAGTGATATCTAATTTATATATTTGTATAACATATGTCCCATAACTATTAGATTAAATAATAAACATATCAATTTTAACTTTTACTATGATTGCTTTAACTGTATATAAAACAATAAATTAAAATGTATGAAAACATAAGTAATAATGGTTCCTGGATCATCAGATATATATTTCTAACCAGAATAATGCCTTCTGTTTCAGCTATTGAATTGGAATACTCAATAGATCTTGGATTGTCCTGGCATCCACTGATAAGGGACTGTTTGCCTACCAATGTTGAATGCAGTCGCTATCACCTGCAGCGCATCCTGGTGTCAGATACTTTCAACAAGTGGACCAGAATCACTGTGCCTCTCCCGCCTTACACCAGGTATCAATGTTTCTGCATGTAGTGAACCCAAATACGATATAATTTTCATGTCCAATTTCAGCACAGCAAGCTTAAATGTTATATGAGATTTTGTTACGTGTTGATGATATTGCCATGCATGAATTTATTAAAGTTCTGTAAATAAGTAAAAAAGAAATCAGTTTTTATGGTGACATTGTTCTGTGTTTTCCCCAAATACAGGTCTTTACTGACTTTTATCTCTAGTATATTTTTCAAATGGTATATGAAAGAAAACAGTGGCCAGATTAGTAAGCTTCTCTAATTTATTATGCCAAAAACAAGTTCATTATGCCAAGAACAAGTCTTAATGGATTTAAATGGAGTCTATTTTCTGTCAGTTAGACTACTGTAAATATAGCAGTGAGTGGTAGCATATTAAATGGATGTACCACATAAATGTGTACTAAAATTACTGCTTACTTTTGAAATTTTGTTGTGAGTAGTATCTTGAGAATTATCACTGGAACATTCTTTTATGTGAAAAACAATTGTGAATGCTTCTTCCTTGTGTCTTTAAGAAATGACAGTATCTTATAAAACTGACTGGTAGATGCTGGTAAAAAAGTTGTCTAAACTATCTGTATATTCACTTTCGTGTTGGAGAAAAGCAGAGAATTCACCTTGCCTGGTGGGATAGTGTTACATGCCTCTCTCTCTTTTCACCATCTAAGTAGAAAGATAATCAGTTGCTGCCTTGAAGAAAGAAGCAAAGCAACCAATGCAGTCCATGGAAAAGGAGTTATAGTTTGGGCTCATTTTCATTCTCTCCCTTCCACAAATGAAGAAAGAATAAATCTTCCTAGCAAATGATCGTAAAATTCAGTCATTCATCTAGGGCATAAGTTTTCCTGGGATTTTCATAAATGGGGTGGTTTCGGTTACTAACAGCCCAAGGCTCCTCTACAATTGCTGGCTCAGGGGTACAAGACTATATTAACTGTCAGCAGAGTTGCCAAGTTTAAATGAGATACGTGAGATTTAGTTGCTCATTAAAGGTATTGCCATGCATGAATTATTAAGGCAATCTTAATAAGTAAAATAGAAAAAAAACCTCCATTAAGGCCGAAGTCTTTTAAGTCATTATGAATTCTGTGAATTATTACCCAGCTACTTGGTAGCATTTTGCAAATAAATGACATTCTAAGATAAACTGCAGCTCATCATTATACCCTTGAGTCTTTTACGTAAAAGTGATTAATCCTCATCTTTTAATCTATCTTTTGTCTCTTGCACATACTCATAACATTTTTGACCCTTTCAAATGACATTTGAAAAATCTGATGAGCAGCCGTTTCATCTTGTTATCATATTGAAAATTTGCAGTTTGTTTATTATAATACCCTCCAAGCTCATGTTGTACAATGGTCTTAAAGACAACACTGATTTATAATAAGGCCCTCTGGGTAATTCAGAAATGTTCATGGATGGAACCCAAGCCAGACCCCCTTCTGGTCATGCTCTGCACTATGCCAAAGATAAATTAGAACAAGAGCCAGACTCAGAACACTTTGTCTCAAGCTTGTCAGTGTACTTTATCGGCTCTTACATACAGTTGCTTTTTAAATATGGTGCTTTCTTATTTTAAGTTGAACTACCTCAACATCTGCCCAGTACTGAGAATTCAGTGTTTATGTTGCCCCTCAGGACAGAATTGAGGATTTTAGTTTGTAGTTCTTCACTATAAACAGACTTGATGCTGATGACTTAAAGTCACATGCTTAAGTGGGGATTAAGAGTGACTGTGACAATGTGCCAGCTGTAGGTTTGCTCACTCACTTATCATGTGACCACAAATCTAGGATACCATTATTGTTGGCACAGTCGTAGAAAGAGTCAACTGAGGTTGGGTGTCCACAAATTGACATCAAACCATTAGCCAAACTGAAATGACTGGTAGTCATCAGTAGTGATTATTCATTCATTAAGTCAGTCATTAAGCATGTATTTTTAAAGTATTTAATCGTGAGCTAGATCTATGTGAGGGGCTGAACTTAGCCCTGCCCCAAGGAACTTTTAGTCCAGTGGGGAAAAGAAACCAATGGTAATCAGAGAAGTAAAGACGAAGTTCAACTCATAAGTGATGGAGGAGCCTTGCATGGTGCTAAGAGATTATACATTATAGAGAGGTTTGTCTTGATCAAGAAGGTCAAGGAACACTTTCTTGAGAAAATTATAATTGCAGTAAGAGTGAAGGAAGGATCAGTGTAAAACAGGAGAAGAGTAAAGAGAACTGTGGCCTGGCATGCTATGGTTCATGGGGTCACAAAGAGTTGGACATGACTGAGCAACTGAACTGAACTGAACTGAAAGAGAAGTGTTCCAGGTAAGGAAAACAGCCAGTAGTGGGAAGAAGCAGACATATTTGAGATGCTGAAAGAATGAATCAGACACCAAGAGAGAAAGTGGGGTGAGGTATTAGATGATGTCAGATCACGAAGAGCATTGTTGGTTGTACTAAAGTTTTAGGGGTTTGTTATATGAATGCTGGAAGCCTGATAAAGTGCTTTGGGATTTGGAAACATCAGATTAGCATTTAGAAAAGCTTATTCTAACTGGAGAACAAGTTGGGGAAGATAAGAGGAGAAGTAGATGTAAGGATTCTCTTAAAGAGATAGTAACTGCTGGTAGCTTGGACTAAGATGTGGCAGACATGAAAAGAAGGGAATAAATTCAAGAGAAATAGTGGCAGTAAAATTGACTGAGCTTATTGATGAAAGGACATAGGATTGTGAGGGAAAGAGCAATGGTGAAAATGATTTCCTGGTCTCTTAGCTGGAAAACCGAACTGATGCTGGTGCTTTTCATCAGAAAGGGAACAGTAAGACTAAATACAAGATCACATCACACTGCACTCTAAACATTACTCTATTAAAACCTAAATGAATTGGGGTTGATAGAGCATAGTCTCTAATCCTCCCCATATACACTGATAAAGTTAGATCTTCATGAAAGGAAGAAAAAGAAAAAAAAACTGAAAAGCATTGTGGTTTAGTGGAGGGCTTCCACTTTTCAGCCCTGTGAGCTTCTAAGTAAGTCATTTCATATCCCTAAGTTTCAGTTTCCTCATCTGAAAAATGAAGACTTTTTACCATATAAAAAGCTCATAAATGTGCATGGTAATGTTGGGACATTGTAAACATTTACTGAAAAGTAAGTCATTTTTACTTTTATGAGTTAACCACATAATCACATGTGTTAACCATATCTCAGGTTTATTACCAGACTTCAGTCAGACTGAGAAGTCTTTCTCATTTAGCTTAACAAAGTGAGTCCATAGTAATGGTAGGACACTGCCTTAAGATACTGCCCTGGAGGAGGTTACAACCTGATCATGGGAAAATAAATAGCTTAAAACTATTACATACTGAATATAATTTAAAGCTTCACTGAGGAACGGTCTGAAAATGATATAGATATTGAGTATTGAGAGACAGTGTTAAATGCCAGAGTTAGAGAGGGTTTTGTAGAAAAGATGGGCCCTGGCCTCAAAGAATGGCTAGGATTTAGGAGGGTAAGGAAAGAAAACTTCCTAAATTAGGGGAAGAGCATGAACACGTGAGCCTGGGATAAGCACAGAGGTTGCCGATTAAAGAGGGAGCTCATATCTAAAGCTGTGGGACATTTGTTAGTAAAGTTGGGTTAACTTACAGTAAGGGGCTTCCTGGGTGGCTCTAGTGGTAAAGAACCCACCTACCAATGTAGGGGACATAAGAGACACCAGAAGATTCCCTGAAAGATCCCGAGGCATGGCAACCCACTCCAGTACTCTTATCTGGAGAATCCCATGGACAGGAAGCCTGGCGGGCTACAGTCCATAGGGTCACGGAGAGTCAGGTGCGACTTAGCACACATGCAAAGCAAGGCAAAGGAGTTTAGGCTTGTGGGGAAAATGAGCCACGGTGAGTTCTGAGCTGAGATGATTCTTCCAAGAAAAAAAAAAGGGGGGGGAATAGACTCAAGTAAGAGAAAAACAAAGGCATTGTGATAACGATGGTGCATGCTAACAAGAGTCTGGGCTACAGCTAACATGAGAGTGATGGAGCAGATATTACAGGACATTTCAAAGAAAGGACTGGTAAAACTCAGTCGTTAACTTCTTAATTGCACACGTCAAAAGATGACTCAAAAGTCTGAAGCCTGTGAAAATGGTGAGAAAAAGAGAGGAGTAAGCTAAAGCTGATTCCAAGAGGGGCAGTATGGCAGATTTAATCAAATGATGCTGAATTAAATATGATGGAAATATCCTTTTGACAGAGCTATGAAGACTAGAGCCCAGTGGAAGATAATAAGCCTTGGAGACATGAGCACAGAGGTCATAGGAAATGCTGTAAAACTGCAGCAGCTCTCCAGAGGAGAGTATTTAAAAAGAAAAGATCCCTAAATTTAATAGCAGAATGAGTGGAAATAGCTATTAGAGAAACCAGAAGGATTCAGTCAGGGAAGTAGGAGAATATGAACAACGTGGTATCCAAAAGCCAAGTGAGACTAGAATATCAAGCAGGAAGAGATGATCGTCAGTGACAAATGCTGCAGTGAGTTAAGAAGCAAGTTTCACAATAAATTTACTAGAGTTTTTCAATAAGGACATTGTCGTGACCTTCAAAAGAATAGTTTCAGTGAGATACTGGAAATGAATACAGCTCTCTGGGGCCAGAGCCCATGGGCTTAACCTATCGTACTAATTGTATTAGCACTGCATCTTTCTTGCTTGCCTATGAGTATGGTCCTAGAAGAGATAGGCAGCAGGGATGCCAGGAGTTCTTGAGAAAGACTGAAAAAGTAGGAAGATGCTGAAATCAATTTTGTATCCCCTAATCTGAATCTGCCTCCTCCTCTTTAGTAACCCCAGACCTAAAAATAACAGGTAGCTCAAGTGGCATCATAGGTTCTTGAAATGTCATCTGAGAACCAGGGTGAGTCAATGGAAGGGCAGGTAACCTAAATCCACCTAGAAAGTAGGGGAAGGGGAGCTGCAACAGGAAGGCTCAGGTGTGACTTGGCTATTTTAAGTCACAGTTGGAAGATGATCCATTCCCTTCTACTGGCCCTAATGGCCTGACTGATACTGCTGTCTTTAAAGATTAACTATTACACTTTGGAAGCCAGGTGGTTTTAGTCACAGCATGGAACGTTCTTAATGTGTGCCGGAAGAGTAAAGGAATGGTGATAAGCTCAAGAAGGGGCAAAAAGACTGGAAGGATTGGAGTGGTGGAATGGGGTTGGAGGAGTCTATACTTTTTGCAGGTAAACAAATTTAAAGAGGAGACGTATTTTTCAGTAGCATTCCCACCTACTGTATCGGCAAAGAAAATATCTTATTCTAAGAAAATCATAACTAAGCATGATGTTTATTGGGTTCATCATGAAGAAATATTCAAGGAAATTATAAGTTCATTTAAAAAAAATAGATTATTTAAACTTTCTCTGATACTCTATTTCTCTCCATCTTTATTTGTAACAGTATCTTTTGAAAGACTTTTTGCAAGTATTTATATTATTGAACATCTTGTTTAAATGTTTCAATCAAGTCGAGAAAGTCTTAGACTTCTCTTACATATCTATCTTCTCATACATCATTTTGATCCTTTGAATATCGCTGGAGTAACTTTAACATATTTATGCTAGTTTTTCAGGGCTACAAAACATAAAATAATTTTGCCTAGTATAAACCATGGTACTATTAATTTTTCACATACAGAATATATTAACATATATGTGGGCATTCAGTTCAGTCGCTCAGTTGTGTCTGACTCTTTGTGACCCCATCAACCGCAGCATGCCAGGCCTCTTGTCCATCACCAACTCCCAGAGTTTACCCAAACTCATGTCCATTGAGTCGGTGTTGCCATCCAACCATCTCATCCTCTGTTGTCCCCTTCTCCTCCTGCCTTCAATCTTTCGCAACATCAGGGTCTTTTCAAATGAGTCATGTTTTCGCATCAGGTGGCCAAGAGTATTGGAATTTCAGCTTCAACATCAGTCCTTCCAATGAACACCAAGGACTGATCTCCCTTAGGATGGACGGGTTGGATCTCCTTGCAGTCCAAGGGACTCTCAAGAGTCTTCTCCAACACCACAGTTCAAAAGCATCAATTCTTCGGCACTCAGCTTTCTTTATAGTCCAACTTTCACATCCATACATGACTTCTGGAAAAACCATAGCCTTGACTAGACAAACCTTTGTTGGCAAAGTAATGTCTCTGCTTTTTAATATGCTATCTAGGTTGGTCATAACTTTCCTTCCAAGGAGTAAGCGTCTTTTAATTTCATGGCTGCAGTCACCATCTGCAGTGATTTTGGAGCACTCAAAAAATAAAGTCTGTCACTGTTCCCATCTATTTGCCATGAAGTGATGGGACCAGATGCCATGATCTTCGTTTTCTGAATGTTGACCTTTAAGCCAACTTTTTCACTCTCCTCTTTCACTTTCTTTTTTTTTCCCTCTTTCACTTTCATCAAGAGGCTCTTTAGTTCTTCACTTTCTGCCATAAGGGTGGTGTTATCTGCATATCTGAGGTTATTGATATTTTTCCTGGCAATCTTGATTCCAGCTTGTGCTTCATCCAGCCCAGCATTTCTCATGAAATATTCTACATAAAGGTTAAATAAGCAGGATGACAATATACAGCCTTGACGTACTCCTTTTCCTATTTAGAACCAGTCTGTTGTTCCACATCCAGTTCTAACTGTTGCTTCCTGACCTGCATAAAGATTTCTCAAGAGGCAGGTCAGGTGGTCTGGTATTCCCATCTCTTTCAGAATTTTCCATAGTTTATTGTGATCCATACAGTCAAAGGCTTTAGCATAGTCAATAAAGCAGAATTCTTCTGAAATTCTCTTGCTTTTTTGATGATCCAGCGAATGTTGGTAATTTGATCTCTGGTTCCTCTGCCTTTTCTAAAACCAGCTTAAACGTCTGGAAGTTCACAGTTCACGTGTTACTGAAGCCTGGCTTGGAGAATTTTGAGCATTACTTTACTAGCATGTGAGATGAGTGCCATTGTGAGGTAGTTTGAGCTTTCTTTGGCATTGCCTTTCTTTGGGATTGGAATGAAAACTGATCTTTTCCAGTCCTGTGGCCACTGCTGAGTTTTCCAAATTTGCTGGCATATTGAGTGCAGCACTTTCACAACATCATCTTTTAGGATTTGAAATAGCTCAACTGGAATTCCATCACCTCCACTAGCTTTGTTCGTAATGATGCTTCCTAAGGCCCACTTGACTTCACATACTAGGATGTCTGGCTCTAGGTGAATGATCACACCATTGTGAATATCTGGGTTGTGAAGATCTTTTTGTACAGTTCTTCTGTATATTCTTGCCACCTCGTCTTAATATCTTCTGCTTCTGTTAGGTCCATACCATTTCTGTCCTTTATTGTACCCATCTTTGCATGAAATGTTCCCTTGGTATCTCTAATTTTCTTAAGATCTCTAGTCTTTCTCATTCTTTGTTTTCCTGTATTTCTTTGCATTGATCACTGAGGAAGACTTTCTTATCTCTCCTTGCTATTCTTTGGAACTCTGCATTTAGATGGGTATATCTTTCTTTTTCTCCTGTGTTTTTCCTTTCTCTTCTTTTCACAGCTATTTGTAAGGCCTCCTCAGACAACCATTGTGCTTTTTTGCATTTATTTTTCTTGGGGATGGTCTTGATCCCTGTCTCCTGTACAATGTCATGAACCTCCGTCCATAGTTCATCAGGCGTTCTGTCTATCAGATCTGGTCCCTTAAATCTATTTCTCACTTCCACTGTATAATCATAAGGGATTTGATTTAGGTCATACCTGAATGGTCTAGTGGTTTTCCCTACTTTCTTCAATTTAAGTCTGAATTTGGCAATGAGAAGTTCATGATCTCAGCCATAGTCAGCTCCTGGTCTTGTTTTTGCTGATTGTATAGATCTTCTCCATCTTTGGCTGCAAAGAATATACTCAGTCTGATTTTGGTGTTGGCCATTTGGTGATGTCCATGTATACAGTCTTCTCTTGTGTTGTTGGAAGATGGTGTTTGCTATGACCAGTGCATTCTCTTAGCAAAACTCTATTAGCCTTTGCCCTGCTTCATTCTGTATTCCAAGGCCAAATTTGCCTGTTACTCCAGGTGTTTCTTGACTTCCTACTTTTACATTCTAGTCCTCTATAATGAAAAGGACATCTTTTTTGGGTATTGGTTCTAAAAGGTCTTGCAGGTCTTTGTAGAACTGTTCAACTTCAGCTTCTTCAGCATTACTGGTTGGGTCATAGACTTGGATTACTGTGATATTGAATGGTTTGCCTTGAAAATGAACAGAGATCATTCTGTCATTTTTGAGATTGCATCCAAGTATTGCATTTCAGACTCTTTTGTTGACTATGATGGCTACTCCATTTCTTCTCAGGGATTCTTGCTCACAGTAGTAGATATAATGGTCATCTGAGTTAAATTCACCTATTCCAGGCCATTTTAGTTTGCTGATTCCTAGAATGTCGATGTTCACTCTTGCCGTCTCCTGTTTGACCGCTTCCAATTTGCCTTGATTCATGGACCTAACATTCCAGGTTCCTATGCAATATTGCTCTTTACAGCATCAGACCTTGCTTCTATCACCAAGCACATCCACAACTAGGTATTGTTTTTGCTTCAGCTCTGTCTCTTCATTCTTTCTGGAGTTGTTTCTCCACTGATCTCCAGTAGCATATTGGGCACCTGCCGACCTGGGGAGTTCATCTTTCAGTGCCCTATCTTTTTACCTTTTCATACTGTTCATGGGGTTCTCAAGGCAAGAATACTGAAGTGGTTTGCCATTCCTTTCTCTAATGGACCATGTTTTGTCAGAACTCTCCACCATGACCTGTCCATCTTGGGTGGCCCTATACGGCATGGCTTAGTTTCATTGAGTTAGAGAAGGCTGTGGTCCATGTGATTAGATTGGTTAGTTTTCTGCGATTGTGGTTTCATTGGACATTAGGTTAAGACAAATTAAATCTATTTCCATTCCACTACTACAGAGAGCAAAGCTACTTCCAAAAATTTTGAATTCCCTCTAAGGTTTATCACTTGTCAGATTTGCTGCCAAAGTTCTGAGAATCTAAGGTTTGGCTCTATGCTGTATGGCTATATGCTCTGTACGTATGCTATATATGCGTTTTAATTGTTTTAACAAATGTATGTCATTCTCCATGAAGTTATTTTGTAAGTTGTAGGAACTTTCTCATATCTGAAGGATGGTGCAGGCTCCCTAGGTGGCTCAGTAATAAATAATCCACCTTCCATAAAAAAATAAAAATTAAAAAAAAAAAAAGAATCCACCTTCCAGTGCAGGAGCCGCAGGAGACACGGGTTCAATCCCTGGGTGGGGAAGATCGCCTGGAGGAGGAAATGGCAACCCACTCTAGTATTCTTGCCTGGGAAATCCCATGGACAGAGAAGCCAGGTGGGCTACAGTCATTAAGAGCACAAAGAGTCAGACACAACTGAAGTGCCTTCACACTCACACGTGCTTATAGTATAATATAGTATAGTATACTCCCTCTTGACTGGCAGTCCTCACACCTGTGAGATGAGACAGTCATACAAGACAGCCTTT